>NC_061796.1:34355595-34676732 GCF_021462225.1 Girardinichthys multiradiatus
GAGGTCCTGGATTCCTGCACAATTTATCATGGACAAAACTCTCATCCGGGATTTCCACCGCCTCCATCCTGATCAGCCGAAGCCGGACCTTGAGGAGGGGGGTACTGTTATGATTCTGGCCCGTCTGCCTGCTCTGCTCTCATTCATGCAATCAACTCATCTGCTTCACCTGTCTGCTGCTGCGCTGCTGCGCAATCACCGTCATGCCACACATCTGTGGAGCTGCAGTTATATACAGCCATCTGACAGGCAGACGGTGCCAGATTTTTGAAAACATTTGTGAGTAGTTATCCAGCATTCCCGCCAGACTGATCTTGTTCTCTGACCTTGCCTTGCCTCACGGATTTTGCCTTCTTGCCTGCCCCTTGTCTGACGGATTGGATTTCTGGATTTCGACTCTGTTTTCTGCCTGTTTGTCTGCCCCTTGTCTGACGCCTCTAGCCCTGGAATTTGACCCTGTTTCTGTCCCTGGATTGACGCCTCAGCCTAACCACTGATTTATTTAGCCTGAGCCCGCCTGGCTCTCTAGTCCGCCTGGAATTATTGTCAAGAGGACAATCACAGCTCTCTGTGTTCCTGTCACAGCTTCAGCTGATTCCTCTGAAGATTTGGATCAGTCAGTAATCCGACTTCAGTCTGTTGGACGCTTCCTCATTAACTGTCTGGATCACTTCCTCGTCTGGATTCTGTGTGTCATCCCCAGACTGAGAAGGTCAGTGGCTTTATCAAACTCCTTGCAAATCCTGAGTTTTATTCAGCCACTAACTAGTCTCTCTGTTCTCAGTGGTACCTGGAAGCTGACTGCTGTTCTCCTGCTCTCTGATTCTGAGTTTCTGAATAAACCTTTTAACTCATCACTTTGTGTTTGGCTGAATTTGGGTTCTCTGTCTCTGGTCATCATAGGATCATTACAAAGAGGCTTCTTCCTTATCAAAATAAAAGCACTTGTAATGAGTAATTAGAGATTCAACAGTTTTTCTAATTCTCTCACACCTGGATAATTTTGAAACGATTACGAGACCCGAAAAGCACCAGAACATGTCATTTTTGATGCTGTTGTACAACCATCAGTTTGACTCAAAATCCAAACGTTTACTCCCTTCTTGGCATTAAAAACATTTCGTAAATGTCTGTGTATTAAAATAGACCTGAGGACAAACAAAACATAGTTTAAAGTTACTTACAGCAATGCAGTGTTATGGGGAGATTAAATAGCATGCATTTGATGAAAAATTGTTAATTTCAGTAAAAAGAGACTTGACTTAAGATGAAGCATTTCACCTTTGCTCTAATTTATTGTTATCTTAAATATATATGACGAAGGTGAGTATTAAGTATTAATTAATTCATTTTTTAGTATCAAATACATCCAAATATTGTTAGTTTTGACAACCCTACTTAGCATACTTACAGACAAATAATACAATTTTATCTGAATATGGTTTTCCAATCAAACTTTGTTAGGTGACGATTGTCAAAAAGTAAGTACATGCCATAATGTCTGCATCAAGTCTGCAGAAAATTCTTTCCCTTGCAAATATTTTCAAGTTTGTCTTGTGTGCAATGCCAGCTTCAAATCCGTTCAGCATTTCGATAGGATTTAACTCTGGGATTTGACTCTGTGACTCCATAGCCCAAGCACTCCTTGATATAATGCATAATTCATTTGTTTCACATTTGTTTACAATTGGTCTGAGGGTCTTCTTGATCTTTTTTGATTCATTTGTCCATTGCAATTTATTTCCTGAGGTCAGGTCTTTGCCTTAGTGTTGATTCTCAAAAGGCAGTTCTTCTATGTAAGCTTAAGCTTAAAAATAAATTTTCTGACATCTCCAATATGTCTCATTTGTACAACACCACTTACAAATTTTATAGTTTTGATTTTTTTGAAGTGAAGTTCTGTGAAGTTGTCATCAGTAATAGCTCCCTTATTTCTAGTGGAAAGATGGTATGTCACTGTAAGATTGTACAGAAGTGAATAAATTCTCAGAAGAAACGTTAACAGCTCATCAGATGTTTTCGCCATATACCTAAAGTTACGTTCGTTGACGCTGCTGACTATATCAGTCTCCACTAAGTCTGACCAAAAGTCAAATAAATCCTTTTATTTCGCTGTGGGCTGTCATTTGTCTGTCTTACTACTTTAAAGAGGGTATGTTCCCAGGCTTTTCCAGATCTCGTATTTGTTTGATGCAGCTGGGAGCCTCTGCCAAGAAAAGCTCCTGTAGCAGAAACAAAATTAACAACAGTCTCTTCTGAGCCTGTTGACCAGCAATTCTCAAATAGCCCTTTAGTTCAGATCCAGTCCAGATCCTGTCCACATCTTATTTTTAGGGCATGCTTAGCTGAGGCTCAGCCAACAACCATGTAGGAAGGACCTCACTGCTGCTCAAAGTGTTGCTATAAAACAAATTATTAGTAATTAAAATGATCAAAGCAAAGCGTTCGGCTTTTGACAAACCTCACTGGTCACAACTATTAGTAATAACATCACAGAAGCTTTCCTAAAAAAAAAACCCAGTCTATTATTAAGCTAACTTGCTGGGTTCCACATTCCTGTAATTAATGTAATCATTTGATATTGCACATGTGGGCAGTGTTACGCATTAACAGTGGAAATATTGATTGTGAACTTTAAATTGAAAAAGGCTACTTTTAACTTCAGAACATGAACAGACCACAGCTCACGCCTGAATCATTAAACAACACGAATGGCTGCTGCATGATCAAAACTTTCAGGATATAAAAAAATAGTTTTTTCATGATGCTCGATTCAGTCAGTCATTTTCTATACCACTTCATCCATAGTGGGTCGCAGGGAGCTGGTGCCTATCTCCAGCAGTCTATGGGCAGGAGGCGGGGTACACCCTGGACATGTTGTCAGTCTATTTCAGGGCAACACACAAACAACTAAGCACACACTCATTCACACACCTAAAGGCAATTTAGAGAGACCAATTAAACTAACAAGCATGTCTTTGGACTGTGGGAGGATGCCGGAGTACCCGGAGAGAACCCACGCATGCACGGGGAGAACATGACAACTCCATATTCGGCCCCCTTGCGTTAATACTTTGTAGCGCCACCCTTTGCTGCAATTACAGCTGCAAGTCGCTTGGGGTTTGTCTCTATCAGTTTTGCACATCGAGAGACTGAAATTCTTGCCCATTCTTCCTTGCAAAACAGCTCGAGCTCAGTGAGGTTGGATGGAGAGCGTTCGTGAACAGAAGTCTTCAGCTCTTTCCACAGATTCTCGATTGGATTCAGGTCTGGACTTTGACTTGGCCATTCCAACACCTGGATACGTTTATTTGTGAACCATTCCATTGTAGATTTGGCTTTATGTTTTGGATCATTGTCTTGTTGGAAGATAAATCTCCATCCCAGTCTCAGGTCTCTTGCAGACTCCAACAGGTTTTCTTCCAGAATGGTCCTGTATTTTGCCCCAAACAGTTCGATTTTGGTTTCATCTGACCAGAGCACCTTCTTCCACATGTTTGGTGTGTCTCCCAGGTGGCTTGCGGCAAACTTTAAACGAGACTTTTTATGGATATCTTTGAGAAATGGCTTTCTTCTTGCCCCTCTTCCATAAAGGCCAGATTTGTGCAGTGTGCAACTGATTGTTGGACAGACTCTTCCACCTCAGCTGTAGATCTCTGCAGTTCATCCAGAGTGATCATGGGCCTCTTGGCTGCATCTCTGATCAGTCTTCTCCTTGTTCGAGATGAAAGTTTAGAGGGACGGCCGGGTCTTGGTAGATTTGCAGTGGTATGATACTCCTTCCATTTCAATATGATTGCTTGCATAGTGCTCCTTGGGATGTTTAAAGCTTGGGAAATCTTTTTGTATCCAAATCCGGCTTTAAACTTCTTCACAACAGTATCTCGGACCTGCCTGGTGTGTTCCTTGGTCTTCATGATGCTCTCTGCACTTTGAACAGAACCCTGAGACTATTACAGAGCAGGTGCATTTATACGGAGACTTGATTACACACAGGTGGATTCTATTTATCATCATCAGTCATTTGGGACAACATTGGATCATTCAGAGATCCTCACTGAACTTCTGGAGTGAGTTTGCTGCACTGAAAGTAAAGGGGCCAAATAATATTGCACGCCCCACTTTTCAGTTTTTTATTTGTTAAAAAAGTTTGACACATCCAATAAATTTCATTCCACTTCACGATTGTGTCCCACTTGTTGTTGATTCTTCACAAAAAATTAGAATTTTATATCTTTATGTTTGAAGCCTGAAATGTGGCAAGAAGTTGACCAGTTCAAGGGGGCCGAATACTTTCGCAAAGCACTGTAAATGCACCAACTTTAAGTATATTCACTGCATGATGCAATCTTAGCAGTATTGCATAACATCTTCAAGATTTTATCTCACCAAAATTTTTAACTGAAGATGAATTACGTTATTCTAAGACTGTGAATTTATTTCAAAACCTTGAAATAATTACCTAAGAAGATTATTTAAATCAGGCTTAACCTCTGTGAAATAAAATTTTAATTAATTCGTGTCAAGGATGAGCTAACACAATGCATGGCAGTAGTTGATTCACGTGTTAATGTATATATTTAAAACAATTTTGAGATATTTTTTCAGACAAGGTCTATCATCTATCTATCTATCTATCTATCTATCTATCTATCTATCTATCTATCTATCTATCTATCTATCTATCTATCTATCTATCTATCTATCTATCTATCTATCTATCTATCTATCTATCTATCTATCTATCTATCTATCTATCTATCTATCTATCTATCTATCTATCTATCTATCTATCTATCTATCTATCTATCTATCTATCTATCTATCTATCTATCTATCTATCTATCTATCTATCTATCTATCTATCTATCTATCTATCTATCTATCTATCTATCTATCTATCTATCTATCTATCTATCTATCTATCTATCTATCTATCTATCTATCTATCTATCTATCTATCTATCTATCTATCTATCTATCTATCTATCTATCTATCTATCTATCTATCTATCTATCTATCTATCTATCTATCTATCTATCTATCTGTTTTATGATTAATAGAAACATGAAAAAGAAATTGCAAGTAAACAAATAATTCAATAGCATGTCTTTATTGCATACATGAACATTTGTAGCAAAGGATGCTTCTGCAGCTAAAACAAAATGTTTTAAAATCAAAATGTCAAAAGCTCAGCCCTTTCTCGTTGACTTAACATCAATGCAGTGCTAGCTACCACTATAGTGTGTCTTGCATATTGCATTCTGGATTTATAAAGATATTTTTTTACATCAAAAAGCATGATGTTATACAGATAAAATAAAACCCTTGTGCCAAATTACACTCTTGTTTTTAAGTGCTAAAACATAGAAGAAATAAAAAATAATTACACACTATCTATCAAAAAAGCAGTTTTGCAGTACACTCACTGCGCTGTTTTCTTTTCTGTTTAGTTTAAAGTGATCATTTCACCCCTCGCTGGGTGCCTCCATAGTTGAAAACTGCACTTGGCATCCATGTATTAGCAGCGTAGCCTATCATTAGCACAGGTAAGAGTGTTGTGCAACACAAATAACCACCTGGCCGGAACACAGTGCATTAAGTAGCTAAACAGAACTTAACGAAGCTTTGAAGCTGATCATTTGCCTCAAGGAATTTTAGTAATCAATGTACTTGAATCATTCAAGGAATAATTTCAGCCCTATCATTATTCTGTTTGAACATATAAACTAGAATAGAAGAGAAAAGAAAAGCTAGTTTATTGCCATTCATAGATTTACCAGCTATTGCACATTGGAATAAAAGCTTGTTTCAGGCTCTAATTGTATAATAATCATGGGCATGGGCTGATGGACAGACATATAGACAGATCGAAGTTTTAAAAGTGCGCATTGGTAATATTCTAGGTTAGCTTTCTCAGTTCTGTTTTCTCTCAGCCCAAAAGTATTGCTAACACAGAATTTTTTTATTTTCCTGACATTTTTATTCTTCTTTCTGCATCACCTATGGCTTGAAAACAACCACCTTCGTATCTGCTTTTGAAGCTATGATTGAACTTTCCACTCTGTGGCCATGCCGAGCTCCTTTTTATTCCCACTGTTTCTGTTTGGGAAACAGAAACCAAATGTGACTCGCAGTGAGAAACCCAAATGAAATGTCTGGCTGACATGTTTGAACACTAGCTTGTGTGTAGCTATTTAAATTTAGCAAATTAGATTCCATGTCAAACAAGAGTGCATACCAAAATTTGTTCCAATATATGCAGTTGTATATTTGTTTTCCTGCTGTACCTGACATGTAATATTTTGATATAAATTGAGATAAGCTTGCTTTTGGCTGTTGCTGTAACTCTCTACACCCACATGTTCAGGTGCATTCGAGCTTTGAGTGTTATCATTGTTTGCATTTGTGTGTGTCAGTGTGCTTATGTGAATCACATGTGAATGTCACTAGATCATCTCCATGTAGATGTGGCTGAGTAAGTATAGCTCAGAAAATCAATTTTATGTTCCACCAGGGTAACATGATTCCACAGAACATCTTTTTATTTCAGATAGCTAAGCTTTAGTTCAGATGCTTGGGCCTATACGTTTTTTTTTACTGACTAATGCAAGTAAAAATTGCAATACATGTGGACACAGTGCTTTCTGTTCTACTTAATTTATTCAGTTTTAGCAGAATACTGCTCAGGCACTTCTCTAATTAAAATGTGATTTCCCCTACACAACATTTGATTTGTCTTGGAATCGAGTTTATATAGCAAATGAATTGCTCTGTTTGGGGAGATGCGTAAAACACTTCTCTCTCTTTGAAAAAGAAATGCAGCCTCTTGCATTTCATTCGCTAGTAATGAGAATTTTATGTTTTTTTCTGAAATGTGCAGTCCAAGGCAGAACTTCTACATTCCTCAACTTAACTCATCAACTCTCACTTCACCTCTGTCCCATTCACTCTTTCTCTTAACTAACCTCCTCCTCTTCCTCCACTCCTCGCAGTGATGCTTTCTACCCCCACATCCTCTTCTTCAATCTCTGCACTGTCAGTCTGTGGCTCTCACTTCTCCTTTCAGCCATTGATCACGGTGGCAATAGTGTGGTGTTTGCTGGTCTGGAAATGTGTGTCTCGACGGGGAAGGGAAGGAGATCAAACACTTTAATTACAGCAGGCTTGTAGGTGGTGCCAGCTACAGGCGGCAGTCATGTAACAAGGACAGGTAGAAGAGAAATGCTGAAATAAACATGGGATGCAACGGAGCAAAAACCTTCTTAATCTTGATACTCTCGCAAACGCTCATGGAGCTGCATCATAAATACCTTGACACTTATACATCCTGTTGACAGAGATGAGACTTGGATGTGTTTGCCAGACGAAAGTTTTATTGAGCTTATTTCTGGGAAGAAAATCAGTCACTCACATGCAAACACCATAAATGTACCCTAACACTTAAGTAGTTAAATCACATCTCCATCTCTCATCAAACTAACAAGCTTGATCATTCAGTTTTCCACTCAAAATGTAACATCCTGTAAAACCCTAAACCCCATTGCTATTCAGCCTTTATCGCCCCACTGATTTATTTGTACTGTCCAACTTGTACTGATCCAGCAGAGAGTTACACAGAGAGGAGGAAAAGGCTGACACAACTGCGGCTTTGATTGATGTACTGTCTAGCTCGTCTGCTGATTCAGAAATCCAGACATTGTTCGAACTAGCTCTCTACTTTGCTGGCTTTTATTCCTTCTGGGTAATGTTTCGCTGTCACACAACACCCAGTCATGACTGCTTACATTGTCAACCAGCAGATTTAATGTGGAGTTGACAGAATTACAGCATTTATACGGCCAAAGGTCAAAGGGGCTGTGTTCGGTCACAAGGAAAGGAAATGTACCCTAAAGGTCCAAGCATTGTTATAAAATCCCTTTAGTCTGGGGAAAATAATGATTTAAGAGTCAATGGTAGCTTTAAACCCCAAATTATTCATACCTTAGGCAGACTTAGCTTTAAATACACTTTTATTCCACAAAGAAGTTTTTTTCCAAATTTGGAATAAGACAGGAATCTCTCAAAGGTGATCAACCAATATAAAAGTACTATAAAATTAGAAAAAAAAGAGTTTATTAAAAAATGGTATGTGAAAAATGATGTATACTCTTCACAATAATCACTGAAGAAATCTTATTTGGCATTACACTGTGTCGTGACTATGAATCTGAAAATATAATTTTATATTTAATATTTATACATTAATATTTTATCAAATATTTCGGTCTGTTAAGGGTTGTCCTGTAAATACTAGCCCAGTAAGGCGATGGTATTGGGACAAAATAGAAAGGGATGAGCCAAGCTCTGACATTATTGAACAGCATAAACTCTGCACACACATAGAATGAATTCACACAATTTCTTAAAATACAAGAATTTATTAACAGAATTAAGTCAACTCAAAGTAAAACATATTTCAATCAACAAACTCTTTACTATGCTAAAACAATCCAACTAACTACCAAGCAGAATTAAAGAATAGGGAAGACTAATGGGCTATGTACAATATAAACAAGTTGATTAAAGATGGTTGAAACCATGACCAAAAGAGTGATGAAACATTACTATGCAATGTTTATGTTTGAGAACCAAGTATTATCTTGAAGAATCTGGAAATGAAGTTAAGTTAGTCTTGGAACTAACTTAGGAAATAATCAGCAAATGTTTAGACAACCATTCACAATGCAAGATCAGATAAAATATAATTTTTTTTAAATAATGTTTTAAAGAATGATCTGCTGAATAGAACCAACCTTCTGGATGACTAATACTCAACGGTGTCCCATTAGCTGCCTTTATTTATTAAACTAATATTTAAAGAAATATTATTAAGGAAGTGGTAAAATATTCAAGGAAATATTTTGGAAAACAGCCAAATATTTCTGGAAAAATGGGGCTTAATTGTGTTACTTAGTTATCAAGTCTAGCAAAATAATGTTTAGGGAACTATTATTTACTGGATTGAAAACTAACAGCCTTTCTGGGTAAATATTCTTTAGCAGCAAGCACGTGTTCTTAGCTGTTAGCAGTTAAAGCTAACAAAAGAAGCGTATAGCTTAGCACCAGAATCAAACACACACCTTTAAAATACCGTTAACAAAAGGGTTAAAATGCATGATGCATGACCAAAATGCATAATGCATGACCAAAAGAGTGATGACCAAAAGAGTGATGAAACATTACTATGAAATATTTATGTTTGAGAACCAAGGATTATCTTGAAGAATCTGGAAGTGACGTGAATTTAGTCTTGGAACTAACTTAGACAACCATTCACAATGCAAGATCAGATAAAATATTATTTTGATAAAATAATCTTTTAAGAATGATCTGCTGAATAAAACCAACCTTCTGGATCACTAATTCTCAATGGGGTCTCTGGGCACCAGAATTGCGCCGCTCAAGGTGGCAGCAGGTTGGAGTAGCTCTGTTACTTTTGATTCTGATTTATTCTTTTTTGGGAACTATTCCTCTTGTGGATACAGTTGATTTTTTTTTTTTTTTTGGACGACTGTCCTCTCCGGTGTCAGATGCTGTGCAGCTTGGAGGATTTTTCCTAATACTTTCTATTTTTGGACATTTGTTATGATGCAATGCCATGGCAACGGGGTTGTTTCTTACAACTGGGAGCAGCTGATTAATATCTCAAAAGCTCAAATAATACTTCAACTACAACCCCAAATCCCCGATTAGTTGAAAAGGAGACGCCGTGGATGCAGAGCAGGAGCTAAGAGAAAAGAGAGAAGGAGGAAGTTCAAACCATCTCTTCCGTCGATTATGATGGGCAATGTGAGATCGTTGGGAAACAAGTTGGATGAACTCCAAGCCCTACAAAGGACCCAGCCAGAGTACCGGGCATGCAATATTATGGGTTTTACTGAGACATGGCTGCAGGATCATATCCCCGACTCCAGTGTCTCTCTGTCGGGCTTTTTAACCATACGAGCAGACAGAGATTTAAAGAGGAGGGGCAAATGTAAAGGAGGTGGACTGGCAGTACTTGTGAACAACAGATGTTGTAATCCAGGACATGTAACTGTGAAGTGTCTTCTCTGCAGTCCAGATATTGAACTGTTGGCAGTAAGTTTTCGTCCATATTATTTACCCAGAGACTTCACCAGTGTTATTTTGGCAACAAGTATACGTTCCACCTTCCGCTGTTGCCGACACTGCATGTGATGCCATCAGCTCAGTTGTTGCTAAGCTACAGACACAAAACCCCAATGATTTTGTGGCAATTTCTGGTGATTTTAACCATGCTTCACTCTCTGCTACACTTCCAACGTTTCAACAGTTTGTCAGCTGCTCTACCAGAGAAAACAAAACATTGGATTTGTTTTATGCAAATGTCAAGGACTCATACAACATACAACAAGACCTCCTCTAGGCAAATCAGATCACAATCTTGTTTTACTCTGCTCAAAATATAAGCCCCTTGTTCAGAGGCAACCTGTAATAAAGAGGACTGTGAGAAAATGGTCACAGGAAGCTGAAGAAGCTCTGCAAGGTTGCCTTGGGTTAGGGTTAACTATGCCAGCCACATGGAGAGGACATCAATGCCATGACTGAGTGTGTAACCGACTATATAAACTTCTGTGTGGATAACATCATCCCCACCAGAACCGTGAGATGCTTCCCCAATAACAAACCTTGGATCACCAGTGACCTGAAGGATCTGCTTAACAAGAAAAAAAGAGCCTTCAGAGAGGGAGACAGAGAATTATTGAGGAGTTTACAGAAGCAACTTAAAGTCAAGATAAGAGACAGCAAGGAGGTGTACATGAAGAAGCTGGAGAGCAAGCTCTAGCAAAACAAAATCAGAGATTTGTGGTCGTGGAGCGCAGCTCCGACTGTACTCATTGATGTCCTGATCATAAAACTTCCCCCCAACTCCTGAGCACAAAGGATTCTAACTTTTGGCGGCAAGCTAGCACAGTGAGGTTGAAGACAAAGGAAAATGGTAAAATTCAACACGAGGTTATTTTAACAGTCCAGTCTTGGGTTGCGTTGACTCTCAGATGGTGAAACACGCACAAAACTAGGAACACAGCGGCTCCAGACATCAGCACATCAAAGTTTCAATAACAAAGTTACATGTACATATCATTCAGAGTACATGAGATCCTAACTAGCGATTCTGATCGCTCTACAACCTCTGACCCTGCCCAGGCTTTCTAATAAAGAAATAAAAATAAAGATAGCTTTACTCGTTGTCGGCTCTCCTCTGAGCGGGGTCGAGCGAAGAAGGGGAAGTTGGTTAATTGCGCGTCCACAGTTAACTTCAGGGAAAACGGTCAGACGTTGTCCTCCGGCTTCTTTGGCGGAAAGGAAGAATATGATCCGACCATCAAAAGTTGACTTGAGATGAAACACGGTGGCGGTTCGACTCCTCGAAACTCTGTGTTCTTAGTTACGTGTTAAGCTCACGTCTTCGATTGGCAAAGTGAAATTCCTGGCCTTCTATTTCCAGAAACCTCAGTTATGAATTGTTCGTTGGCCAACAAGAGAGAGAAATAAATGAAGACTCCACGTGGGATCTCTTCTTCTCCAGAGGATGCCCCAGTTGCGTGGTAACCGTGTCAAGATTCCCAGCTGAAAGCGAGTTTCGAAAATGTCCGCCTTCCTCTATAGCGTCTTGTGACGTCAGACTTGGGACGCCCCGTCATATCAGTCGTGATGCTTGACGGGATATGGAGGAGCGGACTGTCCTGGATACAAAATGGCCGAAAGCATCAGGAGGCCTGGTGTCTGTGCAAGTAGTCCAATATTCAGCAACAAGTGGTCCAACACCCATGGGAACAAACTTACAAGGATGAGGGTAGATGAGGGTAGGGAAACTTCACATGGCTGTCTGGGAGTGAGACTTGAAGCTTCATTTTTCCCAGCTGTAGCATTTTAAAGCACGGTAGAAGTCATGGTCTTGCAACATTTTCTTGCAAAACAGGAATAATCTCCTATTTATACAAAAACTTGTGGTTAGACCCGGGCTCAGGACTTCTTCTATTCTGTAACTACAATGACAGAAAGATGACTCAGTATCTCATAAAACAGGAACCACTTACATAGTAAACAATAGCATGAAATAAGTGATTGTTACCAAAATAAACATGAAGACAAAATTTAAATCACACTTCCAGCTTCTGCAAAATTGGTAGGAAAAAAAAAAGGATGAAGGAAGAAAGGTAGTATCAAGGAACAGGAAGATCATGAAGAGTTGATATAAAAACAGCATGAAAAAAGATGTTTTAATTTCTGTAGCCAAAAGCCTCTAGCTGCTGGGATTGTGTTATAATTGTAAAGGTTGCTTTGTATGGGGGTTTTGCGTTAATGAGAAAATTAACTGAGTGCAGATGTTAGCTAAGCTGGTGAGATGAAATGTTTTTCTCTGTGAAACACTGATGCTTGTGGGCAGAATGTAATCAGGGAGACCGATTTTGTCTTATTGTTTGTGAACATAATTTGTATTTTTGTTAAGATCCTCCGCAGAGGGTGTTATTCCTCAAAGGCCACAATGAAAATGAAAAGATAATAGGCACAGATATATGAAATACTACATTCAAAAGGATGGCTGCTCCCTTTTTGGTCTTTATCATTTCTTACCTTTAAAATGTACTGTTTCATCCATTCCCTCAGGGACAGTCTAAGACATATCGGCTTTATGGTTGTTTGGTCTGGCTTGCACCACAGAAATGGATTTATTTTTTTCATAAAGAAGCGAGGTCTTTGATATGGCAGATCAATTTTTCAGAAGTGTTTTTCTTTGATAAACAAGGGCTTTTTCCTCAGCGGGTGAGCACAGGCACGCAGGCTCGGACCTCACCCAGAGCAGGTTGGAACAAAAGCAGTCAAAGAAATTATGGAGAAAAAAGAGGAGAGAGAGAGACAGACAGAGGGAGAGAGGAAAGGGTGGAATGGATGAAGATGGAGGCAGCAGCAGCGAAGGGTGGAGAATAAATATTTATGTTCTGTAATGTTTCTGCATGACGGATTCTACATTATATTTGAATGCGGCGCTACACCTCAACCATGAGGTATGTGTTGGCAGCGAATAGCACAGCACACACCAATAAAGCACATTAGTGGTTTTGGAAAGAAAGAAGAAGCATTGTGCAGAGAAGAATGGAGGGAAGTAATGATGAATGAGAGAAAAAGAAACAGAAAGTGCAAAAGAGAAACTGATGTTAAGGGAGGGGCTGAATTAGGAGATAAAAACAAAGTGCCGGCAGATAAACGTTGACATCTTGGGTACCACAAATGCGGCAATATACATTAAGCAGGTTGAGATAATGTATACAAGAAAAGATTGCAAAAGAATGAAAAAGAGATTTGTGACCTGTGGAGTGAAGGGCATGAAATGAAGAGAGTTGAGAGGACCAGCGGTGTGTGTCCTGGGGATATGTGCAACCCGATCAGGGAAAGAGTGAGCCCCAGGAGTAGGGATGGTTGCAGGATGGGTTTATAGAACCGGCTAAAGGAAAGCAGAAGAGACTGACAAGGCCCATTAACCTCCCAATAGTAGCTACCAGGATCACCCAGGAAGGGGTGGCAGTTTGACTTTGCACTAGATGGAAAAGAAGAGTGTAAATGTTAAAACTTTAGTTTTTTATATTCTTGTGGAATCTTTTTGATAAGGTAGATTTTACTCTGCTAATACTAGCTTGGTTTTAGAGATCTAATCTATCATTGCAGTGTGGCGTTACAAATGCCCGATCCACTCTAAGTCTGAGAGCTTTAAACTCATGAAAACAAAATGCAAAGCATTTGCTGTGCACTGAGGTTTAATATAAACTGTGTTATTTTCTATATTTTAGCTGGGATGGCATAGAACTATTCTGTGCAAAAACATCTGTGGATATAATGTGATGTTTATAACCGCCTCCAGTCTACCCACCTTGCCTGCTCAACAATATTAGACCAGGTGGAGATTGTGAGAGTCTATCCTCTTAATGTTTGTTGTTAATTTGTTAAGTACAGCACAAAAAAAAATCCATACAGTTCTTTTTTAAATAGGCCAGTTTTAGTCCAGGTTGCTTTATCAAACTATACCATCACCAACTATTTTGTTAGTCAATCCCGTGGCAACAACAGATGCATTTAGGCATCTAGACATGGTAAGGAAATTTGGGGTATTTAAGTGACTTTGTAACTTGCACAGTCTTTGGTGCCAGATGAAATGGTTTGAGCATTCAAGTAACTGCTGATCCAATTTGATTTTTACAAATCTCTTTTGCAGAAAATGATCAGAAAAACTGAAAATATCCAGTGAATGGCAGATGTGTCAACCAAAATGCCTCACTGATGTCAGAGGTCAGAGGAGAATGGGCAGAATGGTTTGAGAAAGGCAGTAGTAGCTTTAAAGGACTGCTGATTCATGCACAATGAGTGTTGAAACCGAAAACAGATGGATTACAGCAGCAGAAAACGTCTATGGCTGCCACTCTTGTCAGCTAAGATAGGAAACCATGCAAGAATTCACTCAGGCTTAACAAAATTGCCCACAAAACAGGTCAAAAATGTTTCCTGGTCCAATGATTCTTAACTTAAGCTGGGCCATTCAGATGGCAGGGTCAGAAATTGGTGTAAACAGCATAAAACCATGGATACAACTGGCCTTGTATCAACGGCTCAGGCTGGTGCTGTAATAGTGTGGGAGATATTTTCGTGGCACATTGTAGGCTTAGTACCAATTGAGCATCATTTAAACATCCATGGGAGATTTGCATCATAGATGTGCAGCTGACAAATCTGCTGCAACCGAGGATCCAAAAGCTCAGAGGAATGTTTGCAACTTGTTATATCTAGGACATGAACAAATAAGGCAGCTCTGGAGAGAAAAGGTGGTGACACCTGGTACTGGCAAAGTTTATCCACTTAATAAAGTGGTCTGTATACCTACCTAGCTACATGTATATAGTCTCTCATAACTTCACACATTTGTGGGTTAAAACAATAGTAAATCCACAAATATTTCTGCACTCTAACTTATCCAGCTTCACATCTGCAGTGGGCACTAATAACTAATCCACCCCTTTTGTCATGACGAGTCTATTTTTTCTCAGCATGTCAGGCTTGTCAGATCTGAGATTGTTTTTACAATCAAGTCTTCACTTCAAAAAATCCTGTACAGAACCAGAATAAGCTAATCAGAACAGCTGAAGACTTGTATGCTCTCCAAGGGAATAAAGTCATGGGTAGTTAATAAAGTAATTCAGTAAGTGGATGTAAATCGTACAGTATTGGCTGACCACATGTTCTGAGCACTTGCTTAAGATTGAATAGCGATCTAACAACAGCGAATGGTTAATTTGTCACAATATCATCGTAAAACAACGCCGTCTAAATGTCATATTTGTTTTAGGTTTCCTTCTTCTGTGATATTCCAATTGTCTCTGCTGATTTAGCCAAACACTGCAGTGCACATGCATAGCAAACCCGAAAACATACATATTGAATTAGTTTTTATCATATCATTTTAAAAATACTTGTTTGATTATTATTTATTCAAAAGATTTGATCCGCATAATAAAATGTGAAAAATAAGATCATGTTTATTTTCTATCAATAATTATTTTGAGAAGACTTTAATATAAAAGAAGATCTTTTTAGAACGGGTGAAATGTAGATTGTGGCAGTTATTGATTTAATGTTGAATGCAAGTCTTAAAAAAGAGTTGTCACTGTTTTAGATCTCATATTTTCTCCCAAGTTTAGATGACTATTATGTACCTTACACCACTTTTTATTGTGTCCTCTCTTTTTCTCTTTTTGTCTGGTCTTAAACCTAACTGATTTATTGATTTTCGAATACGTGTTGAAATCTGTGAGAAAAGCTTCAGGCAAGGATTTAGGATTTATTACATTGTTGGATGAAAACAATGTTTTTGGTGTTTACTGTAACTGTCAAAGAAAACTGTTTATTGACCCACTATTGCTAAAACAACACCCGCAACCACAAAAAACTGTTGAAGGACTTTGTTTAGGAGCTACAGATATCATGTTTGAGAGTGAATCAAATGTCCTCGGTATGATGAGAAAAGAGGTGCATCGTCAATTATTACCGGTTTGTTCATATTTGAGGTTTTTGGAGTGTTCTAGGGCTGCAGCTAATGATTATTTTACTAATCGACTATTCTACTGATTACTCTGATGAATAATTGAGCAATAAGATAAAAAAAATTGCACATTCTGCAGATCGGGTCGCAGGGGCAGCAGCCTAAGCAGAGAGACCCAGACTTCCCTCTCCCCAGCCACTTGGGCCAGCTTGTCCGGGGGAATCCCAAGGCGTTCCCAGGCCAGCCGAGAAACATAGTCCCTCCAGCGTGTCCTGGGTCTTCCTCTGGGTGCCCGAGTCACCTCAACTGGCTCCTCTCGATGTGGAGAAGCAGCGGCTCTACTGTGAGTCCCTCCCAAATGACCAAGCTTCTCACCCTATCTCTAAGGGAGAGCCCAGACACCCTGCGGAGGAAACTCATTCCGGTCATTTGTATCCATGATCTTGATCTTTCGGTCACGACTCAAAAGCTCATGATCATAGATGAGGGTAGGAACATAGATCGAGCGGTAAATCGAGAGCTTCACTTTTTTTTCAACTCTCTTTTCACCACGACAGACCGGTACAGTGCCTGCATCACTGCGGACGCAACACCGATCCATCTATCGATCTCCCGTTCCATTTTTCCCTCATTCCTGAACAAGATACTTGAGGCAGACCCCCCCCCCCCCCCCCCCCCCGGCTCAAGGCCACTGCTGTAGATCACAAACTGATGGAGCCACATCATCTGCAAAAAGCATAGACGCAATCCTAAGGCCATCAAAACAGATCATTTCAACACCTTGGCTGCACCTAGAAATTCTGTCCATAAAAGTTTTGAACAGAATCATGACAAAGGGCAACCTTGGCGGAGTCCAACTCTCACCAGAAACGAGTCCGACTTACTCCAGAGTGCAAGAGTGTCCAACCCCTCTCAAGGAGGCTGCTTCCCGAGCTAGATCCGTGCATCGAGGTGAGCCCGACTTATTTGTAGCCGGAACCTCTCTACCTTGCACACCACCTCAGGCTCTTTCCCCACCAGAGAGGTGACGTTCCACATCCCAAGAGCCAGCTTCTGCAGCCGAGGATCAGACCGCCAAGGTCTCCACCTTCGGCCGCCACCCATAACACATTGCACCCGACCCCTTTGGCCCCTCCCACGGGTGGTGAGCCCATCGGAAGGGGGATCCACGTTTCCTCTTCGGGCTGTGCCCGGCCAGGCTGCATGGGTGACAGCCCAGCCACCAGGCGCTCGCCAGTGGGGCCCCGGTGATCATGTCCGGGTGAGGGAACACTGTTTCCATTTGTGGTAATCATCATAGGGGTCTCTGGGATGCGCTTTGTCTGATCCCTCACCTAGGACCTGTTTGCCTTGAGTGACCCTACCAGTGGCATTAAGCCCCTGACAACATAGCTCCTAGGATCATTGGGGCACTCAAACCCCTCCACCACTGTAAGGTGGCAGCCCGGGGAGGGGAAATAATTCAAATAATTCAGTTCCTTTTTAAAAAAAAAACCCTCACTACTTTATTGCTTAAAATGCAGTAACATGGAATGTCTTTAGTGTCCACTCGAACATTTGTAGTAAATGTGTAGTAAATGAGGCATCTGTCAAAAGCTCAGACATCTCTGGTTGACTTAACAACAATACAGTTTTTTCTGCTTCTGTAGTGAAGATGGCCACAAACAAAAAAGTGCATAAAGTGTCTCTTGTATTTGAATTCTGGATTTGTAAAACATTTTTTTAACAGCGAGAAATGTAATGTTATCTAGACACGATAAAACCCTTGTTTTCATATTTGGGTGAGTCCAATGCTGAGCAAAGCTGAGAACTTTTAATACAAAAATACAGAAATGAAAATCACTCAGGCAGAACTAGCAGGAGCAACTGGAGACATGTAGATGACACAATTGAGCAGAAAAACAGAAGGAACCAGTGAGGAACAAAGAGGACCGGTAAGTATATAAATGCTGTGGCAGGGGTAGAAAAATCAGAGAAAAACCAGAAGAGCTAATCAGAGGGAATGAATTGCAGCTGAGGCAAAGAGAAGTCAGAGCAATCAGGGGAAATGTAAAGCAGTTAAGACAGAAGAAAAGAGTAGACCAGGGTGGAGAAAATGCAAATAACATGAATGGAACTGAACAAGAAACTCTTGGGAAAATTATAAACAGAGATCTGGACTGGAGACAATCTAAATGTGAAAGGATCACAGGGAAAACACAAAGAATTAACTAAAGAAATACACCTGAGAAAAATGAAAAAGAAAATTTACAATATGGCAAAACCCAAGTGTCAAAAATAGCAGAGTATGACAAGCTGTATAGTACATAACATGAAACATTCTAAAAAACATGAACACAAATGAAACCATAACCTCAGGATCTTGACACTTGCACTGAAGTGCCAAGTTACAAGCTTCCTGTTTTTTTAGTGAAATAAATAATTACACATTACCTATCAAAAAGGCAATGTGTAATTAACAAAATTCAGGCATAATAAACCTTGTCTTTATATGTAAAACCTCACAATCAGTTCCCTTGCGCACTGGAGTGGTCTTGTTATGCAGACATCTGTTGTTTGTGGAAGAGTTTCTTCAGTAAAATTCGTCTTTCTGGTTCAATGCGCGAGTTCATAATAAATGCTTGGGAGTGGGGGTGTCTGTCACTGCAGCGGATGTTTCCTATTCAGGTGGCCCTACACTGCACTGTTTTCTTTTCAGTTATGTTTACAGTGGTCCCACACTTGTGACAATTTCAGTCGTTTTCTCTGCTTCCTCCATAGGTTATAACCGCACTTTGCATCCATGTATTAGCACCATAGGCTATGATTAGCGGAAGTGAAGGCATTGTGCTGCAGAAATAACCACCGAGGTGGAACACAGTGTGCTGGATAGCTGAACATAATTTAACGAGACCTAGAGGCAGATGATTTGCCACAAGGAACTTTTGTAATCGAGGTACTCGAATCGTTCGAGGAATTGTTTCAGCCCCTGCAGTGTCCATGTACATATAATCTTGAAAATGTTGTCTTTATATAATATTTAGCTCTATTTGTGATGATTCAGGCTGTGAATCTGAACAAAGTGTCATGATTGAATGATATTTTTCTAGATTGTGTCTCTAACCATTTAATACCTTTTATGGTTCTTCAAGTTATTTACAAGTTTGAAATACAGCAGACCTTGAGTATATTGAATTCAATGTGCACTAACTAAGAACGCTTTCATACCAGAGTTGTTTGGCCTGCGTTAACAAGACCAGAATTTGTTTCTTTGTTGGCTTAGGGCTGTTGTGAAAGCTCATTCAAACTCTGGTGTAGACCAAATAAGTGAACACTTCAAGTTTGACTTTGCTTGCCAATTAAATCCTCTTGGGATTCACTTACATTGAGAATGCCAAAGGACTATCCAGTAAACTAAAAAAAGTAAATTAAAAGAGGGAAATTATGCTTTAGGGACATGGATCCATCCTCTCTCCATACCTGTAGGGGTCACTGTGGAGTACACAGCAGACCTTGTGGATATTGAGAATATAGATGTGATTTTTTAAATCTTCACTCTGTGTGTGTAACCAGAGCAGCATGTTGTTATGTCTCCCCTTGCTCTACCCTTTTCTTTCCTGCAGCATTCTTCTTAGTTTTACAGATCAACCTGCTGTATAGATCATTGCTTCTCCTGCTGCTCATACTGGGCAGTTTCTTGTGACAGCACCTCGAACAAGCAGCTGTTGCAAGATCTGGGATGTTGTCCAGTTGGTTTTATCCACTTTTGAAGGTGTAGTGCAATAGTGAGCCAAACAAAATTAAGGTGTCAAATTTTCCTGCAATCTCCGCCTAACGGAACCAAGCTCCCTGGACGGTTCTGGCATGAAGGTGCTCTAAGGATTACTGTACATTACAGATTTTGGATCTTTATGCACGTCCCAATGGGCAATTAATTTTACATCAAGTGACAATAAAATATTTAAAAACAAAGCAACATTTAACTAAAGGGCATGAATGCAAGACCTGCGACCAATGGAGGAAAAAAACACAACAAAGATTAACCCATTAAAAGCATATAAAATGCTTATAGGCAACAAAGAAGGATTCTTCATAATATGAAGAATATTATGGAAAACCTGAGCATCCTCTTCACGAGACTGTCGTTCAACAACAGAATGTCTTCAGTCAGAGGCTTCTTCAGATATGCTGTAAGACAGAGCGCTACAGGAGATCCTTCCTGCCCATGGCCATCAGCATCTACAACGGCTCTTTGAAGAAACCTGTATTAGCTACAACATTTAATTTCCCTTTGGGGTTAATAAAGTAATTTCAAATTGAATGGTTTCTTTCTGACCCAAACACAAGTAGAGCCATCAAGCAAGGTTGAAAAAAAGGTTTATTGTAAAATCTGAGTTATGTTTAGATGTCTCAGAGAAAACCCAGGCTGGCTGGAGCAGGCAGAGGCCAGGTCAGTTGCAATGAGTATTTGCCCCATGTTCACTCTTGTTTGGGTTCTGTTCATTTTTGTTGGCAAGGGCTTACTGGAATGTTGATAGTTAAAATGAAGTGGCTGAACCTGCGGTGAACTCCTGTGGACGGAGTGAAGTTACCCAGGTGATTGTTGCACATATGGTCTGAACCAGGAAATGACTTAAAGACCCAAGGGTTGAGATAAGATGTTGCATGTCTAGAGCACAAGGAAAAAAGGAGTGACAATAAAATGCTAGTAGCATGCAAATAGGTAAACTGGATAACAGCAACTAATGCCTGATTGACCTGATTGACCAGGTTGTCGTATTCTCTTTTTCCATGAGCTCTGCTCTGGCCAGTCCCGCTCCACTTAGCCCGTTTTGCGACCGTTTCCATTACTGGCTTTTCCAGGTTGGTACTGGCTTTATTTATACCTGGTCACCTGCAGGTCCCAAATGTGACGTGAACAGACTGCTTTTGACTGACTGGCCATGAGCGTCATCAGCCTCCAGCAGAGGCATATAAATGTGTTCTCCAAGGTTGAGCTCACAAAACACAAGAGCAACTACAAAAACATTAAAGACTGTTGGAGGACATGGTGTGTGACGGTATTTATTTTACTTTGTATGTTTGTACTTGAAACTTTTCTCGTGTTTGGTAGGCTCACACTGAACCAAAAGACAACAAAGATTATTAGTGGAACAGAACATGACGCAGATAGCAGGAGTTAGGGCTTCAAACCTTAAGTCCATTTGTCAGTGACTCCATGGAAAAACAACAAGTTTCCAACAGGTAGAGTGAGTCTGCAGTGCTGGAACTATGAATGAAAAAGAAGCATTATACAGCGACTTGATAAGAAAAACATTTCCACCCTTGGATCATGATACCTTTCTGCCTTTTCTATTAATTTATTCAGCAATTTTTGCTGCCTTGTTGAGTATTCACAACAAAACAGTGAATATATACAGTAGTCACAATTAGTCTGCATTCAACTCTTTACAGGATTTTTTTTTTTTTCTGACATGAGCTGATGAATCTGGCCACCAATTGTGCATAACATTAATAGATATTTTCACAGACAGATAGGAAGTTATGGTGATTAAGTCTAATTACCACTTGAGTTTTTATGGTTTTGAGTTAGAAAATTTAAACAGAAATGATAAGGTAACGTAACCTTTATTACGGTGTAGTTGTTTAAAGTTCACAACAGAAACGTAATGCAATATTAACTTTAACAATACATTACATCTTGTTCTCTCACTGATGAGATGTCTAGTATGTCCAACCGATTAACAGGTAATATAAATATAGGCTTATTAATGCTAAACTGTAGCATGTTTTACCATGATTTTAAAATTTTGATGCGATTAAATTGATCAATACTTGAAACAGTGATAAAAACACATATTTAAAAGTACACAATATTTGAAGAATAGGAAGTGGGATATAGAATAAACAATGAGGAAAAATGAAGTGCTGTTGATAACAAACGGGAAAAGTTCCATTCATATGGGACTAATTTCACTTGGCCATATAAAAAGATTTGTAATGATTATGGAGCTCAGGGCTCCTTTTAATCCACAGGGACTCTGCTACATCTACTATTTCAATCTTTCTTGTCCTATGAAAAATGAATGGAGGTAGCAGATTAATCAATAAAGGGATTTTTGCTCTGCTTTTCACTTTGCTAAATCAGAATGACACAAAGGGGAAAAATGTGAAAATACCTTCCCTCGGAGAGAAAGATATTTCATTCAAAGCTGTATCAAGCAAGGATGTTTATGTTAACAATAAAATCAAATCACAGTTTAATGTGGAATAATTGCAACTGCTGCACTTTCACTAATATTCAGGTTGAACTTCAGAGCTTGATTCCTTCCTTATGTTGATGACTCACTCCAAAGTGAACCCTGAAAATTAAACTATGGGCAGCCACTCAATTCTTAGGCACAGATGAGCTGATTGTAGGCCCTTTGCCCAGAGTAAAATGATGGGGAGCCAAAATATCTGAGTGCTTACTGAACACAGATGAAGATTCTGGGACTTAGAGGAGAAGAGACAGAGACGTTTATTTTTTTTTCCAGTAGTTTGAAATCAACATAAAAATAGTGCCATTGAATACTGGACTTCCTTCAACAGGTGGTGAGACAGCAGTCCTGCTCATGTTGCTTATTTTCCCATACTGAGTAAGGAACATTTTGTTTTTTCCATATATAACCGAGATAGGATAGCTAGAGTAACAGGTCCAGGAGGAAAATCAAGACATCCTAAGACCCAATGGGACGTACCCAGAAAACCTGTAAAAGAAGGTGCCCTGGAGGCATCCTTCTCAGATGCTCAGATAATCAAACATTGCTAACTCCTTTGATCCAGATCTCTACTTTGAGCTCCTCATCCTATGGTGCTCCTCACTGTTTCTCTAAGTTTGGGTTCAGCCACCCTATGGCGGACGGTAACTGGCTGCTCGTTTTTATGTGACCATAGGGGAGGATTTCATTGTAGATGGGCTGGTAAATTGAAAGATTCGTTTTTTTGGATTGGACTAACAGTACTGAAGCTGCGCTTACATATTTATCATATGTGGCCCCAAACCATCTAACCATCTCAGACCCCATCCTACTATCACTCAAAAACAAGAAACCAGTATACTTAAACTCCTCAACTTGAGGCAGCGCATAACCCCTAACCTAGAGGGAGTAGTCCACCTTTTTCTGATTGAGAAGGTCATGGCCAAAAGATGGAAACAGAACAATATAATCTGCAAAATGCAAAGATGAGATTTTTCAGATTATTTCTAAATTAATTAATTTCTTAAGACATGCTTTTGCGAGGTTTTCAGTTGTCCATGCAATAAGTCTTAACTAAATTCCCTGGAAGCAAAAACACAATTATTATCTGCTCAGATCAGTTTTCAATCTCTATCTATTTTTTTATTTTGTCTATATTTAGAGAACAGACAATGCAAGGGTTGGCCCATACAGTTTAATGCCATGCTGCACAAAGAACAAGTGCTGAAATGTTATGTTAATTATATGCTGGCCAATGATCTGTTAGCCTGGCATATCAGTGGAAGAGTCTTTCTCACTTCTTCTAAATTTACAAACACATTCAGGAAGAAACAAAGTCAAAGCCTGCAGAGTGAATCCCTGAAAAGGACACCCCTGGGGCAGAGAAAGAAAGTCAAAAAGTTTTTGTGCAACGTGAATATATACTGTGTGTTTTGTTCATTTAAAGACTGTCAGGCAGGTCAATACTGCAGTGGTGCAGAGACTGGCATAAGCCGAATTGGAAGGGTGAGACTTGTACAGTTGGACCACTGCTTGAAGTGTCCTCTGTCACCAGAGAAAATATGTTGGTGCTATTTTCAGCTTTTTATGTGTCTTTGTGCTGTTAGTCCATAGCAGTAAAGGGGCAAAAGGGAGTTTAAGAACATAGTACAGAACTGGGGGTTTAGTTAGAGTTACGGTTTCAGTAGTTGGAATGGCTGAGCAGAATCAGAGTAGATTAAGCAGTTTATTGAGCTTAAAAATATGTGAGTGCTGCCCTAAAGTTTTTCATACATGTTCCGTTTGGGCTAGAAACAAGTATTTTCTGTGCAGCCATAAATGCATGTGTGCTAATGTTATTGCTACAAAATCTTTTTTCTTCAAGTGGTCTTATACAAAAGAGGGATTACATTTGCACATTGTTTTCAGAGGAATTGTCTATTTAGGTCTACTGTCCGCCTATCCCTGGATGTGCACTGCAATAGTTGTAAAAAATGTTGGAAAATACAACAAAACTGCCACATTTCTATTTTTTTAAGTTTAAAACATATTAATTCTATCACTTATGTAGCTCGTATGTAGCTATTTTCACAGAAAGCGACTCACTTTGGGAAACAATCTGTAAAAAACCACTAAAAATAACCTGCCTAGCACAAAACAGGAAACAATTAGGAACTGGCAGGTAAACATAGTAAAGTATCTAGCAGCTAATGAGCTAATCTTTTCCCAAGCAGTCTAAAACAGATCAACATATAAATATAAATATTTCATGCTAGCAAGGTCACTGTGTCCAACTAAAGACTATAGCTGCTTCATATTACCAATCACATGAGTTATGTTATCTGAAGCCTTTCAATTAAATCAAATGAAACAGTGACTAACTGCTAATAAACCACAAGTGATAACATACTACTAATATAAATTTAGTGATAAACCCTGATAATATTTAATTAAATAGAAACATTAGTTAGTTGTTTCCCCTTACACTAAACTTCACATTATGCATTTAAATTTAAGTGCATTTAGCAGACAAATGTAGTATTGATGCTGGCAAATTGTTAATGCATAAAATGTATGCATTATGGTTTTCTGTCACTATATACTGGGGTTTATTATAACTAAGCATGTCCCCCTATCTGTAAAATCAAATCATTATTACAGAGGTATTTTGTCCCTGATGTGCCCACAGGGTTGGAGGAGGAATCAGTTGCAGTAGAGCAAACATGCTCCATGTGTGGAAGTGTTTCCTACAAAATCAGATTATAGCTAAGCCATTAACATATTTATTGCCAATTAAAAATGTGATTTATTTGCTAAATATACTTACGGTGATTAATGTACCTTGGTTATTGAACAGATACAATTTAAGTGTGAGAAATACTGTATGGAACAAGAGCCATTATATGAGTGGATGAGTAATTGTGGCTTGTACTTTAAACAGCTTACAATGAGACCAGAAAAGCAAAAACAATTCAGTCAACAGATGGCACCAAAATAAACATTTTATTAATATGTTAAAGTTTTAATTGATTCTACTGGAATCACATTTATGTTTTACCTTAGGGCTTGCAATTGGTGATCCTCAGTGCTAATTCATTGTCTAGCATGTTTGTGCTGCCTTCGCCTTCATAGACTGCACTGCTTTTATCCTAAGAGAAAAAAATAAGTTCATGCAAACAACCCTAATGCAGCCAGTCTGGGTTGTTTGATAGAAAATAATACGGACATATTTTTTAATGTGAATCAGACACTGTTGATGTATATTGCCCTTTAGTGTGTTCCCATGTGTACAACCTCTTACCATTTTAATTACTGGGACTGCCTTGTAAAATCAACCATCAACCAAGTAAACCAACTCATTTGCAGTCCTAACAAGTTTTAATGTCACAGAAGACAAGGTGAGCATAACGCAGTTTCAAAAACATTTTGTGAGGCATGTCCCTCTCCAAGCTAAAGAGTTAAGTTCCCATTTTACAAATACCATTAGAATTTAAATCATATTAAGTCAATCAATTGTGTTGAATCACTTCCTGCAATAAACATTTACTACCACAGGATATTACATAAAGTATGGTCATAAAAGGAAAACAGCAGTTCAGCAAAGCAAAATGCCAAGAAGTGGCTCGGACTCAGGCACCAAGGTACTATTCTTTATCATCCAATTCCTCATTTTATTTGTACTTTTTTTTTTTTTTTCTTTTTTGATGGCTTGCCAAATAGCTAGGCCCTGCCATGACACACGTCTTTTTCAGACTTATATAAATCCCTCTTACGACTGACTCCTTGTCAAGGGGCTTACGACCTTTGATGTTCCCTTTCTTTGCCATTTATAGTAATAGTAAAAGGACAAAGCTAGGCATCAGGCTAAAGCTAATCACAGCTTAATGTTAGATCAGCATGCAGAAACATCAATAAACCTATTGTGTGCTGTGGCTCGCCTGTGTACTTTCATTTTTAAATAAAGAAAACAAAATGAATACCATTTTGTTTTCGGGATCCCGATTTAAATTCAGAACAGTTTACAAGAAACATCACATTAAAATTTAGTTAAGTTAGTCAGTTTGTTCTACAGTGCATTGCAGAAGTATTCATGCTCCCTTGCACTTTTCCACATTTTGTGACATTAAAACCACAAACTTTAATGTGTATTATTGTAATTGTATGTGATAGACCAAAACAAATAGTTCAAACTTCTGAAGTGAAAGGAAAATTACATGTTTTTCAAAATATTTTCCAACTAAAAATCTTTGACTTTAAACCCCCTATGTAAAATCCACTGCAATCACTGCTGCAAGCCACTGCACTGGAAAAAATGCCACTTCAAAAACAAGTGAAAATTAACTTGACAAGATTTCTAAAAATAAGACATTGCATTAATGCCTCAGAAGATATAGAGAATCTTGAAATTAGCCATGAAAACTCATTCTGAGCAGTATTTTACTACAGTTGTGAGCTTTTGTGTCTCATAATCAGCTTGTGATGCCCAAAAGTAGTGTTCTTCCCCTCAAAGGTAGCATCTTTTTTTTTCAACTTAAATGTCATCCTCTTGTTTTAAAATTTATTTAACTCATTCTTAGTTTCATAATTGTGGCAATGCTCTGGATTCAGGTCCAAAATCAACTTAAATTAAGATTTGAACATTGCATTTTAAGACAAATTACCTTTAAGTATGCATTCCTGACTAGTATTAAGAAATGCATTTGTAGCATTATAACCCTTCTCCAACCTGTTTTCATCTTAGTATTTTTCCCTCCCTAGCCCAAGTCACTATTTTCATGGATGCAGACAAGCATATTGATTATACATCATACTCTTATGTGAAGAGTTTTAATAATAGCAAGTACATTGCTGTGAAATAAGACCTCTAAGATATCATCTTGACTCAGTGGTGAGTCTGGGTATGTGGACCAAACAATGTTTTAGAGCATTGCCAATTACTGTAGTATAGAACAGTATTTGTACTCATTACCTTTGGAATAATATGCTGGAATCTGTCCAGAGTGCAACAGAAAAGAGAATGAAATATTAATAATATTATTATTTATTTTTGTCTTTTTTCCAAATCACTTGGATGTTTGGTTTGACAGAAATTTATTAAAAATAGTTACACTTATAGAATGTTTTGTAATGCACTGTATGTTGGGCATGTTGTTGATATCGTTGTTGATTATCAATAAAGCAGATTTGTCTTAATTCCAGTTAATTTGTTTTCTTGACACAAGACTTTATGTTTTACAAACCTCACAGGAACTTCAAACTCATCTGAAATGTAAAACAAAAACCTTGTTTCATTTAAGAAATTACTCAAAACAAGACGTTTTCAAGACTTTTTCATTTATCAAGATTTTCAAGATGCATTGTCTCAAAACAAGTTGTTATATCTCACTTAAATTTATATCTGTAGAAGGGTATGACTTATATTAAGTGTGATGAGTGGTTTTGACTAAAAGTTCGAAAAATATACTTGGTAAGATTTTCCGTTTTTGCAGTGTGTTGAAAGAAATCCGTCAGACTCACTTGAAATCATCAGTCTTGTTTAGCTCCGCCAAAAATGGGGTAAGCTTTGGATTTTTTGTCACAACAGCATCAAAGATGGTATATTCCTGAGCTGTCCAGGTCTTGTGGTTAAAAATCATTTGTGATCCACCATATAAGCTGATTAGCCATGCTCAACCAGCGCAACCCCACGTAAGAACACAGTTGTTGTTTGGCTGAACAAAACACCACCAAGCTCAATAACTGTCTCTAGTGAACATGTTAATCTGGGCTGACAGTGTTTTATCCCATTGCTAAAAACATTTTCTATTTGAGTTGTTTTAAATCACTAAAGACAGCAAAAATAGAGAGCCTATGTCTGACTAGCTTCTTAGCGTTGCACCATGGATGACCTATACCCCTTTTCCACTGGCTCGATTTGGCTCTACTCAACTCCACTCGGCTTGCTTTGTGAGCGTTTCCATTAGTGTGTTTTTCGTTCCAGTACCTACTTTTTCGGTCCCTGCTCCTAATCAGGTTCGACCGGGGCAAATCAGCTGTTCAGAGTCACAAACATTTCCCCCAAAGCACACAAAACAATACCACCATGAACCAATGTGTTTGGTTCAGACATTTATCGATGGTCCGTAGGCGAACCAGCATCTGCAGGAGGAGGGAGCAGGCAGAGAGCAGCTGCCCATAATCAGACTGCTTGCATCGGACCAAATGGAAGGACAAGTCCGCTGAATCTGGAGGCGGGGCTTCAGCCACCATAGCTTCAGCCATGTTCAAGAATGCCTCATGAGGACGAAAATATCGAGGCACGTGACGTCGCATGGTACGGCAGAGCCGGGGTCCCACCCTGGAGCCAGGCCTGGGGTTGGGACTCGCCGGAGAGCACCGGGTGGCCAGGTTGCTCCTCGCGGGACTGGGCCAGGCCAAGCCCGAACGAGAGACGCGAGGCCATCCCCCAGGGGCCCACCACTTACAGGAGGAACCGTGAGGGACCAGTGCAAAGAGGATTGGGTGGCAGACGAAGGTGGAGACCTCAGCGGCCCGATCCCCGGATGCTTAGGCTGGCTGTAGGGATGTGGAATGTCACCTCACTCGGGGGGAAGGAGCCTGAGTGGGAGGTTGAGAGATATCGACTAGAAATAGTCGGGCTCGCCTCCACGCACAGCGTGGGCTCTGGAATCCATCTCCTTGAGAGGGGTTGGACTCTCTTCTACTCTGGAGTGGCCCACGGGGAGAGGCGGCAGGCTGGTGTGGGTTTGCTTGTTGCCCCCCAGCTCCGCCGTCTCATGTTGGGGTTTGCCCCAGTGGATGAGAGGGTCGTTTCCCTGCGCCTTCGGGTTGGGGATAGGTCTCTGACTGTCGTCTCAGTCTACGGGCCGAGCGGTAGTGTGGAGTCCCCGGCCTTCTTGGTGTCCCTGTTGGGGGTGCTGGATAGTGCCCCTCCCGGGACTCCATTATTCTGCTGGGGGACTTCAACGCCCATGTGGGAAATGACAGTGACACCTCGAGAGGCGTGATCGGGAGAAATGGCCTCCCTGATCTGAATCCGAGTGGTGTTTTGTTATTGGACTTCTGTGCTTGTCACGGATTGTCCATAATGAACACCATGTTCAAACATAAGGGTGTCCATCAGTGCACTTGGCACCAGGACACCAGGAGGTCGATGATCGACTTTGTTGTCGTATCATCAGACCTTTGGCCGTATGTTTTGGACACTCGGGTGAAGAGAGGGGCTGAGCTGTCCACTGATCACCACCTGGTGGTGAGTTGGATCCGCTGGAGGAGGAGAAAGCCGGACAGACTTGGCAGGCCCAACGCATAGTGAGGGTCTGCTGGGAATGCCTGGCGGCGCCCTCGGCTAGGGATGTATTTAACTCCCACCTCTGGGAGAGCTTGGACCAGATCCCGGGGGATGTTGGAGACATAGAGTCCGAGTGAACCATGTTCTCCGCAACTATTGTCGATGCTGCTGCCCGTAGCTGCGGCCGTAAGGTCTGCGGTGCCTGCCGTGGCGGCAATCCCAGAACACGGTGGTGGACACTGGCAGTAAGGGATGCTGTCAAGCTGAAGAAGGAGTCCTATTGGCTGTGGTTGGCTTGTGGGACTCCTGAGGCGGCTGACGGGTACCGTGGGGCCAAGCGTGCTGTGGCCCGGGCTGTGGCAGAGGCAAAAACTCCTGGGAGGAGTTCGGTGAAGCCATGAAGAAGGACTACCGGTTGGCATCAAAGCGATTCTGGCAAACCGTCCGGCGCCTCAGGAGGGGGAAGCAGTGCTTCACCAACACTGTTTATAGTGGGGGTGGGAGGCTGCTGACCTCGACTGAGGACATTATCGGGCGGTGAAAGGAGTACTTCGAGGATCTCCTCAATCCTGCCATCACGCATGTGAGGTTGGACTCTTTCATCACTCAGGCTGAAGTCACCGAGGTGGTTAAAAAGCTCCACGGTGGCAAGGCTTCGGAGGTGGATGAGATCCGCCCTGAGTACCTCAAATCTCTGGATGTTGTTGGGCTGTCATGGTTGACACGCCTCTTCAACATTGCGTGGCGGTCGGGGACAGTGCCTCTGGACTGGCAGACTGGGGTGGTGGTCCCCCTTCATAAGAAGGGGAGTTTGCCCAACCGGTTCACATGTGTTTTGTGGACCTGGAGAAGGCATTCGACTGTGTCCCTCGTGATGCCCTGTGGGGGGTGCTCCGGGAGTATGGAATCGGGGGCCCTTTATTAGGGGCCATACGGTCCCTGTATGAGCGGAGCAGGAGTTTGGTCCGCATTCCCGGCACTAAGTCGGACTTGTTCCCGGTGCATGTTGGACTCCGGCAGGACTGCCCTTTGTCACCGGTCCTGTTCATAACTTTTATGGACAGGATTTCTAGACGCAGCCAAAGGCCGGAGGGGGTCTGGTATGGGGACCAGTGGATTTCGTCTCTTCTTTTTGCAGATGACGTGGTCCTGCTACAGCACGCGCTGTGGCGGTTCGCAGCCGAGTGTGAAGCGGCTGGGATGAAGATCAGCTCCTCCAAGTCCGAAGCCATGGTTCTCGACCGGAAAAGGGTGGCTCGTCCTCTTCAGGTTGGAGGGGAGTTCCTGCCTCAAGTGGAGGAGTTTAAGTATCTCGGGGTCTTGTTCATGAGTGGGGGAAAAATGGAGCGGGAGATCGACAGACGGATCGGTGCTGCTGCCGGAGTAATGGGGGCGCTGTGCCGGTCCGTTGTGGTGAAGAGAGAGCTGAGCCAAAAAGCAAAGCTCTCAATTTACCGGTCGGTCTACGTTCCTACCCTCACCTATGGCCATGAACTTTGGGTCATGACCGAAAGAACGAGATCCCGGATACAAGCGGCTGAAATGAGCTTCCTCCGTAGGGTGGCCGGGCACTCCCTTAAAGATAGGGTGAGGAGTTTGGCCATCCGGGAGGGGCTCGGAGTAGAGCTGCTGCTCCTCCACATCGAGAGGAGCCAGTTGAGGTGGCTCAGGCATCTATACCGGATGCCTCCTGGACGCCTTCCTCGGGAGGTGTTCCAGGCACGTCCCATCGGGAGGAGGCCCAGGACACGGCCCAGGACACGCTGGAGGGACTATGTCTCTCGGCTGGCCTGGGAACGCCTTGGGCTCCACCCGGAGGAGCTGGAGGAGGTGTCTGGGGAGAGGGACGTCTGGGCGTCTCTGCTGAGTCTGCTGCCCCCGCGACCTGGTCCCGGATAAGCGGAAGATGACGAGTACGAGTACAAGCTTCAGCCATCGGCGGGTCAGTGGAAATACAACTGATACCGTACTGAGTAGAGCGAAATCTAGTGGAGCGGAGCCGCGCCGGCTAAAACGAACCAGTGGAAAAAGGGCATAATTGACCTATTCACTTTTCAGCAAGTTCATGGTTATAAAACATCTTTCTACTACAGCTAACAGAACAACAAGGACAATAACTTCATAGAATCTCACTTAAATAAATCTGAAATAACTGTCTGTAGGGGACAGACCAAACATGTGGAAGAGGTTTCTCTGGTCAGATTAGACCAAAATTGAGCTATTTGGTTATCATGCAAAATGAAATATAAGGCATAAAACTAACAGTGCATCAGTCTGAACACTGTATGCCCATGGTGGTGGCAGCATCATGCTGTGGCAATGCTTTTTCTAGCAAACTCAGAAAAGCTGATCTATATTGATGGGAATATACAGGGGTTGGACAATGAAACTGAAACACCTGGTTTTAGACCACAATAAGTTAGTATTAGTATGGTTTAGGGCCTCCTTTTGTGGCCAATACAGCGTCAATTTGTCTTGGGAATGACATATACAAGTCCTGTACAGTGGTCAGAAGGATTTTAAGCCATTCTTCTTGCAGGATAGTGGCCAGGTCACTACGTGATACTGGTGGAGGAAAATGTTTCCTGACTCGCTCCTCCAAAACACCTTAAAGTGGCTCAATAATATTTAGGTCTGGTGACTGTGCAGGCCATGGGAGATGTTCAACTTCACTTTCATGTTCATCAAACCAATCTTTCACCAGTCTTGCTGTGTGTATTGGTGCATTGTCATCCTGATACACGGCACCGCCTTCAGGACACAATGTTTGAACCATTGGATGCACATGGTCCTCAAGAATGGTTCGGTAGTCCTTGGCAGTGACGCGCCCATCTAGCACAAGTATTGGGCCAAGGGAATGCCATGATATGGCAGCCCAAACCATCACTGATCCACCCCCATGCTTCACTCTGGGCATGCAACACTCTGGGTAGTACGCTTCTTTGGGGCTTCTCCACACTGTAACTCTCCCAGATGTGGGGAAAACAGTAAAGGTGGACTCATCAGAGAACAATACATGTTTCACATTGTCCACAGCCCAAGATTTGCGCTCCTTGCACCATTGAAACCGACGTTTGGCATTGGCATGAGTGACCAAAGGTTTGGCTATAGCAGCCCGGCCTGGTTTTATGTTTTTTGGATACAATCTGGGTTGGCAGCCGAACATCCCTTTCAGACAGCTTCCTCTTGTGTCCACAGTTAATCCTGTGGTTCGTCCTTCTTGTTGGTATGCTGACATTACCCTGGATACCGTGGCTCTTGATACATCACAAAGACTTGCTGTCTTGGTCACAGATGCGCCAGCAGGACGTGCACCAACAGTTTGTCCTCTTTTGAACTCTGGTATGTCACCCATAATGTTGTGTGCATTTCAATATTTTGAGTAAAACTGTGCTCTTACCCTGCTAATTGAACCTTCACACTCTGCTCTTACTGGTGCAATGTGCAATCAATGAAGACTGGCTACCAGGCTGGTCCAATTTAGCCATGAAACCTCCCACACTAAAATGACAGGTGTTTCAGTTTCATTGTGCAACCCCTGTAGATGTACTGTAGACAAATACAGGAAAGTCCTTCTACAAGTCCTTGGGAACAACCTTCTATCAGGTTGTCCTCCTTGTGACTGGGGCAGAGGAGAGTGATCGTGAACATACAGCCAAAGCTACAATGGAGGGTTTAGATCAAAGTATGTGTTTGAAAGGCCCAGTCAAATTCCAGTGCTAAATCCACATGAGCTTTTGTGGCAAGACATTAAAAATTGCTGCTCATAGACACTCTATCCAATTTTCCCTCTGGTAGAGACATACCCCAAAAGAAATGCAAGTTTAATAGTAGCAACAAGCTGTTCTATAGAGTATTGAGTCAGTTGAGCTGGATACAAATGCACATCACATTTTTCAGATTTTCAGTTTGTAAAAATAATAATAGAAAAACTTTTATATCCTTTACCTTCCACAATTATAAACCAAACAAAAGGTTCTGAATGTAATGTGACAAAGTACACAACAGTTCAAGGGGATGAATACTTTTGCAAGGCACTGTATCCATTGTGTTTTTATACATACTAGGGGCACAAAACCACAAAAAATTGCATCAAAGGAAGGATTTTGGACCCTCAAAGATTCTACCTAATCTGTCTTTCTCACTGCTTTTACAAAAACCTCTCTTCACCTCCATCAAAGCAACACTGTATGACACATACAGAATACAGAGCTTTCTTCTTCGCAGCCATTTTTTTCATTTAACGTCTTTTCTTCCCTTCTGCTGCAGGGTATTGTGTGTCATTTCACAAAGAAAGTATCGCTAACAGTATGTGGCATTTTGGTGTGAATGCATAGTGACCTTGCAGGTCACTTTAATTTATTATGAAGCTTAGACCACAGGGAAATGTGCTCCATAGCTGTTAATACATGTCACCTGTGTTGTCAATGTTGAGTTTAACAAAAGTAATTGCAGAAAGTTTTCAGACCTTGTAGAGATCATCATATTTAATTATATTTCAAACTTAACTTAAAATTGTTTACTTTTTTCTACATAAGTCTATAAACAATATTTGATGGAAAAAAAAACATTTTTAAAAAGCACGTCTTGATGTTTCCTTTAATTAGATCTACTAAGTCTATTCAGGCTTGCTATTTACTCCCTTCATGCTGTAATAATGAACGATATAATGCTATTAATGCTATAATGCAATTTAAATAATATAAAAAGTGTTTTTGCATCCATCCCTGCTATTCTGCACTTGAACACAGTAAAGTAGCAATTTGAAAATACATTTTTCATCTTTGTGGCTTGTTTTTGACTCATGAAGTGATCTTGTACCCAGGGAAATCTAAAATGTCTTTATTTTTTTTTTGTACATTTGAATATACTGAAGTTGAAGTGGTAAAAGGATTTCAATGATCATTTACAGTTCAGTCCACCTAAGGAGTGCTGCAATAGATAACAGGCTTTAGATGCACCTGTTGCTCTCTCATTTTTGACAAGCTGCCATTTGTAGAAGACCTGAAAAACTAACCTTGCTGTTGTTGCTAAAGGGATGTTGATTTTTTTATTGCAAACACTGATACATTTATGCTTCTGAGTTTTTAAAATAAGTAAAATATTTACTCCAGGAGCTTTTTTGATTATTGATTGCTTTGTCAAAGACTCAGTTTTTCTCTGTTTTATGTTTTTTTTTTTCACAGCTGAACTACCATTCATGGCAGGATCTTTAATTTGTTTGGAAGTACAGGTTCTATTTCCTGTCAGTCTTCTGTCCAACTGTATGGTTGTGTTTGGGTCCTCCAAATGCCATAACACCCACGACACATGGCATTTTTCCCTGTATGAATATACGTACTGAAATCAAAAGTAAGATTTTCAGTGTGAGACTATGTTTCTGCTGTAACTGTTTCAACTTTAATCCTAGAATGTACCTGTATGTCATGCTACTTGGAAATATCTGCATAATTTAGATATGTTTTTCAATATATTTTCATTATGAAATACAGCACAAGTTCACCAAATAGAGACAGACTGAATATTAACTTGATCGTGTCTGTGGTGTGGGATTTTCTCCATCTGAAATTATATTTAATGCGACACAGAGTGTACTTTTTTTCAACCCTGTATCTGCAATGATTCATATTTGTCAGATATAGATTCTTCAGCCAAAGAAAACATGAAAAAAACAGCATTGGCAGTGTCTGTTGCCATCCCTGAGCATATTGAGGGCACATTCTCCGTGAAAATATAAGACAGATTTATCAGGAAACGGAGCCGAGCACAGAAAGCCATCCCATTTGGATGAAACCCTAGAAGAGTATCTTGAAGCTAAGCTTTTGGAAGCAATCTGGTGCCTGAAGTAAGAATTATACTGTTGCACACTTAGAGTCAATCTTAAATATATTAAATATTAAGGGGGGAGGGGAGGGGCACAGATCACAATCAGCAAACAGGCTGCAGCCATTTCCCAGGGAGGAGTTTCCCCACACAGCTCTTTGTCTGGGTAAACTGTAGCTTGATTAGAATAGAATAGAATAGAATAGAATAGAATAGAATAGAATAGAATAGAATAGAATAGAATTTATATTGTCATTGTTTCACACAATCTGTTTAGCAGATCTGATTTGGCAGTGAGAATATCACACAGATATATGCAAAACATAATGTAATACATATTACCCAAAACAAAGGTTAGCAGCACTTAGGATATTTACTAAGTTCTGTACATAAGGTGTCTTCCCAGGAACACCCTGGGGCTTGTTGTTCTTCCCTCTCTAAAACCTCCTTGCTATGTATTGAGAGGGAAATGTGTGTGGTATGCTTAGATTTCCTGTAGTGTATAATTTCTTAATTTGTCTTTGAGATTTTAGGTCCAGGTTATTTCTCCAGCACCATAGTCTCAAGTGCCATACTTCCACTCTGCTGGCTGAGTCTACATTTTTAAAAATCCAACCTACAACAGTGGTGTCGTCAGCAAACTTGACTATGGTGTTGGTGGAGTGAATAGGAGAACAGTCAAGAGTGAATATTGAATAGAGAATGGGGCTGAGGACACACCCCTGGGGTGTACCTGTGTTCAGGTGTTCAGGATGAGGACTGATGATGTGTGCTTACCCATCCAGATGGTCTATGGTCTGTTCCTGAGGAAACCCCAAATACACATTGAATGGACAGTGAATTGCTCAGGCCCAAGTCACTCAGTATATTAGCCAGTGTATGGAGAATAAGATGTTAAATGCATAATTGAAGTCCACAAACAGCATCCTGAAATAGGTGTTGTCCTTCACTTGGTGGGTCAGGGATTTGTGAAGAGCTATTATTACTGCATCCTCTCTTGACCTATTTGCTCTTTATGTAAATTAATGTTAGTCATGGTCAGCAGCAAGAGCAGTTTTAACTGGTTTGAACAAGTTTAGTCCAATTATGAAACACTGTTCTAAAACTAGATTCAGTCATTACAAAAAAATGGATAAAGAATTCAGTCGCAGTTGTTGTTTGCAAGCTGCGAATAAAGAATACTGGGTAATATTTCAGGTCCGTCAAGCAATGCTCTTGTTTCAACAGAATTGCATTCGGTGAGAACATGATTAAAGCAGTAGAGACACTCCCATTTTAATAATTGCAGATTTCATTGTGAAAAGTCAGAACTTCTTATGAAAAAGTCAACTTTTTCAAAATACAGTGTAATAATAAAGTAATTTTTTACTTCCCTTGTCTTTGGAACAGTGCTACGAATGAGAAAGGCACCCTTGAACAATGTTAAAGTAAGAACTGAAAGTTCATGATTTCTTTAGTAAAAATATTAATAATGTAGAATTCTGCAGTGAAAAAACTACACCTTTAGCTTCTGGAGCTAGTATATCTCAGTACCAAAACAGCTTCAAGTTATAAAAAGATTTTATAAAATTACAGTTTCCAAAATGTGAAAAGTGAGAAAGTAGCACTGTGTTCTCCAGCATATGGAAAATAGAGTAATGCAGTTTTGCCCCTCCCTCATATGTTGTTGATCAAAATAATTGTTGAATATATTACTAATAAGCCTGTTTCTTTGAAAACTAAAACTAATATTTTTTCCTCACCTGGTTCCCCACCTGTTTTCCCTAGAAGCTTTAATAAAGGTTTTGCTCACTGATTCCTGAACTCGGTATCCCTTTGTTATTGGTTATCAAATGACACATTTTTATTAAAGTCTATGTATTTAAATCAACCTTACAAATAAGTGTTACAGAAAATAATTATACCTATATATTTCAATGTTATACTATTTTAACAGCAGAGTGATTTATTTTTGCTTTTCTCTTTTAAGTAAAAACAATTAGCTCATGGTATTGGTTTTTAGGTTTTATATAAATACCATAATACGGTGAAACCATGGTATATTGTCTCAAGGCTATACCATGAAAATTGCATACCAGCCCATCCGTGCTTTTCCTACAACCCATACAGTTTTGTGTGAATTATGAGCATGACTTCTAATCTTTGAACTGGAGACAGTGGGATTAACCTTTGGGCTACATTTGCATGGCTTCATAGCAGTTTTGTGAAACTGTGAAACAAACAGGTTGTCTGAATGATGTGCCGACCCACTATCACTGTCTCACACATGGAGGTTGATAGAGAACCAGGAAGTATGAGAATAACAAGCAGCAGCCTGGAGTTTACTTTTAAACAATTGGTATAAAAAATAAAATTAGCTGTGAATTTTGAAATAAAACATTAGCTCCCCTTATATTAGTCCTGATAGATTATAGTTCTGGATAGATAATGTGTGTACTGACCAATCAAATGGCTCCTGTTCTATGCAAGCGTGTAATTAGTAAAAAAAAAAAAACATGACTCAGGCACTACAACAAAAATCCTTGTAATGCAGCCTGCACAGGTTCTCAAGGTTTTCATTTTCTCTTAAACAACTAATGTTATGCTGAGCTATTGAATGAATAATCTTTTTGATTTAAATACAAGGGAAAAAAATGGGTTGTTCATTTTAAAATATATTTTAGATTATCATTCATGGTAGGTTTTTTACGTTCAAAGTTGCCTTGTAAAGAAAGATGCCTAAAACAAACAAGGGAGGATTTGTTTGAAGCAGCCAAAAGGTAGTGGATTGTTAACAAACTGGATTGTACAGAGTACATTAAGTAAGAACAAAAATACTAAGGTTTTATATTGCCAACATATAGCTGTTTGGTAATGTACTTATGATGAATTGTACAGGCAACCAGTTTAAGAGTTATTAACGAGGTTAAGATGTACCATAGGTGAATATACTAATGCTGGCTAATTTCATATTTCTAGAAGGAAAATGATAGATCAGATGAGATGGAGACAGAAATGAAAAGTGAAGCTGAGCTACATTCAACACCAAGAGGATAAGACAAGAAGGAAAAAGAGAGAATAGACTGAGAAGAAAAGAAGAAAGAAAAAGGAAATGTTGGGATTCCAGTCTGTGTGGGTTTGTCTATGTGCGCGTTTGTAGAGGTGACTTGATTCCCTCTCGCAGTTCTTGATTGGCGGGTGAACCCTGACGATCTTCAGCTGGTTGCAATGACTGATCACCTACCGGGGTATTTAAGGCCGAGCCAGACCAGAACTCAACGCTGGAATGTTATGTATCCCAGGGTATTACACCTTCAAGCCTCTGAATTCAAGTCAGACATTACAAGTAACTTACTCTGTGTTCATCTAGTCTCTCCCGTGTTAATTCTCTGGGGCCCCTGGTGTCCTTATGTTTGAAGCTCTCTTGAATGGGTCATCTCCAACCATCTGCACCAAACAGAGTTTTTTTATTGTCTCACCAGCCTGAGAACAAGATCCGGCCTGCCAGTCTCCTCCTGACTGCTTTCTGGAATCCCAGTGCTGCCCTCTGGTCTCCTGAGCCTTTGACCTCTTGAATAACAAGTAAGAAGGAATCAACAAACCAGATCCCGTTCACACTGCCGGCAAATGTTGCCTAAATCTGACTTTTTTGGGGTCAAGTGATCAGGTCAGGCTGTTTAAAGCAAGTGGGAATGCTCATATCTGACCCGTATCTGACTTTTTCAAGTCACATTTTAGCCACATTCATATGTGTTCCTGAATCCAACTTGTATCTGATCTTTTGGAATGTGACTCCAGTGGGAACGACCAAGGCAGATTAGATGTGACTTTGACGTCACTTTCCATTGCATTCATCACAACTTTGCGTTGCCTAGCAGGAAACGGTAGCAGATAGCAAAGCAGATGGGGGGCTTGAATAGTACTGCACAGTGGAGATACAGAGAGATGTTAGAGCTTGTTAATAAATAGAGATAAAACTTTATTCAAGGCTAATTGAAAGGCTCATAGCAACCGTCTGAATGAGGGACGTAGTTTGTATTGTAAAATTCGTATACAACTGTTCAAACAGAGGACTTGCTATCGAGGTTACCGAGCATGTGATGATCTGCCCCTGTTGCAGTCTGATACACTGGATTGTATCAACTGTTCTGCCTGTGAAGCTGAGAGAAGAGGCATCGACATATATGATTAAAAGTTGCCCTCGACATGATAAAGTTCTGAATAAACTCAGTCTCTGTAAAGCTGTTAACATCCCTGCCCCACCACTGCTGGCTGTGTCTCCGCATCCAAACAGTTTGTTGTGCTGAATTGGCAGTCAGATCTCCCTAAAACGGAACAATAAAGAGTTTCACTCTCCTTTAATTCATGTGTTTCCCACACATCATCTGCTGACACAATAAATCACTTCTGTTGTGCACTTAAACCATAACCCCTTTTTCTCCTTGTTTACTGTTGAGCTGCGCTTGACAATACACTTATTGTTCTTATGCGCATGTGGGTCTGTTTGGAGCCACAACATTTTCAATGAAATGGAAACAACACGCAAAAAAATCAGATTCCTGAAAAAAATCAGATTTGAGCATTAAGGCCTGCATACCGCCTGATTCCCATCTGGTTTCCCTAGAAGCCACATTTGAAGATAAATAGTTTATTTAAATATGTCTAGTTTTTCTATGCTTCTAAATCTGCTGAGTGCACATCAACTGTGTATTTGACTTGGTTATGACGGGCAATGTATTGTTGGAAGTTTAGAATGCGGTGAGAAATGGAAAGACCTGGATGTCATAATGAGCAGAGGAAACCTAATGCAGGGACACGAAAGACTGTAGAACTGAAAAATGATTGACCATTCAAGTCGATTTTAAAAATACTACACAATAAAATAATTTTTATTCAATAAAAATGTTCAACAGCACAGAAATATGAGTAAGCTAATGTTTCTTCCCTGGTGATCAGCCAAAGTCTAACCAAACAAGAATTTTCCCCAATGGGGTTTTTATTGACAAAGTGAAAGAAGCAAACATACAGGGTTTTCTGTCAAATTTAGATTTGTCAGTCACATTCATTTTGATTTATTGTGTGCTGGTAAGCAGTTTAAGCTGAAAACTTGATTAAAGAACAACCCTGTTTTTACTTTGAGTGCGTGTTCAAACACACACTCGTCGAAGCCACAAACTAACATTCAGAAAGACAGCCATGAACAGTACAAGGATTGTAGTTTAGCAGGCACACAACAGTGCTTGGTAATGGAAAAATAAGGAGGGTCTGCAAACACACCCTCCATTTCTGCTACCTGTATGACCCCTTCTTTTTTCCAATGGTTATAATCAGTGGGACACAGGGAGGTATCCCAATCCTTGTGGTTTTTAGTATAACAATGACCATCAGTGGGACCCTTTGTGGGGAGCCTTGTGATGACACTGTTGTAAATAAGCGCCGTTTAACTAAATAATCTGAACTGAAACTATCTGTGTAGTTATGCTGCTATAGGCTCAGGCTGCTGGAGGACATAATGACCACTTTCACCCTCTTTGCTATATTTTCACACTACTCTCCAATTTTGCATTATTTGCTGTTATTTCAGCTTTTAACCTTGTTCTCTCTTTTCTCTTCCTAGACGCTACACCTGGCCTGGCTCTGTGTCTACCTGTGACACCTTTCTGGAGAGGGGAATTGTCCAAGCTTCTGCTGGCAACAACTTAATGCTCACCCTCTACCGATGATCCACATAGCCCTGTCTTTTAGTGTTTAACCCTTTCTCTCTCCTAGACATGGAAATTGACTGAGCTTAACTGTAACTAATTATATGTGCTCTTTTTCAGACACTAACTGTGAAAACTGGCTCAGAGTTTATCTGTTCTTTCTTTCTAGGTGAAATGACTAAAGGAGCTACATCCATCAACATTTACTTTTCCTTCTGATAGAAAGTACTCCTGGATCAGTGCTTCTTTGTTCTTTTTGTGTCTCTGCTCTGTCCTTTCTCTCAAACCCTGAGTTGGTCGTGGCAGATGGTCGCTCACACTGAGCCTGGTTCTGCTGGAGGTTTCTTCCTGTTAAAAGGGAGTTTTTCCTCTCCACTGTCACTACATGCATGCTCAGTATGAGGGATTGCTGCAAAGTCAATACCAGTGACTGTCCACTGTCTCTACATGCTCATCCAGGAGGAGTGAATGCTCCAAGTCACTGACTGGATGCAAACTGCTGGGTTTCCTTAGACAGAAAACATTTTTATCCAATTTGAATAAATAACTAACTCTGACTGCACTGTTCAATGGTTAGGACTAATTGGAATGTATGTACCTGACTGTTGTGAAGTGCCTTGAGACGACATGTGTTGTGAATTGGCGCTAAATAAATAAAACTGAATTGAATTGAATTGAGTTGAAAATAAGAAATTGAAATAAATTGCAAACCAGTTACCTCAAAAACACAATCACTATACAACAAACCCCTTAATTTCAATTTTGGATGTCTTACTGGAAGCTCCACCCACTATCAGTCCTACTGCCAGGAATAATGTAGGTGAAATTCTTTCCCAGTTAACCTGTGCCACCTGTGGAATGTTCCAAATAGGTGATTTTTGAGCTTTCCTTAACTTTCCCAGTCTTTTGCTGCCCTGGCCCCAGCAGTTTTGGAACTTGTTGCATTAATCAAATTCCAAATAACTGAATATTTGCAACAAATAAGGAAGTTTATCACTTTAAAGATTAAATATATTGTCATTGTCGTGTATTCAATTGCATTTAGCTTGAACAGCATTTGTAAATCATTGTATTCTGTTTTTATTTAAGTTATACACAAAGTCCTGACTTCATTAGAAATGGGGTTTTAAAATTTGCTTGGTTTGTATTGTGGAGTGCTAATGTTCTCTCAGTGCCTTGCAGGTTGAGTTGATCTCCTCCAACAGTCCGAAGACAGAGCATTAGTTCTACTGAGCAAATAATGGTTTCTAAATTGACCATATGTGTGAGTGGGCTACATGGCAGCCTGTTTCTTTGTGTCAGCCCTGTGATGGACTAGTTGCTTGGACACTACATCTTTTCCAGTGTTAGTTGGACCAGTCCTCAGCATTTTATACTTAGAAACATTTCTGAAAATTACAGTTTCTTCGGTAATAAGACAAATATAATAATGACACATCTGTCATTGTTTTATTATATGAAATTCTCTAACAAAAATCCTACCAGGTGGCACAATGCTGTGGCTCTGGTGCCAAAATGGATTATCTTGAAGGTAATGCAATTTTTCAAATGCATAATAATGAGATTCACACTGAGTTGCAAATCTGTTTTCCTCAGAAATGTCAGTGAACTACCGCAGAACAACAGCTGCTGGCCTGTCAGGACAACGCTATCAAACAAGACAAAGCATTTGTTCTCAGCATTCATTTTCACTCCAAATCGCTTATCGTAATTTGGCTGAGAATATTACAGTTTTAAAAAGTACCATCCAAAACTTGGCAAACGTTTCCTAATTTGATGTGATCAATGGGTAGTGAGTGGGGATGTATTGAGAGAGGTCAGAGAGGAGATGGAAGAGAAAGCTGAAGGGGCAGGGAGAATGATGGATATCTGTAGAGTGAGTGAGATGCACAGCAACAGGGACAGACAAGCTGAGAAGCAGGTAATGCATCACTAATTGGCAGTGTCATAAAGCCACGTCAGCACTGAGGTGATAACAACTATTGACAAATGTCCCTCGTGTTTGGGAAAGGGAGGAGGTGTTTCATTAATGGACAAATCAAAATGTATGTTTGAGAATTTAACAGAGGCAGCACCCGGAGGTTGGGAAAATTTCTTACAAATTACAGAGAAGCTTGACAGTGTCTAGAATCAATACATTAATTACAGCGGTGTGTGATAATCATGCTAAGATGTTGGTGACAGGTCTACTTTGATTAACAATTTCACTGGGAATCAGTCCAAGTGCAAACTGAATGTGCCAGAACTGGGCTACTGATAGTAAAGCATATCCTGTACACAACTGTTTAAAAGCGTACTAATGGATTGCGCTAAATGGGTTAGGAGACAGGCTGCAGAATGAATGGCAGCACAATAAACAATCACACATTTAATTGCACATTCCACTCCACTTAGCTTCTCCGTTGGGTGAAAATAATCAATTTGAAAAGCCACAGAGGTTAGACTGAGGAGTGCTGTATCTCTTTCTGGATGAGTTTAGTGCACTGTAGATGGTATCAATTTCAAGTTGAAATCCTTAATTGTATTTTTTTAGGCTCACAATCCTCACTTCAGAGTCCTGCTTAATTTCCATCCTTTTTCTTGTTTTATTTCCTTGAAGAACATTATAAATCTAGCAAATCCCTGCTGGGAGAATATGGCAAGACACAGATTGATTATAGCTCTCTGCCTATACATCGGGGAATGCTACACTGTAGGAATGTTGCTGAATTTTGAGAGGAAATAGATATACCTACCTGCATATGCTTGTGTGATTACATTGCACAAACAGCTGAGTGCAGCTTGTTTTAAAATTGTTTTGCATCTACAAACTAATGAGAAGGTTATTGTTCTGATGAGTGTATGTTGTCATTGTGTACTTCTCTGTCTGTCAATCCAATAGATGTTTTCATTGTCTTTTTTCCCCCATCAATCAAATTCACAGTACTGTGTTTTATGAGAAAAATGGTTTCAAGAAAGCTGCCTTGCAGCTCAGAACTGAGAAACAACCCATAAAAAGTAGAATAAAGGCTGAACTCATTCCTGTGCAGGACCATTTAGAAGCTTCTTTTATGTACCTTTGGGGGTTAAATTGAAGAAATCCATATTTGCCCTCTCCTGCACCTGTAGGTATAAGCTGCATGAAGCTAATGACAAAAAGGAGTAAGTGCATTTCTGCTGTTCTTCTGCAGGCCTGAAATCTCAATTCATGTGTCTGAAAGTTAAGTCGGAGTTTCATGACTGTACTTATTTTCTTTTAAACAGTCCCTTGTATCAAGGAGTATTAATATATTTTTTTTATTAACATCACTTGACTTTTTTTTACATTTTGTCACCTTATGACCACAACTTCAATGTATCTTCTTGGGATCTTTTGGGACCGACCAACAAAACAAATAATTGCATAACTGTGAAGTGAAAAATGATAAATGTTTTTAAAATTTGTTTACCAATGATAATCTGGAAAAATGGGTGTAGATACATATTCCACAGTTTAGTCTTTTACCCCTAAATTAAATCCAGAGCAAACAATTGCTTTCAAAAAACATCTAATTCCTACAAGTAATTTAACCTCAGTATAAGTGCAGTTGTTCTGTAAATGTCCCAGAGGTTTGTTTGTGAACATTAGTGAGCAAGCAGCATTATAAAGACCAAGGAACATATCTGATAGGTCAGGGTTAAAGGTGTCAAGATTTTAAAGTAGGGTTAGTTTATTAAACAGTATCTATCCTAAGTTTTGAACATCTCCCAGAGCATAATTTAGTCACTTAACTTAAAATGCAAAGAAAATGGCATAACTTCAAATCTATCAAAACTGACAGGCCAGTCAAAGAGAGCATCAGATTAATCAGATTAATTAGATAATAAACCAAGTAGTATATGGTAAATCTGGAGGACCTATAGATTTACACCCCAGGTGGGAGAATCAGTTGACATGACAACTATATGTTGTGCACTCCACAAATCTTGCCTCTATGGAAGAGGAGAAAGATTGCTGAATAGCTGAAAGAAAAACATAAGAAGTCCCCTTTATAGTTTGCCACAAACCACGTAGGGGACATTGCAAATGTGAGAAAGGAGGTGCTCTCACAGATGAGACCAAAACAGAACTTTTGTGTCTACTTGCAAAGAACTGTGTGGCATGTCCCCACAGTGAACCGTGGTGGTGGGAGCATCATGTTTTGGGGATTTTTGAGTTGTTAGTGTGGGATAAGAAAGTTTACTAATTTAAAAATTATGAAGAGACAACTGGTTTCCTCTCAAGAGCTGACGCGGGGGACCTTTTATTCAGAAAACATCTCTGAATACATCTTCATTCAAAATCCCAAACAATCCCTTTCATGAGTCAAGATATATATACAACAGTCATATCATTGTTGTGTATTTGAGACATTTTGACCAATCAGATGTACCCTTTCACTTATGCACATTTTGGCACTCACAACATTGATTCTCAGTTGCAGTCCCAAGAATAGAAGTCCAGCCAAACATCTGGAAAATATCAGATTGGCCTACGTGACAGTTTACAATAACAATTTCATCACTTATCTGGACTGATGAACTTTAATGTCAAAGCGACCTGGTCGGATTCAGTTTGCTTCTACAATAACAAGTCCATCAGTCATTCCTCATGCCAAGACCTTTTCTCTAATGTAATATGTTCCCAGGCTGGCCTGCATGTTTACTCAGAGTGAACAATTCTTCAAAGAATTCATCTTATAATGGTAAAAACAATAATAATACTTTTAATCTAACAAAAAAAAGCTTTATGCTTCCACATATCCCCCCTAATTAGGTTTTTCAAGATAATTAACAGCTGAGAGAGGTCTTATATTCATATTGTAAATATCCTGTGAGTATATGTGACATATTTAAGTGAGTAAAATGAAATAAAATGTGAACGATTATGGAAAGTAGTGAAATTACATTATGTACAAAATTACGCAACCTTAAATGATTGCTGTTATTTAGGTCTGAAATTTTGGGTTCAACTAATTAATTAAGATCTTATTTAAAGTTTGTATGCGCACATTATTTTTCTGTTAGACTATGATAAACTAAACCTATTCACTAATTAGACCAAATCCAACTACTCTGTAGCTCTTCCCAAAAGTCTCCTTCAGGAACACATCTCATCAACTCACTCATAGATAAACATCCATGTCTGTCAAACTCACAAACCACGTGTTGATGAAGGGGACCTTCAGGTCACCTTGGGACTTTCAGTCGAATAACCTACCCATTCTAAAAGGCAGGAAAAAACGTCTGGAGGCCTCAGAGAAATCTCATTCTCGGCCAATCTGAACAAGAGATCTCTTTTGAATCTAATACGTATCATTATTATCTATTTTAAGGACCTTTCATGCCAGTCCTGGTTCATCATTCCTATTCACCATAATGTATGTAACAGAATACATTGACCATGTTGAAACTCTGGAGCTGAACATCACTAGAATGGATGCTCAGTTTCTATTAGAATGCATAAACAGCTTGAAACAATACAGAACATTAAAATGACATAAAGACAAACTTAAAGTTATAACAGAAATTGAAAGACATCAGTTAAATTCTCAGCAGAAAAACAGTGTAGTTCAGTCTCTGTCCTTGGTCTTCCTGGAACATTCTGTAGTCTCTCAGATTGGTTCTTTTCAACTTTATTGTTCTGGCATTGCATTTATCCTGGTTCAGGGTCCCACAAAGTCTTCATGTGTCCATAGGTCTCTGAGTCCAACGCCCCAAAAATGTTTCTTGTACAGCCAGTCTCTGGATTGGTGTCATCCTGAAAAGACAGAGAATACTGACCAGTATCTTGCTAAGCCATGACATTAAAGTACCACATGTCTAATTAAACATCCTTCATCCGTATATGATTGTATTCTCAATGTCTCCACAGTCCGATTCCTGTTTGTGTCCACTTTCACGTCCGATTAACTGTTCCACATATTCTCTTCTATGGAGGCCAAACCCATTCTACCTCTATCTCACTCCACGTCTGTCCGTCTCCTCTCTTTCTGGTTCTTTAGGCAAGTTCAGTTTGTTTTTGTCTTTTTTCAGCTTTTAGTTGTTCAATTGTCTTTGGAAATGTAAAACTGAGACTTTGTTATAAACTTTAAGAAAAAAAAACTTGGATCGACGCCGCCATTGTGTAGTTTTTTTCCAAGAAGCCTATACTATAATGCGAGTCAAACGAACTACACGACCCACAAGCCAACAGTGCTTCTGCTCGATATTTTCCACCTGCGTTCAGAATGGAGGGAGCAAACGCAGGTGGAGAACTGGACGTGGTAAAATTGGATTTGCAACGTAAAGTCAGAAATAAGGACTTATCTATTAAACTCATAGAGCTGACAGGAAAGTCGCAAATATTACCAAACTTCAGGAGTGTTGAATGTAGCGGTTTTAACACGCAGTCTGCTGCTTGTAAAACGTGTTTAGTCGTAATCAAGGACACCAGTGATTAAGGGACACTTGTAAGGCAGATTCTGGATTAAATCAGTCCTGCATCTCTTCGTCAAACCAAAAGTACCAACATGTGTCAAGTCTCATCTGTAAGGCAGATTCTGGATTAAATCAGTCCTGCATCTGTTCGTCAAACCAAAAGTACCAACATGTGTCAAGTCTCATCTGACCAACAAAATTGCTGCATGTACACTAAAGATTTAAGAGGTAAGGTACGGAAGCCCGTGAGGGGACATGAGGAAATTTATTTATTTTGCGTCCCCACGCAATACTTTTGCGTTCAGCATTTTGGAACAGCAGCACAGATGACAAACTGCTCATAAAACAAACACTAATATGTCATTGATATGGTTTATTTGTCATATTCAGGTTAACACGCAGTAAACAATGCGATTAAATGCTTAGAATAAGAAGAACCGTTCAAATCACGATAAAAACAAAAACACTAATGGCGTACAAAAAAAAGTACACATCATGCAGCAGTAATAAGCAAACAAAGTGTCACAGATATTGTTTCGTGCAGTATTATTGTTCAGTAGTTTGACAGCTTGTGGATAAAAACTGTCTTTTAGTCTGATTTGAAGATAATTTTATTTAAGGCTGATTTCAAAATAAAACTCAATAAATCTCAAAACGGGTGTAGTGTTTGTTTCAATTTTGCAGTTATCTGGTTTGGAAACTATCCCACAAAGTATTGCGAAATAACGCAAAGACTATTGCGTGGGAACGCAAAAGAAAAAAATTCCCCCCTTGTCCCCTCGTGGACTCCGTAGAAAGGCTTCATCAAGGGAAGATATTAAATAAATATGTTGTGAAATAGAAAAAAATTGAATGTACCATTAAATGTACAATTTATTTAATACATCATTAAATATTAAGTGTACCACTAATTACTTCATGTCGTCTTTAAAATTATACTTAATTATTCAGTGGCACATTTAATTGCATAATAGTCCATTTCATGATATAATGGTACTTTTATTGTTTCTAATGATGTATTAAATAAATAAATGGTACCTTTAATTTAATGGCACATTTAATGTTACATTTCTTTCATGATACATTTACTTCACTTATGGGACATTCACAACATTTATTTATTTAGTGATGATTTTATTGTATTAAGTTTGTCCAGTTTGACCCTCCATTCTTGATGCCTGTATAGAAGGTCATGTCAGAATTTGAATCAGGTGTTCTGGAGCAGACACACATCTAAAACTTGCAGGGAATGGGTCCCTGAGGACCAGGGCTGTGAACCATTGAGGTACAGTTTCTAAATTATGAAGGTAATGCCTTTTTGGCCTTTTGTTCAACAAGAACAGTTCTCTTACTAGGTGCATTTTTATTTCGTTTCAGCAACTTGAAACATAAAAGTGATGTCATTGTTCAAAGGAAACAATCACTTAATAAATGAGTAAAATACAACTATGTACATTTTGTTTATTCAGCTAAGATAGGCATGGTCTGTTTCCTTGTTTGATATTTTATTATTTCTTCATTATTTTTATTTTTCCTTTAACTGGCCTTTACTACAACTAAAAACAGGGACCTAACTGGTCCTTCAAAGAAAGAAATTGCCAAAAGACTAAATGAAGAAAACAAAAATGGGAGTGGCACAGGAGTGGGAGTCGTTCTGAATGGGAGCGGGACGGGAGTGGGAGTCAATTTACCAGGAGTGGGATGGGACAGGATTTTTTTCGTTATGCTGGCCTGGGATTGGGATGGGACAAGACATTTTTCTGTGGGAGCGGGATGGGACAGGAGAGAAAATCTACTCCCGTGTCACCCTCTAGTGTGAAGCTACAATATTCATAGTCATGAAAATAAAGACAACTCTTTGAATGAGGTGTGTCCAAACTTTTGGTCTGTACTGTATGTTAGCATTGACTTCGGCTTCTTCGGGTTATATTTTCTTCAGTTTGCTCCAATATCTTCTAGCTCAGCTGGTCGTCTTTTTAGGTTTTGTCAATTCTTGCATTTCAATAACTGTTTTTTAACAAGTTATATTGAGGTAACATCACCTAGTTAAGCTATTTTCCACTGATAGTTTTCCTTTTTAAACCGATCGGATGACAACATTCCTTTGCTAATGTTTCTGCTATTTGTTAATTAATCAGATTTCCGCTGATATTCTATTATCAACTTCATCTTGTTTCTGCAAGCTTTCAGCGGGAGAAGTTGGCTTACAGCATTCAAAGTTTTCTAGTTTATTTACATTCTGTGCCGTTGGATGTTTGAATAATATTGTATCTTCAAGATACTAACTTCATTTAACCACTGATTCTATACTAATATTCAAATTCTATGATACTTCTTCTCTCCTGCCAGTATTTTCAGTTTTCTTTCAGTTATAAAGCTGACATCTGCAATCTTGTGTTTTGTGCAAGGAATGTGATGTTTGGTGTTGGAGAGACAATGCCTGGTAGTTCTCAAAACAGAAAATAACCAAGTCCAAGGGAGGGAGTACATTCCTCCCTCCTATGATATGAACGTCATAGTTTGCTGACAGTCTGAGACTTTGTTTTATAGCCACGTCAAACACCGCTACAGTTTTTCACTAACAAAGATTAAGTTAATTTATAATATTGTCCGTACACACAATCAAAGGGTCATCCAGATTACATTGTACTTTCTTTATTTGCGGAAGAGATGTGAAAACTACATTTTGCATTAAAGGGAACATTGCTTTTTCCTAAGATCTTCCCTTCAGTGACAAACATTTATTAAAATTCATTGTTTAAAGAAAACAAACCTATTTTATTATGTACATATAGACTGCCATTGTGCATCCCAAACCAAAATTTATTTGTGAAAGACTTACTTGCGAAGACTAAGAATCCAGTATCCTATACTGTAAAAACTTTTCAGTCATTCAGGATTGTAAATTTATTCAAATTCCTGTTTTAAATTCTTGAAGCACTTTCGCCCTCTTCCTGTTCTAATTTTCTGCTAATTCAAGTGTTTGACATTTAAAGTACATTCAATGCAATTAAGTCCACTATTGATGTTTATTTTGTAGGAGTCTCGCCTTTGAATATTGTTTTATGTTCTCCTGGTGATGATTTATTTTTTTTATTTTTTTAGCAACTTTCCTAGGTCAAAACCTTGTTCTTTATGTGTTTTTATGTCTGTCTCTGTTCTGGGATCTAATCGAAAAACCGTTTCCTGACCCTACTCGCCTTCTGAAAAATCTTTCCCAAACTTACATTCTCATCTAATATGTTAGAGGTTAAACTTCCCACAGAGTTTGCTTGGGAACTAGGGTAACACGTTCAATCAGTAAAACTGTCCTAATTTGCCATTACTATTGTTATATTAATTTCATTTGAACTTAGTTGTGCATTTGTATTCCTAGCCCTAAATTCTTTTATTTTCTCATCCGTTAGTCCTTAACATGTAGTGTATAAAGTCTAATCTCCTTAATTTTATTAACTAATTTAAAATCCATTCATGCAAGAGGATTAGGATCAAATTATTGTCCCTTATCAGTTGTGTTATTATAATTGTGGCTCATGGTTCTACTTCTAGATTTCTATAAGTATTGTTCTGTTGTAATTTTGAAGACAGTAAGGTTGTTTCTTATGCAACGGTATTACAGAGTTGTAATTCCTTGACATATTTCATGCTTCCTGTCCTACAACACATGAAATCGAGCGAAATGCTGTCTGCTTCCAGTTGTTATCGGACGACTTTCATCACAAGAATGTTCATAATTCCTCAGAGTTGTGACTGTCTCTCTCCGTTCATTATCCTTTAAGAAATCTTATAATCACTAACCGTTTGTTTGATTTTGTGCATAAATCATCGTTCGTTCAGCTTTTTCCCAGTTCATTCATTTCTCAAAATAAATTGCATATTAATCATATTGGTTTTGCAGTTAGTTCCAGGTGGTGGTTTGTAAGTAGAGGCTTCTAAAATAAATAAAGATAAAGAAGCCAAATTCCTTTTCCAGAAATCCTCAACAAACCAAATAAATAATTACTCCTTCGACGAAAGACTCAGAACTGCCAGTTCGGTCGTTTGAAAAAAAATGTCTGTTGAATTTTAAGCAAGTTACCTCCAGTCTAACATCATAAACAATTATCTGAAGCTGTGAAATGTTTCTAAATGTTCCACAATTTTCTTCCTCAACATATTTTTGATGCCTCTAATCCTTAGGAAAACTAATGTTTGCTAACACTGATGTTTTTCAGCAATTTTACATTCAGTACAAATACTTAAAAGGTAGAAAAGTATAATTCTTTGAAAAAACTTAGTAAACTGCTCACCGGTTTTTCCATTTGGCAACTCAAGAAATATTAGATAAATCATGAGGCAACATTACGAATGTTTCTGTACCTTACCTTCCCTTATGTAACAGAGCATTTGATAACGTTTGTATGTCTTCCATTGGAACAAGGTGGATAGAATGCAAAAGATTAGCAGGTTCTGAAAAAAAGAAAAGAGAAAACTTAAAGCAATACAGTTAGTTATTTGTTAGTCAGATTTTAAATGCAACTCATGCAATCAAACCCTGGGCCTGTTTGTGTCACTTCATAGTGAGGCTGAATCTGTTCCAACATGAAACATCTCTGGCCCCATAATGTTCATCTGTGTCGTTGCTCGTTTCATAGTTGATAGTTTCAAAGGAGATCATGGTAGCGTTGGACATGTACCTATTTATATGCAGAAAGAACAAAGTAAAGAAATTAATTAACAACGAAGCTTTGCAGAAATTCACATTTCTTTTTATATTAAAATAAGATTCCCATAAATAAAAAATTAAACAAACAACAAAGGATTTAAAGTAAAATGAAAATAGTAGCTTAAAATTGAGTGCAAAGATATATATATTAAACGTCCAACCAACAGGTAATCTGTTTCTGATCCCGTCACCTAGTTTCCCTAGTCTGATCACTAAATCTGCTTCTGAACTCATAGAGACTGTTGTAATATCAGTTCTTCAGTTTTTTAAGTCAAAGCATCAACAGTGGAACATTTCTGTTAAATACCAAGTGTATTTCGTAGTAGTAACCTAACCTGTCTATTAACATTATATATACTGCTTCTCACGCTCTCCTCCGTCCCCCTTTGAACAAGTCTTAGTGAGTGGGGCGTCAGCGATTTTACAAATTTTGACTTTGTTAGACTCCTAATTCCCATTACAGTATTTGCTCAAATGTAATATAAATTTGTTTAAAATGTCTGGTCACTCTGAGCTTTTTAATTAGTCCCATTTTAATGTCTTCAATATCTTATCAACCTTTATAATGGGAAATTGTATTTATCATCTGGGTGGAGCTCAAAAAGGCAATGGATTATTTTGCTAAGGAAAGAAGTCATGATGGCCATCAATGTTTTGTTCAGTAGCTGTTTTAATGTTGTAACTTATTATAATTCAATTTCAGAAATACTTAATTAGTCTCCAATTGATTAATAAATAAATTTGGCCAAATCGTTTTATTTATTTTTTATTTATTTTTTAAAATATTGAGAGATATTTGACTATTCTATATTTTGTAAACAGAAAAATAAACTTAATTAATCTAAGTGAATCTTTTTAGCACATCTTGCATTTTATCTCTACAGCCTCTGGTCTTATCTGGCTGGGCTGTTCAGCGAGGCTTTGTGCTGCTCTGTCCAAAGCCTTGTTAACATGTGTGGAGACCATTCCTTTGCTCGGCCTTTTATTTTATCGGCTCCAGCATTCTTAGCTGTCTTCTGATGTCTGAGCAGGCCTTGGGCCAGTGCTCTGTTGTCCACGCAGGCTCTGCTGTGGACAATGAGTTTGGTTCTCCATGTTAACAGGCTGTAATTCGCTGAGTAATTAGTCAGAAAGTTACAAAATACCAGGCAGCTTCCTTCATGAGACTTTGCCTGGATATGACAGACACAATATTTTCAAGTCTTCTGCCATAACAGAACATTTCCATTCTTTAATGGCTGCATTATTGTTTCTGCAAGATGAGTTCATTTATTTGTTTATTTATTTATTTTTAAGCATAAAACTTTGTATTGGTAAATTATTATCATGCCACTATTTATAAAACTTTGAGAAACACATAAAATTTTCATCTTTCTAATATTAATTTTGTTTAGGTACTTGGCAAGAATTGGCAAAGTCTCCCAATATCAAAATATATAACATGACCATTGTAATTTTTAAATTACAAGGCAATGTAGCACATATCATAAGCCAGTAACTTGCTATTCATATTCCTTTTTAACTGTTCCTTATTTGTTTTGTTTTTTCATTAAGTCATTGTATCACTCTGTCCCTTAATGTTTAATCTAAAGAAACGACCATTCTGGCATGGACCAACTCAAATCTCTAATAAAATCTTCCTCTTCCTACAATAAATGTATTCCTGTCAAATCACAACTCTTCTCTCTTCATCTTTCAGTCTGATATTAATCATTAAATCAAGCTGTATTCTCGTTTTTTCATTTCTTCCTCTTGGTTTGTTACACCTCTCACTTTCTGACTTTTACATTGTTCAACAAAATAAAGTAACAAAAACTCATATTACACTAAAAACACATTTGCATACTAACTAAGCAAGGATAAAGTAAAGACTGTCATATTGTATTATCCCAACATTAAGGTTAATGAAATAGTTTGAACCTAATTCAAGAATTTGTTCCACCCATTAGAATATTTTTACAGTTGATGCTTTCTATGGTGTTTTTCAAATCTAAGAACTCAAAATATGCAAAAAAATAAGGAATATACCTTGATAAAGATTAATTTCTGATTTTATACATTTAGAGAATTTCTTTCCATCAAATGTCTCCAAAATATGTAATAAATTGCATGATTAAACTTTCATTATTCGTTACAGAAGGCAAACCAAAATGATATGTGACCCATTTTATCAGTAAAACATTAATGAACTACAGTAAAAAGAAAAGTAGACATTCGACACTCTGGGCCCGGCCCCCTTTGAGAACCGTCCTTGTGGAGGGGAACTGGGAGCCCCCCTTTCTGCTCTGCTTCTCATTTTTCTCTCCTCCTCCCTATCACACTCATACCGACTTTCACAGACTTGCAACACTTTCCTCCATTTCAGAAACGTTCTTCAGTTAAACATTCAGTTAAACCCCATAAAGACTTAAACATTGCAGTTTTCCTTTGATGGTTAAGAAAATATAAACACTTTTCTTTGTATTTACACAAGAGTCTGCCTGCATCAGGCAGTTAACATTTGAGCTTCGACTAGAAAATAAAAAATTTGATAAAACCTAGATTCTCACTTCAATTATGGACATTCTATCAATTTCTTGCACATTTTTGAAGTTAATTTAGACTCCAAGGTAACTGCAAACCACTCCGCACTCACTTGAATTTAAACTGTTTAGATATTCAATCATAAGTCTGGACTTTGTGAGCACTAAGAGCACCAAGGAGTTCCTAAAAACCTGATTCTTTTGTGAATAAATGATCAAAAATAAAGAAAAAAGGAAAATAAAAAAATCTATAAAAAAATGTTAGTGACAAATAATCCCACATGTATGACAGACGGACTCAACACTTAGTTGAACACATACACAGACACATGGACAGACATTTAAACAGACATATGCCGGCATTTGACATACTTTTACATCATATATACATTTTACTCCCCACATTTGTGTGTGTCTGTTCTTTGTTTCTGTGTGTGCACTCGTGTATATGTGTTGTATGTTTGTGTGCTATGCATGTGTACGTGTTCGTGCGTGGGTGCTGTGTGTCACACAAGCACACTCTTTTCATCATGATAAACTAAACCTATTCACATTTGACCACGTTTGACCGTCAGTTTTTAATCTAACAAATAAACCTTTATGCTTCTACATTAGCAAGGAAAGGGAAGCAGGTCAGAAATGATGGGAAGATAGATAGAGCTAAATCCAGGGCTAAACTGGGAGAGAACCTGTTAGAGACCCCACGTCTTGAGACTGGGAAAGTTCACTGTCCAACTGGTTAACAACCCTAATCATACAATAAGATCTACAGTACAATGGTTAAACTCAGTGGTTCTTAAAGTTTGGGATTTGTTTTATATATAAAAAATACCACCTCATTAAATACTATGCTTTCTAAGTACCACTATTCCCAAGTGGTTGAAATATCATGCCATGGGGATGCTTCAGATTGTCAGATTACAATCCTGGAAGAAACACATTTAATGGTGGATACAAATGGACACTTCAGATATTTAATTATAAAAGGAAAAAAACAACAGGTATTTTTGTTTTTTTGCATTTTACACCCACCACATGTTTATACATTATTTTTGTTGCCCTTTCATTTGAAATCCGAATAAAAATACATAGAAGTTTGCAATGTGTCAAAATCTGAAAATAAATGAAGTAGGAATATTTTTACAAGCACTGTAAACCCTAGCTTTGGTTGCCTAAAACTAAAGTCTAGAGTAATTTTTAAGAGTGGCTCTCATTATTTTCTTAGTGCAACTAGTAGTGATACATATGGTATCTGTTAGAAATTAAATAGGTTTTTATTAAGCCTTGGATCTTGAGTCAATATTGTGCTGATATGTTTGGCAAAGTTTCTTTCATGCTGGGGCATTTTCTCCATGTGTTTCTACGAATCACTCGGCAGAGTAAAAGATCTGTGTTTCTTTGCGCTCAGGCACTGCTTCTACTGGCTGTTCAAAGATTATTCTAGTGTTGTTGAGTTTAAGCTCCAGCGTGTGCTTGATCTAAAGGGTTTGCCGAAACAGAGAGAATACTGTTGTTTAAATTCGCTCTACTGACTGTCTGAAATAACATGCATAACAGATGCAGTAGCTATGTCAGGGTTGAACACAAGAGGTTTTCATTGCGTTATGGATTTCATTTATTGGTTTGCTCAAGCAAACGTGTTAGTTTTCTCTGTTTTTGTTCTACCTCTGTCAAAGATCTCAGTGAGTTCAGGTCTTTCCAGACAAAATGGTAAAACAGTGCAGATCACTGATTGTAAAGGGAGAAATTCAACCTTGTTGGTTTAACAGCAACACCTTCACAGCAACAACACCTCCTACACACAGTCCCATAGTCACATTTGCCAATTTGTGGGCAGAGTTTAAAAATGTTGCAGCACTAACTGAAGGACAAGAAACAAGTGTGACCTGAGGCAGTCCAGTTGTTGGTTTTCAGTTCAAGAATTGGCCACCTCAGCCTCTAATATAGGACTTCATATACATACACAATCATATGATAAAAAGCAGTTTTAGTGCTTGTGGTGAAGTATACCCTAAAGCTTTTTGTAGAACATAATTTAAAAGATGCTACACGAGTGTAGTTTAAAACATTTCTATGTTTTGTGTGCAGGGGCTGCACATTCAAGGGCATGGATTATGAAAAATAGCAGTTTGGTTATCTCACAGTATTTACACCAATCAGGCATAACATCATCTAGTGAAGACATGAGGAGAATAGTAGTAATTACCTCTTCATCATAACGGCAAGTGCGTTTGCTTACACTTGGATAACTCAGTTTCAATCGTTAAACCAACTACAAAACTGCAGCTCTTGTAGGATGTTCCTGGTCTGTAATGTAATGTAATATGTAATTTGATGCTGAATTGTGTGGTTCCAGTCAACAGATAATCTACTGTGGCTCAAATTTCTCAAAAATATTAATGGTGGACTGGGGAGAAAGAGGAAAATGTTGCCTGAATTGCTGTTTGTCAACTGCCGTTTTCTTTTATATCATGTAGTTTGCTGAGTGTGTGTGATTTTCTTACTCAACAAAAAGTTGGATGCAGAAATGTCAAGTCAAGTCTTTACGAGGCGAGGCAAGACAAAATCAAGTCTCAAGTCGTTTGAGAGCACAAGTCTAAGCTGAGTTTGAAGTCTTTTTTTGCGACTTAAGTGCAACTTGAGTCAGAGTCTCATACTCGAGATGCCGTCTCTGGTTAGACTTGTTGACTTGTCCTCCAAATTTCCCGGACTTCAAGCTAATTGAGCATCTCTGGGATGTGCTGCACAAACAAATTTATTTCATTGCACCACCACCTCTCAGTTTCTAGAACTTAAAGGATCTTGATGCCAGAAACCCCAACATTCCTTTGGGGGGCCTAGTGGAGTCCATGCTTCAGTGGGTGAGGGCTGTTTTGGCAGCAAAACACACTCGAAGGCAGGTCATCATAATGTTATGGTGTACTGGTGTATTTTTAATGTTATCCTTTTTCTGAAAATATAATAAATACTTGCGTGACAGGATAAATTTGCATGTGGATGTCATGACTTTTGGTGCCGTCTCTAGCTTCATAGTTTAAAATTGTAGTTTCACTTAAAAATAAAAAAAGGATATCATTACAAAAAGACATAAAAAAAGAGTAAGTTAGGCTAAACCTTTACTTCACCACGAGCTATAAAATAATTTAACTATTTTGGGTATAGTTAGGATTACTGTGGTGCTGACTGCTATGGACATGGGACAAAGCATTGATTTTATACATAAAGGGTTTCTTTAAAACATTAACAAAGTATAATTGATTGCTTTTTGTATATTACAATCGGGATCCTGTGGGTACAACAAAGGTTTTGGTGTTAGATTTACTGAAACCTTCTTTTGGGTTCTGTCTGTTCTGAAATCAACAGAGTTTAGCTCTGTCCCTCTGGGCACAATTCACTGGCTTTTCTAAGTTGATGAATGTGATTATTGTGCTGCAAGAGTTACACATAGAACCACAATTTCCATCTGCATATGTAAGGAGGGGTTTTTGTGAATATCATCCTGTGTAAGTAAATTGCTACTCTAGCACATTTCCAATGTGATTTTAATAATTACAGCTCTGCAGATAGATTGAAACATTCAATGTATGAGACTTGTGTTTCTATGAGTTAAATGTAAAAGCCCTTTAAATCATGAAAGATAGATACATATAAATATACAGTTTGCATTTTAGGTCAGCAAGTAGAAAACATAATGTTAACAAAAGCAAATTTTAGGACCTGTTTGGGAACTCTTGGAGTTAATTTGTTAAAGGGGACATATGCTTTGAAATCTTTCCTTTTCGTATTTAAATAATTCAGTTGTGGTGTATATAAAGTGGAGTTGCAATGCTTTGGTCTGAATTCCTTGTTATTGTAGCTCCACAGGCCCCTCTTTTACTTCTGTTCTGAGCTGCGTCTGAGAGCAACTCGTTTGGGTGTGGTCTCTTTAAATGCTATTGAGGCTCTTCACACTCTGCCTGGCTCCTGGTCAAAAAGCGTTCCCCTTCACCCTTTTTGACCATTTCTGTAGTTTGATAGCAGAGATACAATTATCTAGTGGCACAGAAACAAGTCAAAAACATGCTGTACGATTACATCCTCAAGGAGCTCAAAGCAGCACACAGCACTAACATAAGGCGACTGTGGCTCAGTAGGAAGAGTAGTTGTCTTGCAATCAGAAGGTTGTGGGTTTGATTCCAGCCTCCTCCTGCCATATGTTGATGTGCCCCTGGGCAAGGCACTTAACCTGAAGTTGCCTACTGATCTGCGTATCGGTGTATGAATGTGTGAGCGTTAGTGAGTGCAATTGGGTAAATGTGGCTCTAGTGTAAAGCGCTTTGAGCGGTCTGTATGACTGGAAAAGCGCTATATAATTTCAGTCCATAAGCAGAAAGCATGATGCTACAGCTATCACACCAGTGGCCAGGACATCATACCAACACACAGAAAATTCATGTCTAAAATAAAGTTTGTCATTTTAGCGTTATTTGCAGCTTACTGCTTTGCTGTGTCCGTTTTTTCCATAGTGTTTTGGCAAATCCTTTTTGATGCTGGTGGAGGTTGCTGAAGGCACTCATCCTTAAAGTGGGTAAAGAGGAATTTCCCCGCTGATATGGGTACATTTTAAAGAAAATGAAAATTTGCCAGGCGCTTCGAAGAGGTTCTAATGCTTGGTGACAATGTAATGAATTGTGTGGGTTAATACACCCAAAAACTGAACATTTAGACTTATCCACTTGCAGCTTCGGCATATTTAAGCTTAGATCACAAAATCGCAACAAGAAATAAAAGTGGCAGATAGGCGAAAGCAGTGAGCCAGAGGTCCATCCATATTTTTAGCCTTTACATATATTTTATTGTGTACTTGGAGTTTGTAGGATTGCAAAACATTTGAATTTAGTCTCTCAAAGTGCTGCCTAGATATCTTTATATTCTTGGGTCATATTTCATGATCACCTGCACTGTTGTACCACTCTGGCATCCTATACTGCTCTACATTTACTCTCACTCACTTAAAACTGTGCACATATATTTATATTATATTGTAGATATATTTATACTGTTTAATTTGTATTGTATTGCACCGACTACGCCAAAACAAATTCCTTGTATGTCCAAAAACGTACTCGGCAATAACGTTTTTCTGATTCTGATTCTATTTTTCTATTCAATCCATTTTCTCTATTCTCCATTACGTTTTGTGAACTGTTACATCACAGTATTTGCTGCATAACAGCTAAACAAGGTCATGGACTTTCGGCTTCTGGCTTTTGCATGTCACCATTTTTATTTCTTGCTGCAATTTTGCTGTCCAAGCTTCAGTACGCCAAAGCTGCGAGTAGATAAGTCTAAAAGGTCTGTTGTTGGATGTATTATCTAACACAATTCATTACACCATCCCCGAGCATCAGAACCTCTTGGAAGTGTCTGGTTTAATTTAATTTTCCATGGAAATGTACCCACATCAGTGAGGAAATTCCTCATCGTCTGCGCGAAGCACTTCAAGGATGTTTTCTTCAGCAACCTCTGCCAGTATCAAAAGTGATTTGCAGAAAGACTTCATCTGCTTAAGGAGTCAGTTCCTTCTGTCTATGGAAACAATGGACACAGCAAAGAGGTAAGCTGCAAATACCACTAAAATGACAACAAACTTTATTTTAGACATTCATTTATTATGTGATGATATGACATGTTGGTCTACAGGTCCTTCTCAAAATATTAGCATATTATGATAAAGTTCATTATTTTTCATAATGTAATGATGAAAATTTAACATTCATATATTTTAGATTCATTGCACACTAACTGAAATATTTCAGGTCTTTTATTGTCTTAATACGGATGATTGTGGCATACAGCTCATGAAAACCCAAAATTCCTATCTCACAAAATTAGCATATTTCATCCGACCAATAAAAGAAAAGTGTTTTTAATACAAAAAACGTCAACCTTCAAATAATCATGTACAGTTATGCACTCAATACTTGGTCGGGAATTCTTTTGCAGAAATGACTGCTTCAATGTGGCGTGGCATGGAGGCAATCAGCCTGTGGCACTGCTGAGGTCTTATGGAGGCCCAGGATGCTTCGATAGCGGCCTTTAGCTCATCCAGAGTGTTGGGTCTTGAGTCTCTCAACGTTCTCTTCACAATATCCCACAGATTCTCTATGGGGTTCAGGTCAGGCAGGCCAATTGAGCACAGTGATACCATGGTCAGTAAACCATTTACCAGTGGTTTTGGCACTGTGAGCAGGTGCCAGGTCATGCTGAAAAATGAAATCTTCATCTCCATAAAGCTTTTCAGCAGATGGAAGCATGAAGTGCTCCAAAGTCTCCTGATAACTAGCTGCATTGACCCTGCCCTTGATAAAACACAGTGGACCAACACCAGCAGCTGACATGGCACCCCAGACCATCACTGACTGTGGGCACTGTACTTGACACTGGACTTCTGGCATTTTGGCATTTCCTTCTCCCCAGTCTTCCTCCAGACTCTGGCACCTTGATTTCCGAATGACATGCAGAATTTGCTTTCATCCGAAAAAAGTACTTTGGACCACTGAGCAACAGTCCAGTGCTGCTTCTCTGTAGCCCAGGTCAGGCGCTTCTGCCGATGTTTTATGTTCAAAAGTGGCTTGACCTGGGGAATGCAGCACCTGTAGCCCATTTCCTGCACACGCCTGTGCACGGTGGCTCTGGATGTTTCTACTCCAGACTCAGTCCACTGCTTCCGCAGGTCACCCAAGGTCTGGAATCGGCCCTTCTCCACAATCTTCCTCAGGGTCCGGTACCTCTTCTCGTTGTGCAGCGTTTTCTGCCACACTTTTTCCTTCCCACAGACTTCCCACTGAGGTGCCTTGATACAGCACTCTGGGAACAGCCTATTCGTTCAGAAATTTCTTTCTGTGTCTTACCCTCTTGCTTGAGGGTGTCAATAGTGGCCTTCTGGACAGCAGTCAGGTCGGCAGTCTTACCCATGATTGGGGTTTTGAGTGATGAACCAGGCTGGGAGTTTTAAGGGCCTCAGGAATCTTTTGCAGGTGTTTAGAGTTAACTCGTTGATTCAGATGATTAGGTTCATAGCTCGTTTAGAGACCCTTTTAATGATATGCTAATTTTGTGAGATAGGAATTTTGGGTTTTTATGAGCTGTATGCCAAAATCATCCGTATTAAGACAATAAAAGACCTGAAATATTTCAGTTAGTGTGCAATGAATCTAAAATATATGAATGTTAAATTTTCATCATGACATTATGGAAAATAATTAACTTTATCCCAATATGCTAATATTTTGAGAAGGACCTGTATGTCTTTTGGCCTTCTGCTTATGTTAGTACTGTGTTCTCGCTTTTAGCTCCTTGAGGACAGAACCGTACTGCGTGTTTTGAACAGTATTATTACACAAAGAGTTTTGCATTGTTTTTGCTGTTTTTGTCTTGTTTCTGAGCTGCTAGATAATAATACCTCTGTTATCAATCTACCAAAATGCCCGATTGGGGTGGAGTTGAACGCTCTTTGACCTGGAGGGAGGCGGGATGTGAAGTGCCTCAATAGCATTTAAAGGGACCAAAACAAGTTATTCTCAGACCTCAGAACAGGGGTAAAAGAGGGGTCTGTGGATAACAAAGAATTCAAACCAAAGCATTGCAGTTCCACTTTATATAGACCATGACTGAATAATTTAAGCGTGAAATGGAAGGATTTAAAAGCAAGATATGTTCCCTTTAAATCTGACATTGAATTGTGTGAATGTTACCAAAAGAAGAGTCTCAAGCGTAATTTCTAATGAATTACACACGGAATGCATAGCAAGAAAGGTACAGAAAAAGACAGAATGGTATTAGACGGGAATAGGACAGAATGGAACAGGACTAAATGAGTTAGCAAAAGAAGACTGCAGAGTTACCTAAACATTTAGAAGTACCAAAATCAATTCGGGATCAAATGAGAAAGATTGATTTGCGAAGAAGACAAAGCAAGTAGTGATGAGAGTGGAGTTGGTAGTAAAGACAGGGCAAGGTGGAGGAAGAGATGACAGAAAAATAGATGTCGCTAATAGTGTCTGCAGGTCAGAGGAGAAAGTAACGGCCTGTCAAATTCAAGAGGAGGATTTAAAGCTGCAAACAACTGTCAAGACCTACCAAAGCATTTTATCTTTTTGAGACCTGGATGGTGAAAATCAGGTTTTTGACCTTATTGGCATGTTTTTGTGACCTTTTTTATCTGTCAGATCACAGCTCAGAAATAAAACAGGCTATCAACACAGTGACAGAGGCTTTCTTTATATGCTGTTTCATTGCTTTCTTTCTGGATTATTTTACATTAGACATGTGTGTGTGTCTAATGTGTTTGCTTAGTTTGTTGTGTTCTCATTTCACAATCAAGAAGCAGAACTTAGCTGAATGCACAAAAAGGAAAAAAAAAAACATTATTACATGAAACAGAAAATTAAGGTAAACCCTAAGAAAGAAAGAAAGCAAGAACTCCTAACCCTATCTAACCCGAGAAGGAAAAGTGCATTTATCAGTCACACGGGAGTTACATTCCAAGGCATAAACATATTATTTGTTAAAAATACTCATATGTAATTTTAATGAACAGAGATTAATTTTCAGAAGTTTAATCAATTTGTAAAAGACTTCTTTGAAGCGGATTTAGTAGGTTTTGCTTCAGTCTAATTTGGATTTGAGCTTTAAAGCACCACCTTCATTTCTCAAATGTTTTTATAATTAATTTTTTTCTTTCTTTTTTTCATCAACCCATTTCCTCCCATGCTACCATTATCAGTCCTAAGTGGTCTTTCAGAGAAATTAGAATCTCAGTTAGTGGCATCATTCAATTGCCTCCTGTTGGCATAGCTGCTGAACCATGTGGGCTGCCTTTTGCATTTGAAACTGTGTCCTTGTTTGATTTTTACATTTTCTAAACCACAGGAACCTTGGTAATGTATTCAGAAGATATGACTGATTCAAAAGTTTGGCCTTATTCTTTTATTATTCAAAATAGTACACAAAGAGTAAAATCTTACAATTGCAACATTTTTTATTGTAAGCTTCTTTCTATTGTAAACATAAGTTAGAGTATCATCAAGCTATTTGTTTTACAATATACATTCAAACCTCTTGCATGCAGTGATATGCAGTATTAGTTAACTTATGTATGTTAATCAAAAATCAAATTTTTTGAAGAAAATGTTAATTTTTAAGTGCCAGAAAGCAATCCAAACTTATCCTTAACATAAGAAATGCTTGTGCCACCTTTAGTACCATCAAGGGCCATAAATCTTTTGCCAGAACAGTCACTGTGGAGGAATTGGCCCACTGGTCTTTGCAGAATTGTTTTAATTCAGCCACACTGGAAGACTTCCAAGAATGAACGACTTGTTTAAGTTCAACATCTCAATTAGATTTAAGTCGGGAGTTTCACTAGCATTTTCCAAAACCTTAATTATTGTGTGCCTAAGCTTAAAGTCACAAACTATTTGCCAGGCATTCTCCTTTAGGGTTTTCTGGTAAAAAGCAGAATTTCTGGTTCATTTAATTACACAAGTTGTCCAGGTCTTGAAACAGCAAGGCAGCCCCAGACCATCACACTACCACTACCGTTATTGACACAGCAACTGTATACTGTCTTTATTACTACACCTGCTTGTCATCATTGATATTCTGAAATAAGTTAGGCATTAGGTTTGCTCTTCAACTAAACTTACTTCAGCAAACTTAAGAAATGTGTGTGGGTGGGTGGCCTTGTTCATTTATTTTCCGTCTACTTAATACCCCAGGCAAAGAAAAATTATGTTTCGATCCTCATTAACCTCTCTGCCTCTCAAACTCACCTCGGGCCAGACCCACCTCAAGGAGCACTCACAACTGCTGAATCAAGCTGGGGAGGTGGTAACTCAAGCTCAAAGTTAGAGACACAGAGAGACAAATAGCCAGCTGGAGATTAGAAACTGCTATAATGGGTGACAGACAGGAAAATGAAAAAAGATGGGAGAAGCAACAACAACAAAAATCAGAGACAGGAGGAAAAAGCAGTGATTCACTTTACTGTGGTTAAATGAAAAATGGATAAAAGAGACAGTGACACAGACAACAGGGGTAGAGAATCCATTAGGGAGGCTGGGAGGGGCTAAAATGATATGTGAGCCAGACACAAGCACATATTAGAGGTTGAATTGCAGCACTTGGTGGAGTAGATATCACTGATACATATCCACCTTGAGAAACCAGTGATTCTTCAGTGTCACATTTGTGTTTTCTTCAGACAATGAATTTTCCAGGTGACTCCCAGCAAAAAGCTTCACGGTATCACCAATTCTGTTTTTAAATATTTGGACTGGGTTCGTCCGCTATGGCTCTGTTAGCATTCACATCAGCAATAAGTTACCAGCTGTGTAAAGTGTTTTAGATCCATGGAAACTTGACATCACTAGCACCTCCTACACCTTAGATTGCTATAGAGAGGTGTTAGTCACAGAGACATCAGTGACTTACAAAACTTTGGGAGCCTTCAGATAATGATTGTTGTTGCTGAGTTTGACAATAGGCCTATGTTTATTTGCTTATCTATAAAATCTTTTTAATTTTGTTGTCATCTCGACAAGTAAGTCTTGCAATAGTAGAAATAATACAACATACAAAAGCACAGATCTCTTGTAGCCACCTCTTGTCTAACCACCTTGCCAGGTCAGTTTTAATTGATCTCAATATATTTGAGATCAATTATTTGAGCAATGCTGTGATGAATAAAATATTTGCTTTAAGTTATTTTACTTATTTTACTAGTCCTCTATCAGGGTTTCTGTCAACCAGAGCAGTGCACATGCAGGGATAGTCAGAAACTACATCTAAACTTCCAATAGGACTTTACTTATGTCACAATATTGCATGTCTACCTTGCATTTCCATGGTACAGGAAAGTATATAGCTTTAAGTAAATTAACTCCAGCATTTTCTTCCTATGTATGCAGAGTTTGATCACAACCCCAGCCAGGCTGCCACAGATTCTGTTGAGCATGTAGAAAAAAATCAGCCTGAAGGTCACATCTCTGAGATGCCATGTGTAAATGCATTTATCCACCGGTGCTACAGAATCTGTCATGCAATGCTCCGCCAATGCTCTGTCTGGAGAAGATCTACTCACCTCTGCATGATGAATGCTCAAACCAGCTCAAACCAGTTATGCATGCTGACATAACTTTGGAATAATTTAGCCAATAATTATTTGACCAATTGGGGTAGGCAAACATTTTCTATAGGGTATTAATCTGTCAGAACACACAAAAAATAAAATGAGAAAGTGATGTCACTTTAAATTTAATACATCATGTCCAAATGCAATAGAATACTGTGAACGTTACCTCTTTCATTCCCTTATAGTATATACGCAACACAAAACAGGATTAAAAAAAAAAAAAACGGGACGGAAACTGACATTTGACAAAATGCACTTAATTTATTCATGTTTGGACCCACATAAGCTGCACTGTTAGATACAAAAACATTCATGGCAAGACAAGAACCAGCTAAACTGTCCCTGTATGGATTCAAACGAATGCAACAGTTGTTTTGATAATAATGAAACACACGTGTGTTGCCCTGTGATGGACTGGCGACCTGTCCGGGGTGTACCCCGCCTCCCGCCCATAGACTGCTGGAGATAGGCACCAGCTTCCCGCGACCCACTATGGAATAAGCGGTAGAAAATGACTGACTGACTAACTGTTTTTTTCCTTTTTTCACTTAAAGGTTCACTGTTTGGTGTCCTAGATCAAGGGGATATGTAGATTATTATTAGTTGAAGCAATGCTCAATTGAACGGTCATTAGGTATATTTTAATTAGTGAGGGATAGCTTGAGGAGAGAGAGGCAGCCTTCATGAGTTCACAAAGTGAAAAACGAATACGTCACTGCAGCAAAGAGCTCTTCATGGCCAGAAGAAAAATAGCAGATTCTATTTACATATATCATATTCATGAGAATAGAGGTCCTTTTAGAAATAATCTTAGTCTGTTTATCCACATTTCTGCTTTGTGCATTGTATCAAGAAAATGAACTAAGCTGGATATGTCCGCTCCAAGGCTCATTTTGTTTTCAGACATTTTTAGAGCCCTTAACCAGCTCTAAATTTGAGTATGACGAATATTAAGATAATCAAAATAGTGTGCAAACATTTTTATTTTTCTTTAAAACAACCTTTTTAAATGTTGTATTTATTTAATCACTGAGTGAAACAAGTTTATCTTAGATCACTACTCAGAACCCTTTTATTGAGATTTTAAAAATGATGTAATGTGAACCAAGCTGATGATATTTCATGAAACATGACTAGTTTGTTTAAAATAGCACCTCACCCAAAATAACTAATATGTTTTTGTTTTTTGTTGAATTGAGAGTTAAAGAGTATTTTAGGTGTAAATTTTAGATAAATTGTGCAGTGTGGAGAGTTAAAATCATTGAATGAAAATTATGCTTGTATTTTAAACGCTATAGACTCTCTATCTATAGCGTTTAAAATACAAGCATGAAGGTGAGACTGTTAGGCAGCAGACATGATTAAATTCTATCATCTATTACAACTCGGTTTGTGGCTTTGATCCGGCTTCAAGGCCGAGCTCTCTGATGCGCTCCGGCTTCATTTGCTGCTTAAAAGGTGACTACCCATGTCTTGTTTCATTATTAACAATCCATCATTCTCCACCTACGGCTAACAACATTGAACTGCATATGCTCAACAACACCCACGTATACCTACCAGATATTCATCCAAAAGTTGCAAAAATTAAAAACCTTGGCTAACAACTCCAACATTTTCACTCTAAGATAGAACGTTTTGGTCATATTTTTCCTTTTTCTTCTGGCATCACATTGCTTTTTACATTGCTCCACAAGCTTCCTTTGTCAACTCAGTTTTAGTTTGAAAAGAGGTTTCTCGGTATGAAAGCACTTAACATCATGTTGCGGCAAAAGAAATCAGTAATCAAAACAACTGTGTGCTTTAAAGCAGAATGTAACATCACATTTTTCTTACAAACATGGTTTAATCACAGTGGAAATGAACCACATTAATAAGTAATTTGACTTTTAAAGTCAGAATGTGATGCTTTTCCCTTCCTGACTTTGTCATTAAATTTTTGTCCAGGACAAATGGTAATCAAGTAACACAAACTAGTTGCAAGACTAAAACTCTGTTATTTCCAATTTCAAGGTACCATAAAAAACATAATTTCAACAACCACCATGGGATGCCTGCAGAGAAACCCATGTCATAAATATTAAACCACAAACCCTAAAACTGTTATCCCAGCTTCACACAAAATATGATGTTGATTTTTTGACTGTTCCAGTCATTTTACATCCAGAAAGATCCCTTTTTGCAGCTGTGATCTTTGGTTTCTGGCTTGGTTCACCATAACACATCCTCTTGCTTTGCAAATCAAAGAATGTACTGATTGCTGTCTCCTGTAAGACACGGACTACTGAAAAGGATCACAAACCAAGGTTAAGCAAAAGGCTATATTCCTCTAACTCTGCTGAAATGCTGATAGTTTCTAAACATCAAGACATATATATATATTTTTTTTGCATCAGGCAAAATAAATGCCTAAAGAATGTGACTGACCTCCTCTTAGACAAACAGTTGTCCTTTAATACTCTTTAGTTTGCAATTGAAGAAATAATTAATAAATAATAAAAAACTAGAACACTAGAATGCACTGGCAATGGAAAAGGAATCAATTGCTTTGTTAGTGGAAAATCTTCATAGGATGGTGGAAATAAGGGTATATGTAAAGAGGTGGACTCATTTGGTGAGTAATTAATAGGATTATCCATCTTCGTGGTTTCTAGAAGTCTAAATGACATTTTACACTGGGGACAATTAAAATAGGTCAATTTTTAAAGTCAGTAAACTTTTATCATCATGTGTTGACCTGTAATTCCCTTCTGCCTTCATGCTTCAAGGCAATCAAAAATCCTAACATCTTCCAGCTTTTCACAGCTTTTCTAAACAATTCCATCTCTGTCAGTAATCCTCTGCATGAGTCTTCCTTTGCTGGCTACGTTCCCCGTCTGTTTCATTATTTGTCATCTATTTCTCTGCCAGGAAGCGCTCAACACAATTTCCCAACTGCTTTTTTTTATTTTTCTGTGTGTTCCATGTCCACCTGCCTCACTTTTCCATCCTGTCTTTGTGTTCATCGCATGTCTAAGGATACAATATTTCAGAAGACAAGCCCTTGGAGACCAAAGCCTCTCTTTCAATCTTCCTTCATCACCCTCCCCCGTCCCCCTTCTTCCGCCCTGCTCAGCAGGGTTCTCGGAGGGACAGTGATTACAACCAAGGTACTGCTGCCCCTGCCATGCCAATTAATGTTGGAGGCTTAAAGATGGAGCTGTGGGAAAGAGGGAAAAAGAGTCTGTGGCAGCATCTCCATACATTACCATGCTGAACAGGCTGCTGGGGTGTCTCAGCCCAACTGGTAGCTCTACAGCAGACACTTCAGGGACACATCGCCCCAGCCAGACGTACTCCAAGTCAGCCGTGTTTGCATAAACTTTTCCGTTCTCTGACAAAGCTCCGCAAGTTGTCCTTCAGTGTTTGTCCTGATACAGTCAAGATGCCATAATCTGACGTCATAGTATGTGTCTGACCAGGTGTGAAATTATTATTGGGACAGTCTGGCGACTCAAAGTGTATCTTGCTGTTCAGATTAGCTGCATGAGGTCAGAAATGCACACTATATCTCCTTCTACTTGTTGCTGTATTTCAGCCTTAATGTATTGTTCAATTTAGATAGTTTATTTTACATCTAATGAAAACATTTTATCCCAAGTCTTCTTTGTGTAGTTACAATTTTCATTACTAGACTTGTATATGGCCATTAGCCTTCTATTGTAGCAGGCCGCAGGATTTCAGTCCACTATTATATGTTACCAAAGGTGTTTCTGTTGAATGTGGCCCCAGCTGGCTCAGATCATTAACAAGCTCCTCGAGGGTTGATCCCTCCCCTTTCTCATGATCTTTCTCACCCCATGAAGCCAGATGCTGAATAGAGCTCCAGAGTTAGAGCGATTGGTGGTCATTTTATGTTTAACTTTCCAAGGTTCTTGCCAATGGTCTTGTGGCCCATTCCAGCCTTGTACAGATCTATCATCATGTCCCTGACATCCTATGACATCTCTTTGGTCTTGCTCATGGTTATGGAGAGGTTGGAATGTAAGACCCTGGTAAACATTGTACATATCACCAGTTAATGATAGCCTGTCTTACCGTATTTTAAATGAAGCCACAATAAAAATCAGAGGCTATGTAAGTGAGCAAACACCTCCTGTTCTCTAACTGTTCTCTAACTGATATTGTCAGATAGGTCCAAAGCGTACTGAAGCAAGAGCTCTCTGCATGCATAAATCTATTGATACACTGGCCGCAATGGACCTTTGAGCAAGCTATGTTTGTTCCATCCATCAAACTGGCCTTACAGTTTCTGCCCCCGATGAGTAATGATTCATTCAGATCCACTGTGTTCAGCCATACTAAGCTATTGTACACATGGCCATTATCACAGGATACCAAACAAGAGATTAGGTACTTGGTGGTCAAAGTTTAATATCCATAAACCTCAAAATTACAGCTTTGTTAAATTGTGGTTTTGGTGTATGGTCAAAATTGATTAAAACCAACCAAAAACATCCCCTCTTTATTTTATCATGCAAATGTGCAGAACAAACTAGTGTCCAGACTCTCCAGCAACCAGGATCCAATGAAATCACAATCTGTTTTCACAAACTAAATAAAAAATTGTACTGTACTCATCTACATGTGTGCTTCCACATGCTTGGCCTGTGGCAAAATGCGGGGCTTATTGCTTTCTTTTGACGATGGCTTTCTTTTTGTCTTCTTTCACTAAACAAGATTTCCAATGAGCATGACTAATCGTCGCATTGTTGGCTAATTCTGCCACCTGAGCTGTGGATTCTGCAGCACATCCAGAGATATCAGGGATATCTTGGCTGCTTCTCTAAATAATACTCTCCAAGTTAGCCTGTTAGTTATGAAGCTTGGGATATTGTCTTATTTCCATACCCTGCTTAATAGCTTTATACATTTCCATAAATGTATTGCTGACCTGTCTGCTGTCTCCTTTGTTCGTAATGATGCCGTTTTCACCAATGTTCTTAGTAAATCTCTTAGCATTCACTATTCCTCTTTATACTATTTCCCAATGAGATGACTAATTAACGCAGTTGGTTTAATGGGATTTCATTTTTGGGGGTCTCAGAGAAAAGAGAACTGAATGGAAATGCACACTATACTGTTTTGATTTTTATTTGTAAAATAAGTTAAACCATGTATCTTTTTCCTTCTAGCCATCAATTATACACTGTCATGTATTTCCCTATTACAAACAACACTGATGTTTGAAATTGTTGTAAAACAAAATCCAGCCAGTCCCTTTTACTTTTACTTTGGGAGTCTTGCAAATAAAAAAAATAAACAGATCTTCTTTTTCACCTGCATATTTATATAACAATCACATTATGTTACTCGCAAGGTAACTGTGGACAGATAAACTTTGTACTTGTACCACTAACAGCTTTATAGGTGCTCGCTTTGAACAACATTTTGATTTCCCTGTCAGTGCAGCAGGATTTGCCAGTGCTGATTGCACAATAACTGTCAAGACAGATGTGTTTATGGTAATTTAAAATGCCAACTATTGAAGAAACCAAATCAAGGTAATTGGCTTGTGTATGTTGGCTCTATACAGGCATCACTTAGATTGATAAAAGCTCTGCAAGACCAGCTATACAAATTTTTTATTGCTTGTACATGTAATTCTGTACCAGGGGTGTCCGAAGCCAGGCACTTTGGAACGACTTCATGCAGCCCACCGCAGATAATTTAGATTAAAATTTTTTGAAATAGATTTTTCGGGTAAGAATGAAAAGTATTTGTCTTTTATGAACCATGTTTTCTGTCATTTTTATTTCATAGTAATTAGGGCCACAGACATCCCTGGTCTTTTATTCAAAAGCAGACTATTTATTAGATTTGACTAAATAAAGTAAGGTTTTTGAAAGAGTGTTCCATGTTCTATTCTAATTGCTGAGAATAGACTAAGATATTGTTCCACACCAAAAAACATAAAGCAATTAACCCAAAAATGCAGAAAATTTGTAAAAATGTTTGTATTTGTTTATTTCAATATGGCAAACATTTTAGAACTAAACTGATTTATAGATCCTTTTACAACAAAAATCAGACTACTTGTGCTGTTTCAATGAAATATTGCTTGTTTGTTTTATTGTGTTATTTAGTTCAACATTTCTGTTCATGAGTATATTTATGAATTAATTACTAACATTTTTCTGTATAAAACCTTTAACATCTCCTTCTCCTAAGGCACCTTTGTGTTCCCAAAACTGACTATAAAAGAGCTTTGGTTTTTAAGTTAGATTATAAGTCATTCTTAGATCACATAACAGGAACAATTTGCAAACTTTTGTTTTAATCTTTTGAAAATAGCATCTCATGTCCTTTGGATATCACTTTCATCTCTACTAACAAAGATAGTGTGAGATGCCCAAACGTTTGCATATGATTTTTAGGCAGCATTAGTTAATACTCCCACATTTCTAAGGCACTGTGTGCTCACAGCAAGAAGGCTGATGAACATTTTAAAAGCCTTCTAGATCTTTTCAGCTTACACTATGACAACATTGTGAAGCTTGTTAGCTCTGTTCAAAAATAGCCAAAAAAACTGTAATTCAGTGAAGTAATGACACATAAAGATGGAGACAGGGTAACATTTCTGAGTGATGACTAAGATTATTAAGTCAGACGTTTAGTTATAAGGGCTGCATGGTGGTGCAGTTGGTAGCACTGTTGCCTTGCAGCAAGAAGGTCCTGGGTTCAATTCCCAGCCTGGGGTCTTTCTGCATGGAGTTTGCATGTTCTCCCCATGCATGCGTGGGTTCTCACCGGGTACTCCGGCTTCCTCCCACAGTCCAAAAACATGCCTGTTAGGTTAATTGGTCACTCTAAATTGCCCTTAGGTGTGTGTATGGTTGTATGTGTGTTGCCCTGTGATGGACTGGCGACCTGTCCAGGGTGTACTCTGCCTTTTGCCCATAGACTGCTGGAGATAGGCACCAGCTCCCCCGTGACCCACTATGGAATAAGCGGTAGAAAATGACTGACTGACTGACTGACATTTAGTTATAGTAATTTGTCAGTGTCGTTAAAAGAACCCTCACCTAAAAAAAAGAAACACTAAAAGGTAAAAGAAAGCTAAAGGTAAAAGAAAATGTGCAAAAGGTTAGGGCCGTGATAGTACAGCGCTAATTAGTGTTACCACGGAAGAAGATGAAATGCTCCTCTTCCTCATAAATCCTCTTCCCCTTCTGTGAGTAACAGGGCCTTTACTTGCATTTCTTCAGCGCTACTGTTTTCTTTAAATAGAAGCTGCCCTGACAGTTGTACAATATGATTCAGCATAGACATTATCCCATACAGGGCCAGGTCTGCTTTCCCCTGTCCTTCATATTACTTAGCCAAATGTCAACATTTAAACTACAGAATAATCTACACTATTTTCTAACTTTCCAGCTTTTCTGTTTTCTTTCCAACTTTGTTGTTGTTTTTCTTGCTTCCTTTTCCCACTCTGCTAAAAAAGAGATATGTCTGATATTTAGTCTGAAATGGTAGTTCAGTATAACTCTTTCAGGTTATCTTAGTGAGAGTCTTAGTTTCTGCAAGTTCTTCCAGTCTGTAGGAGCCCCTTATTTCCAGATCAGTGCTCACTGCAATGCTGCACATGGATCAAGGGTTAAAATGATTGCTCATGTTGATCTCTGTAGTGTTTCTCTTTATGGGAGAAAATTAGACACCAATAAAAAGCAATAATATTCATGGTCATTGTCTAATTTATACATGTAGCTCATCATATGGAAAAATAAGCACAGCTCAAAAATTAATCTGAAGTAGTAGATTTGGCAACCACAGTGCCTTGAAAAGGTATTCACATCTACTGAAGTGTTAAGAGCATAAACACCAATGTATTTTATGGGGATTTAATTTGATGGATTTGCACAAAGTAGCATGTAATTGTGAAGAAAAATTAGTTATAGTTTTAATTTGTTTTGCTATTATTGACTTAAAAAAACAGTGGGATACATTTGTATTCAGCCGCCTTTACTTTGACACCCCTGAATAATATCCAATGCAACCAACTGCCTTTAACAATAACGTTTGCCATTTGCCACAAGCTATGTAGGGAACACAGCAAACATGTTGGAGATGGCACAATGGTTAGATGAGTCTAAAAGTGCAGAAACTCGACGCTTTAGATGTGCAAAGCTGTTACATGCCCCAATAACTTGCTGCTTTAACTGCAGTAACAGTTGGTTCGACAAAGTATTGACTGAGGGGGGCTCAGTATTAACAGTACATTTTTGAGATTCTGATTCATAAAGCGAAAAGTCAAAACCACCTAAAAAGTACACTGAAGTTTGTTGTAACTACAGCATAGTCGTTATTTTCTTAATGTGTGGTGTTTACAGCAACCTCTTTATGAATCAGCTCTTTTAATATCTATAGCAATTCTGACTGATATTAAAAAATATTGTCTATTGAAGTTCTGAATGGCAAGTGAAAAAAATTGTTTTTTACACAGTGCCATTTCTGGCAATTTTTTTCCTCCTTTCTCATGACTGGGAAATGGAGTTTTGACAAAAATTTAGAATGAAAGACTCACCTTCACCGCCTCCACCTTCCAGTGACTCTTCGCTGCGTCTCCCGGCCTTCCAATCAGCATCCTGTCCGTCTGATTCTCCATCCAATCACCTTCCGACGCCTTGCTTTTAAAGGACCTCAGCTGTGTTCATCTTCGCTTGTCAGCTGAGCTCATCCGTCCTCCACCCCACCTCCACCATCTTCCTTCACATCTACTCCTGGCCTCCTTGCTCACTTGCCGCCAATCCACCACCAGTGTCAGATCAGGGGGAAGACATCTCTAAATCTAAACCTTACAAATCTTCATCTTAGCTCATGTCATTCTCAGCATTCATGTCGTCTTCCCAGGTCCGAGCGCCAAAGAAATAACTATGTAATTTCTCATCATTAAAACTTTTCTAATTGCCATCCCTCTCTTTGTGAGTCTTTTCAGATTGAATGTAGATTAAAATATGTTTAAGTTTTGTTTTTTATTTCTTTAAAAGGTGAGCAAAAAAAAAAAAAAAACTAAACTAGTGATGTACAAAATTTGACGAACTGTGCATACCATTAGTTTTTTCTGGCTATGAAAAATAGATCTCGTTTTATTTTTGAAGCAAGCTTTGTCTTGTTCTGCTCCGAAAGTCAAGTGAGAAAAAAAAATTGTTGATTTTTGTAATACTTTTTTCTGTCATTAGTGGCACTGGAGTAAAACCACATTGAAGAGTTATTGAGTATGAATGGCTTGTTTAAGATCATGCCACAGCATTTAAAATCAGATTTAAGTCTGGGCATTGAATGGGAAACTCCAAAACCGTAGTGTTTTATGTATTCATCGAACCCCAAGTCGAAGGAAGTTGGGATGAATAGACTACAAAGACAAGATATTTAATGTTCAAATTGACAAACTTTATTGTTTTTTTGCAAATATTTTCTCATTTGGTATTTGATGCTTGCAACACGTTCCTGGGAAGGGGGCAACAAAAGACAGGGCAAGTTGAGGAATGTTAAAAAAACACCTGTTTGGAACATTCCACAGGTGAGCAGGTTAATTAGAAACAAGTCGGGGTCATGATTGGGTATACAGTTCTTTGTGAAAGTATTCGGCCCCCTTGAACTTTTCAACCCCTTGCCACATTTCAGGCTTCAAACATAAAGATATAAAATTCAACTTTTTTGTGAAGAATCAACAACAAGTGGGACACAATCGTGAAGTGGAATGAAATTTATTGGAGGTGTCAAACTTTTTTAACAAATAAAAAACTGAAAAGTGGGGCGTGCAATATTGTTCGGCCCCCTTGCGTTAATACTTTGTAGCGCCACCCTTTGCTGCAATTACAGCTGCAAGTCGCTTGGGGTATGTCTCTATCAGTTTTGCACATCGAGAGACTGAAATTCTTGCCCATTCTTCCTTGATAAACAGCTCGAGCTCACTGAGGCTGGATGGAGAGCGTTCGTGAACAGCAGTCTTCAGCTCTTTCCACAGATTCTTGATTGGATTCAGGTCTGGACTTTGACTTGGCCATTCCAACACCTGGATACGTTTATTTGTGAACCATTCCATTGTAGATTTGGCTTTATGTTTTGGATCATTGTCTTGTTGGAAGATAAATCTCTGTCCCAGTCTCAGGTCCCTTGCAGACACCAGCAGGTTTTCTTCCAGAATGGTCTTGTATTTGGCCCCATCCATCTTCCCATCAATTTTGACCATCTTCCCTGTCCCTGCTGACGAAAAGCAGGCCCAAACCATGATGCTGCCACCATCATGTTTGACAGTGGGGATGTGTTCAGGGTGATGAGCTGTGTTGCTTTTACACCAAACATATCGTTTTGCATTGTGGCCAAACAGTTCGATTTTGGTTTCATCTGACCAGAGCACCTTCTTCCACATGTTTGGTGTGTCTCCCAGGGGGCTTGTGGAAAACTTTAAACGAGACTTTTTATGGATATCTTTGAGAAATGGCTTTCTTCTTGCCACTCTTCCATAAAGGCCAGATTTGTGCAGTGTACGACTGATTGTTGTCCTATGAACAGACTCTCCCACCTCAGCTGTAGATCTCTGCAGTTCATCCAGAGTGATCATGGGCCTCTTGGCTGCATCTCTGATCAGTCTTCTCCTTGTTTGAGATTAGAGTTTAGAGGGACGGCCGGGTCTTGGTAGATTTGCAGTGGTCTGATACTCCTTCCATTTCAATATGATTGCTTGCATAGTGCTCCTTGGGATGTTTAAAGCTTGGGAAATCTTGTTGTATCCAAATATGGCTTTAAACGTCTCCACAACAGTATCTCGGACCTGCCTGGTGTGTTCTTTGGTCTTCATGATGCTCTTTGCACTTTGAACAGAACCCTGAGACTATCACAGAGCAGGTGCATTTATACAGAGACTTGATTACAACCAGGTGGATTCTATTTATCATCATCAGTCATTTGGGACAACATTGGATCATTCAGAGATCCTCACTGAACTTCTGGAGTGAGTTTGCTGCACTGAAAGTAAAGGGGCCGAATAATATTGTACGCCCCACTTTCCAGTTTTTTATTTGTTAAAAAGGTTTGACACATCCGATAAATTTCATTCCACTTCACGATTGTGTCCCATTTGTTTTTGATTCTTCACAAAAAATTAGAATTTTATATCTTTATGTTTGAAGCCTGAAATGTGGCAAGAGATTGACCAGTTCAAGGGGGCCGAGTACTTTCGCAAGCCACTGTAAAACGAGCATCACTGAAAGGCTCAGTTGTTCACAAGCACGGATGTACGGTGGCCGGGGGGTGCAAACCAACATTACAAAATCTAAAACACTTTTACAAACCTAAAGACAAATTAACATTTCAGGAAACAATTTAACAAGATGCGAAACATTTTTACAAGTACTGAAACAAATTTACATTTGACAAAATCAACCGGAAAGGGAATGTACCAACGCTGAGGCTGACCCGGAAGTCACCTTCAGGGGCTGCATCCTTCGAAGGACCCGGTCCACGTGGGCTGGGTCCTTCGTCGACCGCTAAAACCAACGCAAGAGAAAGGGTCTTTCTATGGCGCTGGCTAAAACCACGGAGGCTGGAAGTGAGCAGCTGCGGACTGGGACGGTCTAGCCTTTACCAGCTGTTCCCGCCCTCACCTCAGCATAACAGCTGTCGCCTAGCAACCGTAGCTTTTTGAGGAACTTCAGCAATTTTATCGTTGTCGCAGACATCTCCTTTATCTCTGGCTGAGAGACAATCATGTTCAGGTAAAAAAGATGTTTGATTTAACTTAAAGGTTCTAGCCAATTAACAAATAGACAGCAACTTTATGGCTAATGTATGTCCACATATTTTATATATATATAAACAACAACTTTCAATTTTAAGATAGATGGGAATTATAAAGTATGTGATCCCCTCTGGCTGGTCTTAGATAATTATATAATACTGCAGTGTTTTTGGTGTATTAGTATCTACTTGCTTTGATCTCTTAAAGTATCCAGAAGCATGCCTTAAAAATAATGTGTTTTTCCATCTCCATTTTTCCCTTTTCTAGAACCCAGACACCAGACCCCTTTACTGCAGGATCAATCTGAATGTCCCAGTCCTGAAACACTTCTTCAACCAGGAGGACACCAGGCCCGATTTTCGGCTGAGCAAGGAGTCTCTGGCAGTGCTGCTTAATTTTTTGCACCAGCATAGGCAACATGGATGGGGTGCAACTATTGAGACCTCGGTTTTTCTTTTCTGGCTGGCAAGTGGCACATCCTACAGAGTGGTCTGCAGAGTGTTTGGGATGCCTCGCTCTACTGTGCATCGCATCGTCCACAGAGTTACAGAGGAGGTGGTGGCCATTCGTCAATGGTCATCTACCTTCCAGACACCACTGAGGACTTGGAGGCAGTGTCCCGTGGGTTTGCAGGGCTGACACGCCACAGAGCTTTTGTCAAAGCTTTGGGTGCAATTGACGGCTGCCATATCCCCATCAGGTGGCCCTGATGGTCAGTGCTAGAGGAACAGGAAACTCTTGCCTTCCATAATCCTGCAAGCAGTTTCTGACCATCGGAGCCATTTTATTGACACGTATGTGGGCTGGCCAGGGTCAGTGCATGACTCTAGGGTGCTTCGCCACAGCCCACTGTACAGTTTATCCTCCTCCAGGGCATTTTATCCTTGCTGATGGAGGGTACCCATGCCTCCAACATCCACTCCCCCTCATCGCTCCCTACAAGAGGACAATACAAGGTGTGGGAGCCTAGCGCTTTAACAGCCATCATTCCAAAAACATGCTCTATAATAGAGCGTGTTTTTGGAATGATGAAAACCAGATTCAGGGCCATCTTCCTGCAAGCGCTGGAGGTGCACCACACCTTTGTACCTCATGTAAGTTTTGACCTAGATCCATTTTATATATACATTATACATAATATATACACATACACACATATGCACCCTCTTTTAAATTGTTTTCAGGTCATAACAGCATGAGCCATCCTCCACGTCTGCCTTGGTGCTGAGGATGTCATGGCCCCAGAGGATGACCCAGAGGAGGCTGTAGAAGAGGATGAGGGTGAGGTCGGGACTGAGGCAGTCAGCGGTGCTCTCTGGCAGGACCAGCTTTCAGTTGAGGTGTCTGCCCTGGAGGAGGTACCACCAGAACGTGACTACTGTGTGCAGGCAAGTATATTATAGATGTGATTAATTTTTGAGGGGTATAACTAATTGTAATATTTTGTGAGCACCATCTTCTACTTCTACTTTTCCGATTACATCTTAGTGATGTGGCAGCTGTCAATTCAGCCAGCCCTTTCAACCCACTTGATGGATGATGACGTAGACAGCAGAGAGAGGCATCACAAACATCTGCAGACCACCTGTGTGACGCTTCGCTCACCATCCAGAAAGACTAACCAAAGGTCTCAGTTGCTGCGTCCCATCCAAGTCTCTGACCTTGTGAAAGATTTAGCCACACCACCAGACTTTCTGTTCAGAAAGACATCTGCCTCTTTGTTCTGTTGAAGAGTCGTTCCAGGAACCAATCACTCAGGTTGATCCTGCTGTCGCCATTGTAAATACTTGTACATAGTTTTATTTTTTGCCTTTTGTTTCTTGTAATCTTGATCTGTTTGAATGTTTTCTTCCCCCATTCTGTTTAAAGTGCTGTTTGTATTTTTCATAATAAATTATGTTTATAACTTTAAATGAAGTTGATGTATTGTTAGATCAAATGTAAATAACATTAGTGACAAAAACAATTTTGAAATTTATTAGAACAATTTAAAACTTTACGAAACAATCTGAACAAAACTTAATATTATTTCTTTTCTAGCACCTTATTTTGGTGCCATTCTTTGGAAAACAGTCTGTCCATTCTCTGTGCCCTCATGTCCTCCCTGATCAACTCCATCATCTCTGTCCCTCTTTCTTTTCTGACCCCTTCCTGCTGGCTCACTGTCTTCCTTCTCCGTCTGGTTGCCCACCGCTCCGCTTGGCCCTGGAGTGTCCTCAGGGATGGAGGCAATCAGGACAGGTGGTGTTGTGGAAGACCTCTGTCCCAACACCTCATCCATAAGGACAAACCAGGGCCAATAGCAGCAGTGGGCTTTTCACTGACTCCCTCTCCTGACCCTGGATACTTGCAATCCTAAAGTTAGAAGGAAGAAAAAGAGTTGACTAAACAGAGAAACCAATAAGACTTTTAGAAATATTTTTATTTGTGTGTCATGATAACTTCTCAACATACTCTAAATTCAAATTGTCCCACTTTGTTTTGGCCTGCAAAGGGGTGACCTTCCCCTGTTGGCCCATCTTCTCAAGAATTGTTCAATACAAACAAAAGAAAAGAGGGAAAAGTATGTTAATCCCTGGATGGATATCTATGAAAGTTATGAAAGTTAGAAAGATTTTGGAAACTGGACAGAAACTGACTGCAAAGAATGTTGTACCTCCAAGCCACAGGTGGCTGAGTTTTTAGCTCCAGTAAAAAGGTGGCCATTCTCACCCCTGAGTTTAATAAACTGGCCCGTCTGCTCCTTTGTCCATAAATAAAATATGAAAATACCCAAAAAAACATCTTGCTTCATATAAGAGCAAAAATAAAGCCTTTTTTAATTTTACGTTTGTCTTAATTTGAAGAAAATATTAAAATATTTATATGCCTAATGCCTAAATGCCTAAAACAAGCTCTTTCAAACTTTTAACTTCTTTACTGAGATTCACTTACTTTTGGAGGTATATTCCTCGTTGGGTTTACCTGGAATCAGAAATTATATTGCTAGCTGAATTATAAATAAACTTTTAAAACATATAGCACATTTCTTCATCAAAAATGAATATTGAAAAGCTTATTTATTCTCAATCACACTCTCCAGCGATACAGTTGGATTACATAAAACTGTCCGTTTATTCTGGTTAACCTTAATATCACCTGAAATGTTAAATCGATTTTCAGTAACAATTAAAACAATATTAACATAAACTGAAATCCCTTGTGTTAAACGTTCACTGTGATGACTGCCAGCGGGAGCTTAGTGCCGGGGGTCCGGTCAGATATCTCCAAGTATAGCTTGCCTCACCGCCGGCAAGGCTGGCGAGGCAAGCCAGTTACTACGGAACGGAAAACTCTGAACACGTCGGAGCACGTTTGAAATTAAGCGATGTCTAGATAAATCAAGCAGATATTTCACGTCTACATAGTTATATTCCCGCACTTAAAACGTAGAAGTTAATTTTAGTGTCACAGAAAGTGTAATTTTTCACAATTTACTCTCAGCTTTTGCCGCTATGGTCCATCATGGCTTCCCCTGCTTGACCAATCCGCTTCGACCTGCGATGAATCATGGGAAATGATGGGCCGCAAAGGATACTCACGACCCATCTTTCAAATCGGGCAAAAGAAGGACACATTTGTCTGCCGCATTTGAAGGAGTCTCAGAAGGATTCATGAACTGGGACAGCCTTCGTCGCCGCGCTGTAACGTAATCGGCCTACAAATACGGCCTTCGAAGGATGCAGCCTCTGAATTAGGACACACCCACTATGAGTGCAACCGTTATCATTTCCGGGTCATCATTGCCGTTGGTACATTCCCTTTCCGGTTGATTTTCGCCGTTGGTACATTCCCTTTCCGGTTGATTTTGTCAAATGTAAATTTGTTTCAGTACGTGTAAAAGTGTTTTGCATCTTGTTAAATTGTTTTCTGAGATATTATTTTGTATTATTTTGTTTTCTGAAATGTAAATTTGTTTTCTGAAATGTAAATTTGTTTCGGTACTTGTAAAAGTATTTCGCATCTCGTTAAATTGTTTTCTGAAATGTTAATTTGTCTATAGGTTTGTAAAAGTGTTTCGGATTTTGTAATGTTGGTTTGCACCCTCCGGCCACTGTGCGGATGGCCTGAAGTTCACCATTTTGTGAACAACTGCATGAGCAAATTGTCTTACAGTTAAAACCAACGTTTTATATCTATATATACAGTACTGTGCAAAAGTTTTAGGCAGGTGTTTTAGGCATGCTGTAAATAAAGAATGCTTTCAGAAATATAAATGATTGTTTATTTTTTGCAATTTACAAAACTCTAAGTGAGCGAACCTAAACATACAGTCAAAGTCATCAAGAACTGTCTTCAGCGTAAAGAAGAACAAGAATTACTGGAAGTGATGGTATAGCCCCCACAGAGCCCTGATCTCAACATCATCGAGTGTGTTTGGGCACCAAGAGACAGAAGGATGTGAGAAAGCCTACATCCACATTAGATCTGTGGTTAGCTCTTGTTTGAAACAACCTACCTGCCGAGTTCCTTTAAAAACTGTGTGCAAGTATCCCTAGAAGAATTGATGCTGTTTTGAAGGCAAAGGGTGGTCACACCAAATATTGATTTTATTTAGATTTCTCTTTTGTTCATAAAACGGAAAGACCATTTTTGAAAGCATTCTTTGTTACAGCATTTTCACTTTTGCACAGATAGATAGATAGATAGATAGATAGATAGATAGATAGATAGATAGATAGATAGATAGATAGATAGATAGATAGATAGATAGATAGATAGATAGATAGATAGATAGATAGATAGATAGATAGATAGATAGATAGATAGATAGATAGATAGATAGATAGATAGATAGATAGATAGATAGATAGATAGATAGATAGATAGATAGATAGATAGATAGATAGATAGATAGATAGATAGATAGATAGATAGATAGATAGATAGATAGATAGATAGATAGATAGATAGATAGATAGATAGATAGATAGATAGATAGATAGATAGATAGATAGATAGATAGATAGATAGATAGATACACTTCTTCTGACTGCTATATTTTAATAATGAACTCCCTCTGATGCTTTGAAGTGAGACTCAGAAAAGGTCAGAAAAAGCCTCCAAAACAGCTAAACTTTATTTGGGGTTAACCAGAAGCACTTTAAATTATAAGGGAGTATGATTAGTCATTTCAAATCAGAAAAACAAACAGAAAGTAATGTTTAAAAAGAGACTAATGACTGTGTTCAGACGCTCTCTGCTGTGTCAGAGGTAATTATAAAGAATAATATTAATTTTCAAGCAAATCACTCACTGCTTGTAGCTCATTTAACATCGAACTCACTAATCAGTCCTTGGCTTTATTAATGTTGGCCTATTCCTCCCCGTGCATCCTTCATTTCAGGAAGAGATACACTTTGTTTATCCCCAGCTGTATTTGTTCTAATTTTGTCTGAATAACATAAATCAGCCAGCACTGCTGTATTACGTATGTGCTCAGCAGTTATAAAGCATTAATTGGCTATTCTGGGAATAAAAACAACATGGCACTCAAAAATGAAAAATAAAATAAATCATTTAATATGGAAATAACCTATTTAGGGATACTGTATATAGAATGGAAAGGCCACTGTATGAGCTGAATAACAAGAACTACGTGATGTTTTATGACTTTAATGAGTTGTCAATTGTAATCTTAGCATAAATCTAAAACTTTAACTTTTCTGCATTTACCTTCCTGCCTGTGGTTGGCGTCAAGATTTTAAACAAGATTACCTGCTCACTAAGGCCCCTTACTAAAAGCTAGTGCCTTTTATGTAATTAGTGAAAGATGCAGCTTAGAGACAAAGATACTAATGTGCCTACAAATGGCTCATTAGTTGCCTATTTCTGCATAAACTGAAGGTGTCTACCTAAATTGGTTTATGTTAGCATCTGTTAAGTAAGCAGGAAAATCAGATTGTCAGAGAAGTCAGACAGTGATCACATTAATATGATTTTCTGTTTTTTTCCCATTCACCTTATTTTGTTTGCTGACATTGAGCATTTGAGTTATATGAGCTAGAGCTTCACCATATAACGTTTATGTAACATATTTTGACCACTGACAGGTGAACTAAATAACACTGATTATCTCTTTTTAATGGCACCTGTCAGTGGAGGGAATATATTGAGCAGCAACTGAATATTTGATGTGTCAAAAAAGAAAATGGTCAAGCATAAGGATTTAAGCAAGTTTGTCAAGAGACAAATTGCAGTGGCTAAATGGCTGGGTTACAGCATCTCCAATACTGAAGGTGTTGGGGGGTCTGCACTGGTCAGTATCTATTCAAAGTGGGCCAGAGTAGGAAACAGTTGTCAACTAGCAATTGTAATCTATGATTTAAGGGATGGAAATATCAAAATATGAGGAAAAAGCACATAACACAGTTCATGTCACAGCCATAACTGATAGCTGAAATACATTCAGCAGCCAGACCATAATGCCATCACAGCTGTTGTGCACATAATGTTTATAAGGTAAGAAATTGCTTTATTTTACAGCTGTTTTTACTTTTTATGTGTTCTTTGTCTGTACATAACATCTGCTGAGGTCCCTGGATCATTTTATCAATTACTGCATAGCTTGTTGTTTTGTTCTGACAGTATTTTTTAAGTAATGTGAGAGGTGGTTTATGCTGGCCAAAAATGGAGCAGAAATTGCAATGTCCACCTGAATACTGCCATAATTTTAAGTTTAATGAATTACAGTTTTTGTTACAAGTGGTCATTCATCACTTTAGTGAATTATAGAATGACTGGACTCACCACAGATAGCTTTTAAATTCCTGTAGGGTGCAGGTTTGTTAGGTCTCTCTTTCTCTCTAAGCATGCTCTCTAACATTTCACCTGACTACCTCCACCTCACTAGAGAAATCCCCAAATACATCTTCACTTTACAGACTCAAATTGGAGCTGGAGACCTTGGTATCCTCACTTTTGTCTTGGGTGGCCGAGGGCTATACATTCATCCCCTAGCTCGAGGTTGTAAACCTAACACCATCATTCCTTATCTTTCCGCTGCAATCTTGGCTGCAGGTGCTAGATATATTTCCTAAATGGTTTTCCCAAATGTTTGGATTTCTGACATGAAAATGTTTAAAACTATCGTGAAAAGCAAGTCTGTTCTTAATTGAAAAATAAAATTTATAAAAAAATCATTAAGTACTCCTTTAAATGACTTAAATGATCTGCTGCTAACATCTTGTTACCAGAAATCCCAGTACAACACGGGAGTCTAGTGGAGATCATACTTCAGTGGCTCAGGGCTATGTCAAAGAGCAAAAGGGGGCAAACACACTCTGCCAACCAATCTGCAGAAAGATCTGCAGAAAGGATCATCAGGGCTGACCTTTCCTCCATCCAGGACTTATATTTGTCTAGGGTCATGAAAAGGCCAGCTAAAATCTCTGCAGACCCCACACACTCTGCACATAAACTGCTTAGGCTTTTACATTCAGGTCAGCTACCACAGAGACAGTAATCTTCCTCCAAGGCTGTTTCTCTGTTGAACACTTCACAATCTTGGACTGATCTCACATTATCTTCTATGTAAACTCACTTTGTTATATATGTATTATACATTTTAAAGATATGTTATATTTTTTATTTACATTTATATTGAAAAAAATCTTTACTGAGAGCAAATTGTAGTGGAGTTAAATTCCTAGCTTGTCTGCACAAACTTAGCAATAAAGCTGATTGTGATTCTAGGAAGGAGGTCATAATGATATGCCTAGTCTGCTTTAACCTCAGCTTTTTCCAGCCTGGTCACGTCGATGTGAGGATTCCACCAGCTCCTCACTCCATCCTCCTTCCTCTTTCCCGGTAGTTATCACGGATGCCCGCCCACTCCTCTGGTGGACTACCTTCTCTCAGTACTGCAGCAACGCCACACTGGCTATAAATCACATTGCATTATCACCGCGCCGCGCTTCGCCTCGCTTGGCGCGCCGCCCACCCCGCGTTCCTATTGGCCGGCACGGCTCCTCAATCTGCCTCTGTCTGCGAGACATCGGTGCAATCGTACGTCCCGCCTCCATCCTTGCGGCCAGCGATTGGGAGAGAGGGTCCGTACTTGAGCTGCCAATCATGCTCCGTGCTGTGCGCCTCGCGTTCAACGCTGCTCTCTGCGACGCGCTGAGTGCGGAGCGAGGAGACGCGCTGCATACCAACAGAGCTACATACGGAGCGGCTCGGTTTTTTGGCCAGGACGCACAGAGTCTAACCCTCTCTCTGAGAAAAAGAAACACAATAAATCAGATTATCGGAAGGTTTGAACGCTTACCATTTGATTCGCATGCGTTTTTAGAGAGAATCTGCACTGTTTTTCAAGGAACTGAGAGCCAAACTAAGTCTGCATGGGATATTTGGGTTTTCTGCTGTAATATTTTTCTGGCTGAGAGACATTAAAAAATCCCACTCTCTCTCTTTTCCTATCTGTTCTCTCTGTCTAACGGGACTTCTTAAAAGAAAGAAAACAAGTCGAATGTAGAAGAGCTGGACTATTTCTGCTGACATTCATCCAGTTTGTCGTTTTTACAAACAACATTCCCGCAGCAGTTCCATAAGGGAGGAATACCGTTACATTTGTGCAGAAAATCAATCAGAACTCCATCATGGGCTGCCCTGTATTGCGGAACGCATTGGCTGGTCTGATCCTGGTTCTGCTGTCTAAAGGTAAGTTTTTTTCAGTGAGCTTAACACACTTATTTCGTTGCCGGGGGGGGGATAATAATGATGACAAGGGAGAGGAGGAGGATAGAGGTCCATACCTGCATGTAAATTACGCGTGACTGCTGTTTTCTGTTTGCTTACACACAGATGTGAAGAAAAGCTGTTTGTAAGCACGCACGCTTTGTGCACACAGAGCGCAGAGCAGTTTGCACCTACAAGTAGACATCGTGGTTTAGCGTGGGCATCGAGTTTTGCATGCTGAAATGTTTACTGAAGGGGGGAGGAATAGACTCCTATCCCTCGGTTCTCGGTGAACATTCCTTTACTACGTGACTTGAATGGGCCGGCGGCATCCCCACGCGCACGACGCATTTTATGTGCAGGAGGGAGGGGGGGAAGCTGCGTGGAGTTAATGTGAGCACGGGTCGAAGCAATGCAGAGAGACTCCGCTGAGAGACAATCTTTTTGTTCCTTCCTCAAAACCAAGGTCGAGAGACAAGGAGAGATTGATGGACATTTCGGGATGCTGGTGTGGTCCAACATGAACAGCCTGGGTTTTCTCTTTTAATGCCGGCATAAAACATTTTCCTTATGCTCACCGCAAGAGGCAAGCGCATTTTAGGCACATGCGCCAAAATTATTGCACCTATAACAGAGACATGGTGCTTACACAGTATTTTAATGACGTTAGTACAGATTTTTAATGTCGAAGTTCTAGACTTTTCCAGATGAGTCTTCAGTTCATTTTTGCCCATTTTAAGTAATAAAACTAAAGTTGCCAAATGGACTGTCAACAGATGATTCTATCAATGACCCCTGTGCAAGAACATGCATGGATGGATAATTAGGAGGATGGCTGAATGATTAGATGGATGGATGGATTGATACATTGATAGATCAATGGATGACAGATACAAAGCTGACAGGATTGATGGACAAATTCATAATTAGTTTGACGTGTCAAAGTGTAGTTGCCTGACAACTGGATAAGATCATCCCACAACTATAGCTCGTATGGGGTCTGCAGTGGAAAATATCCATCTATTAGTAGTCCAAAGAAGGAACACTGGTGAATTGAAACCAGGGTTGTGGCCAGTACACTGCTGCACATGGGTAGTGAAGGCTCACATTATCCCAACAAACAAGCTACTGTGGCTCATATAGCTGAAGAAGTTAATGCTGGTTCTGATAGAAAGGTTTCAGAATATACAGTGCAGTATGTTATAAGAAGAGTGCATAGCCATAGCCACCAGTCAGGGTGCCCATGCTAACCCCTGTTCACTGCCAAAAGCACCAACAGTTAGCACATAAGTATCAGACTTGGACCCTGGAACAATGAAAGAATGTGGCCTGTTCTGATGAATTGCACTTTATTTTTCAGCACATGGATGGTGAATGTGCGTTTCCTCCCTGGGGAACACATGGAACTAGGATACACTATGGGAAGAAGGAAAGTTAGCAGAGGTAGTGTGGCCTGTGGACAATGTTTTGTAGAGAATTTAGAGGAGTATGGGCAGGGGCGTTTTTAGGGTCTCAAAACATTGGGGGCTTTAGCACAAATCCAAAATATTTTGATTTCAATAAGACAATTTATAGGTAATTAAAATAATGGTAAAATTAAAATAATATAGGACATATTGTACCAGTTCCCTGTCTCGGCTGGTTTTAGACTGAATGTAAATTATTGTGAATCAAAAAAAAAGGTTTGCAATAATTTTATTTTTTATTTTTGTTAGAAGCTGAATGAAGGACAAGGAGAAAAAGTTTAGTCCTGATGAAGAACCATTTTGCTGAAGCAAATAATGACACATTTTGAGGTATTTAGAAAATAACTTAATCTGAATTTTTACTGTCAAAAGTTTTTCTTAAACTCAGAGATGTTTACTTTGGGCCAGATAAATGTGCTTCTTTTGTCATCTACATAAATTACCTTTTTTAAACGTTACATTCTCATCAAAGTGTTTCACTCCTGAGGCTCCATTGTCTTTATTCTTACATTTCAAAAAAGGAAAGTGGAATAAAGTTGATTTTCCTAAATTTTAGTCAAATGGTAAAATCCTAAAATACATTTATTTTAATTATGCCAAGAGCTCTCAAAACATTTTATTAACAATGTTCCTTCTTTTATGAACCTGTTCTCTTTTATCGCCATCTTTTCAGCCCTTCATTCCACTTCTGAAGACATTTGGCCAGCCAAAAATAATAAAAGAAACACTTTACAACACAGTCTTTTGTTCTGCACTGAACAGGTGAGACATTAGTGTAGTTCTTACTATTAAACACTTTGAGAGGAAAGGGTATTAAGTTGTCGTGTTTAAAATATACCATAGAGCCTCATCCTGGACCTTATCAGTACTAATATTACAGTTATGAATAACTGTATACATATGGTATGTATGTCTGACCTTCAGTAAAACTGTATCCTTGTTTAATTAGTTTAGTTTATATAATATTACATGTGTAATTCAGAAAAATAAAATAGTTAACTAATTAATGGTCCACCTGTGATTAATTGCTATGATTTATTTCCTAATTATACTGCATCTTTAAATTAAGAGCTGTATGTTTAGAATCAGCACAGAAGATATGAAACAGAAGAGGGAGGTTTACTTTTGTTCTTTCTACTACGTCTTACTGGCAGGAGGAGATATTTTCTTGGTTTATTGAACAACACTTTTTTCTGTCTACATGTTGAACTAGACTACAAGACTGGCTGCAGCAATGAGATCAATGTGTTGATCTGAAGGACCTTTTAATGTGTTCAGATACGTTAGGATTAAATGCTTTTATTTTGATTGAAGTAAAGGACCAGATATTTTCACATTATGATGCAAATCCGGCTAGAAGCTCACAGAGAAGGTTGCTGCTGTTTTCTATCACAGATCATTTAACTTCACCTGTAGCTCAGGTGAAAGTTCCTCATCATGAACCTGAAGATGCTCATTAGAGTGAACCTCCACCTCATGTCTTGCTGGGTGAATAAGTGATTAGCTGTAATGTACAATTAGCCCATTCTGAGTCGGCATTCAAGTTTTACCGCTATCTTCTCCTGGGTTATACCGCTCGGCGTCCACCTGTTCCTGAACACACACCCACCAGGCTCCCTCTCTCCGGTTGGCTCCGCGGTTGCTCTGAAATGAACCCTGTTCGAGGCGCTCAGTATAACCTTCAGGGTAATGAAAGAGGCAGGTCGACCTGGAATAAACTGCTGTTCTGGACTTCTCCAGAATGGAGTCCGTCTCTGGCTGTGTGCGTAGTTGCGCATTAGCGGTGCCTCGGGTGCACTAATAACAATTTTTTGTCTTCTCCTTTTAACTCATTGTCAAGTTAGGTGGAGCGGGACGTAATTATTTGGAACACAATTGAAAAAATTTGATTGTTTTTAAATAAAAATGTGAAGTCCAATACCATTTTGTGGCTGCATCTTTTTCTTCTATCAAGAAGTCCGGGGCTATTCAGAAAACATCCGGGGCTTCCGCCCGGGTTTAACTGCAAGTTTAACTGCGTACCTGGGTATGGGTCAAAGATGTTTATTTGATCATGGACAAAATAACCATTTATGGCTACGTCCTTGATTAACAAAAATATTCATGAATGGTTTTAGGTACGGACTGCATGGTGGCACAGTTGGTGGCAAGGTTGCCTTGCAGCAAGAAGGTCCTCGATCTTTCTCCATGGAGTTTGCATGTTTTCCCCGTGCATGTGTGGGTTCTCTCCGGGTACTCCGGCTTCCTCCCACAATCCAAAAACATGACTGTAATTGGTCTCTCTAAATTGCCCTTAGCTGTGAATGGGTCTGTGCATGGCTGTTTGTCCTGTTTGTCTCTGTGTTGCCCTGCGGTGGACTGGCGACCTATCCAGAGTGTACCCAGCCTCTCGCCCGTAGACGGCTGGAGGTAGACGCCAGCTCCCCCTCGACACAGTATGGAAGAAGCGGGTATAGAAAATGGATGGAGGGATGGTTTTAGGATCGACAAGTTTGAGGTGGTAACTTGGATTTAAAATTCCCCAAATTTGAATTTAATCCAGCATAAGCGGGGTGAGTTGCACAAACAAGTCCGATCCATGGAGCTTCTACTTTGCAGCTTACAGGACATAAAGGATCTGCTGCTAACATCTTAGGGCCAAAGATAAACGCACACTTTTGGGATTTTAGTGGAGTCCATGCATTAAGAAGCCAGGTCTGCTTTGCAAATAGGGGACCAATGCACGAATAAACAGGTGGTCATAATGTTGTGCTTTATTGATGTATTTTATAATATCATCCACTAAATTCTCACTTTGCCACAGGATGTTCCATGACTCACTACCTGTGCATATACCATCCTTACCATATCCTCTTATTTCCCTTGGGCTAACTAGCTTGAATCCTTACACCTGTCTCAATTAGTCCTGCCTCTGTCTGGTGGGAAATCAGTATATAAATAAATTACTCTGTCCGGTTAATAACAATAATTGATGTGTCAGTGCAATGAGATATGAGGTTAACAATCTGCAGATGCAGACGGGCCTATACCTTCCTGCTCCAGAGTTTCTTGTGGGCAATAAAGCCCAGCTGGTCATGCTTGGCTTCCCGCAGTAAGCCCCTCGTATCCAGTCCAGGCAGACAGCAGATGGACAGCCCTGCAGGAAGTACACACACCTCACAAAACCACAGCGGGCTTCGGTGTCACACAAACCAAACCTACAACAAAAAGTGGGCCTCATTTCAGATTTAATTAGTCTGAATTTGTAACCTGTGGCGTTTTTTACAATACAAAGTTTCGATCAATCATCTCAGGCACGGTTGAGGAATGACTGGACATTGATGTAAGTACATTGCCTCACATGTGAATCAGAATCATCTCTGAGAGGGATACTGACTGCTAATGCAAGGTGCTGTAAGGCCTTTCAAAAGTCCATCTATTTAAGGTTGAAACCATGCATTATAAAGGAAGAACAGAACTGTTGATAGGCTGCAATTCAATGTTTTATAAATCATGCAGCAGAGGAACAATCCTTCATATCTGTGGCCCCGGAGACATGTGTGATTGCCTAAATACTTTACCAGCATTATTTAGCAGATTGTATGTGAGTTATTATTGCCTGTTTAATGATGTAGAAGACACATTTCTCTAAATTATTGTACTGTTTTCACATAATTCTATTTATTTAATATTTCATTATTTTAGTCTCACATCTTGCACAACAAAACTGTTTTACAAGAGTTGCACACATTTTGCACATGCACTGAGAAACAGTAAAATGTGATTCAGACCTGCACAATGGCATGCGTGCCAGAGGATTTTTCTGTGCTGCAAAACACCATTAAGCTTTTCAAAGGTTTCCTACAGACCTGGCATCTGAATGCACAAACCACACCACGCATGTGGTGTCCAGGTCCTGGCATGCCATCATCTCTTTGCCTTTCTCATTTATTTGCCCTTATTATGTGAAATACACAAATGTAGTTACTGTTGATGGATGGCCGAGTGCCCACTGAAATACACAGCAAAATATCTGGCACGTACAGCGTCTGTGATTACTCAAAACCTGTTTCATTACTGAAATCAAACCAGGCACAGGACATTATGGCTGAAATATATCCATACAAACAGTCATATGAAATTAGAAAATGAGTCCTGTTGTAATAGAAGTCTTCAATATTTAATGTAGAGAATAATTCTATTGATTATTCATGGAAAGGGGGGGGTGGGGGGGGGGGGGGTGGGGGGTAAGAAGATAATTTGCTTAAGGTGCTAAAATGGTTTGAGCAGAGTGTATAGTGAAGTGGGCAGGAGAGGAGGGGGTGCTGGACTTCCTAAACCTGTTAAACATAACAGTTAGGAGGGTTTTAAAACATGCACCAGCAGTCAGAAGTTTTAGAACCTTTAATGGTTTTCTTTATGTTTGTGACTTTTACATTGTACGTAGATTCTCCCTGAAGCCATCAAAACTGTAAATGAACACATTTGGAATTATGTAGCAAACAACAAAAATGCTAAATAGCTTTAAATATGTTTTATATTTTAGTTTCCTTAAAGTAGCTGCCCTTTGCTGTGATGCCAGAAATATTAACCTTTGGACATCTGTCAATAAACCTCTGCGAAGATCTTTCAAGTATTTTTGGAAAACCATTTTAATGTGACCACCTCATGAAGCGCATGGAGAGAATGCCAAGAGCGCAAAGCAGTATTCAAAGCAAAGAGTGGCTATTTCAAAGAATCTAAAATATAAAAATGTTCTGAGTTATTTCAAATTTTTTGTTTACAATATAATTCCATGTGTGTTAATTCACAGGTTTGTATGTCTCTGGTGAGAATCTACAATTTAAATAATCAGCATGTATATATGGGCCCTATCAGGATTTTGCTCAGACTGGAAGGTTAGTGAGCTTAGCCTCACAATGAACATCAAGGTGTTGCCTGGATCTCAAATGGGATCCAAAAAATCTGTTTAAATGTAGCAACACATCAAAGACTCATTGGTCCCATATTTACCCAGAGATGTATTGAATCAAACCTATGTAGGCAACTAACACTGGGCCATTATTCAATCTGAAGGCCTGTTGTTAGCCTATTTACCAGTTACCTGGACTGTTTATATATTTACAACAAATATGCTAAAAATAGGTGTGGAACAAATTTTAGTTAGGATTTCACACCCCCTACTGTTATTTTAACCTTCACACCGTGGTCAGTTATAATTTGGTATAAAATGAACCTCTGCACTAAAGTGCCACAGTCAAATGTGAATTAGCAACAGTACAGAAAATATTGTTTCAATTAATTCAGTTTCAACATTGCCCTTCAGGGTTTATTAATTTGCACTGTGCAAAGTCTTTGAAGGTGAATGCTAAGCTAACTTTTGCCTTAAGTTGTACTTTTGATAAGCCTTAGCAATCCTAAATTGCTGATCTCCATTATATTTTGAGGTTAGCATCTGATTTACAGATTTAATTGAGGAGTACATGTGTAACAGCACTGGAAACCTCAAAAGTGATACTTATTTCAACATTGTGTTTTTCACTTGAAATATTTTTGGAATATTTTTTAGGAGCTCACCAGATGAGCCATTGTCAGTGATTCCTTTCTCACAAGGCCAAGTAGACTAACTTCTAACTTGTAGGGTTAATTTCCCTATTCCTATACATTTTATTTAGACCACCACTATCAAAAACTACATAAAAGGAATAAAAATTGTTTTTAAATTACTGAAACATTGTTGGCATTATTGAAAATGACAAGAAAATCAAGATCGAGCTTTTCACCAACACCCTATTATAATCTAATAACTTTAAAATGTGATTTATAAATTAACCTTTTTATATTTTGTAATTTGCTGTTATTAGTAGAACCAAATATTTAATAAAATTGTAAGGAATAATGTTTTCTGGCCTTTATTTAAATATTCCAAGGAAAATAGCTGATAGATTACATTATTGAACCATTATATAATTATTAGTGAGCAGTGTTTATTTTTGGATGTAGCACATTGTTGGTGTTTTTGACAGTTTTGCACAAGAACATTTGGTAGATAAACTTGCATTACAAAGATGTTTAGTTCCTACACCATGAACTGCTGGACTGGAAGTGATTCATTGTAATTCATATAAATGGCAGACATTGTGTCAAAACAAGAAAAGATCTAGCACATGCCTTTGTTTTGTATAGAACCACTTTAATATTGTGGAGAAAGGTTGACCCCCTCAGATGTTTAGGTATACATCAACTGGGTCTCAGTCGAAAAAGGTTTAAATTTGCATCAAATAATTTTAATTTTGGTGCTAATTTTAAATTCATTGTAAATCTGTTTTTCCCTTATCCATAAATGAATTTAAATTCCAGCTTCAAACCCATTTGTACACAGATTTTAATATATATATTCCATTGAACCAGTTCAACAGATTGGTCCTGCTAGCAGCATACTGGAAGCTCTGGTAACAGGAAGTGTAGAAGGTAGGTCGCCGGTCACTTTGTACCCCACCATCCTTCATGTTGCAGCAACATATGGGGGCCAAGTGGGGTCAATGCTCATGGCACATGTTAGCAGATAGTCATCCCTCTTGCTCCTGGATGCTCAAACACACATGCATGCATAAACACACACACACACACACAAGTCCTCGACTGGATCAACAGTCTTGGCTTGGAGATGAAGAGAAGAGAGTTGCCAGCATCAACAGATGCCTCACGCTCCTATTCTGGAGGGGCTTCTGGTTTTTCTCCCTCCCTTTGAAATCCATGGTGTCTGTGAGCTGTTGTTCTCCATGTTTGGCTTAGAAATGCTCTGCTGGTTTGGCAGATTTTTATTTATCTGCCAGTGTTCAAGTGAGAGGGCTAAAGAGCCTTTGGGACAAGGGTAGAAGGTATAACCAGAACTGAGAGGGCCTCTGGTCTGAATATTTCCCCAAAGGTGTCTTTTTTTCTTTCTCCTCCTCTTTCTCTGCTGTTGTGTTGTGGTGCACCACTTTTGTCACTTTTACACTAAATGGGTTGCTTATACCCGATGGAGTAGGTCAAACCTCAGGAAAATCAAACGTTTTAAATAACAGACAAATATTGTAAAAAATAAATAAATAAATCTAAGGCTTATTTTAATCAATGTTTAGAACAATCATTGAATTATACACTAAAAATACATTGAAGCTGACTTAAAATGAACATAGTTGAGAACAGGGTTGATTCCCCTCAGATTCTGGTCTTTGATGTCTCTTTTTTAAGTAATTCTTCAATGATGAGGGAACCAATTAGACATGTTATTACTTCTATTAAAACTTCAGTGAAATCAAATCTATGTGTGGGTGTTTGAGTATGTAACAAACCCTGAACATCAAGAAGACAGATTCAAGTTTAAGGTTGCTGCTTGGCAGTCAGTATCTTTTTAAGATTTTATGATTGTTTTTATTTTAATCTCTCAGATAGGGTTGCAAAAATATTCATACCCTTTAAACTTTTTCAACCAGAAGCTTTAACACATTTTATTAATATTTTATTTGACATACCAACACAAAGTAGCTCATTACTGTGAATTGGAAGGAAAATGATAGATGGTTTTCAAAATCTTTAAACCTAAATAAATGAAAATGGTGAATAAATGTGTGGTGTGTATATGTATTCATATATAACAAGATAACATTATCTAGTTAAGTAATATACTACTTTCTTAGGTAGCTGGTCTGCAGTTGGCTGCTTAACAGAGATGCTGCGCATAGCTTCTATAGTGTATTTTTAACACAGTACCTTTGTAAGAGTCATGTGTAGTGCTTCTTCATAGTTTTCATACCATAAAGTTCCATTTTGTCAGGGAGTGAAAAGAGTACAAGCCTTCTTTCAGCCACCTGATTGGCAGTCTGCAGCAACATTTCGAAGGGAGGGGTTGCTGCGTTACTCAATGTTTCATACGGCTGAGTAAAACTGCATCATTGGAATCAGCCGATTCATTAATTGCATTAAAGCAAATGACTCCCACCCTTTTTTAGCCTTGAAATGCATCAGTATTCTTCGGTACCCTCCTTTAGGGTTTAATAATGAAGGGAATCGGAATAGGCAGGTCAGACCCCAAAGATAGCCTAGAATAGGTATTAGCTAAGCCTGATCAATACTTCTCTAACTAATAGTACTTTCATCTATTAATACTGAGCTACTGTTTCCTATTTCATGGGATGTTTTTTGAAAACTTTTTCACACTACATTTATTAAACTCAGGAAGATAGAAAAGCATTGGCCTGATGTTACCATGGCAACTCTTGTGTTGTCAAAACATTCAGGTCAGCCTGACAGAAAAATTGAGAACAAACTTGTGATTTGTTTGTCTGTACGTAAGGGAAAGATTTTGTGAATTCACCAAAGGTTCTTGAAAAGAGTCCCTGTTACCCAGTGAAGATTGTCCAGAATCACTTCAATTATCTGTTTTAAATTACTGCTCGCTCATTCAGGTGTGAAGTGGCTATTGTACCTTGACTTCAGTCTTGTGAATGCAGAGCAAGGAATAGCAGTAAAGCTGGCAACCTTTGGCAGAGCCTGTATTGAATTTCTAGTTGTTACAAAACCACAGCAGTAAAAAGCAAAAAACATTTTGCTTTAATTTTCTTGGCCACAGTAGATAATTTAGCTGGAGGCATAATGAAACAAAAGCAACAAACTATCTTATCTGACTCCTAAGCAGATTTGAGGTAAGCAATTCAATGCAGAAAAGAAAGACACAAAAAAGTCAAACAGACAAACAAGTCTGGTCTGTAAAATGGTAAAAAATTGTGAGACAACAAACCAACAATATAGGCACATTTTCATTAGAAATACACACTTTAATGGATCATTGTTCAACATGGTCTCTTACGTAAAAAAGTAACCTCTAACCTTTTAGAGGTGTTCATGAAGCAGTAGTGTAAAATGCTCTCAAATAAACTAATATGTAATGTTCTGTAAGGTTTTCTGAATTTTTGTTAGACAGAGATAAATAACCAATGAGCCAGGGACCCTGTGATATGTCAGGCTGAAGCTGGATTCAGCTCTCTTCATCTCATGGAATTAGCAGCTTTCAGGTCAGAGCAGTGAGCGAGAGGTCACGGGTTACAATCCTCTGAGGCTGGCTGGCCACAGTGGCTCTGTGCAAGATAGGAGATGCAGCCCCATCTTGATACCCTTGAGATTTCTTCTGTTAGTTTGATGACTGCCGCTATCTGGTCACACACATTGGGCTTAGGAGCTTGGCAATTACTCATAGTGTATTGAACAATTGAAAAATGCTTGATTACAGTAAGACAATATGGAGATGGGTGTAAAGAAAAGTAAAGGAGTCCTGTACACAGTCTGAAAACATCCATCCATCCATCCATCCATCCATCCATCCATCCATGCATCCATCCATCCATCCATCCATCCATCCTGACCAGTAGGTTTGTGAGTATTTCTACCGATGACTTCAAAAGAGGCACAGAAATCGAGCTCATCAGCAGGCATTGGAAACACTCGTACTTGTACTCGTACTTGTCGTCTTCCGCTTTATCTGGGACCGGGTCGCGGGGGCAGCAGACTCAGCAGAGACGCCCAGATGTCCCTCTCCCCAGACACCTCCTCCAGCTCCTCCCGGGGGAGCCCAAGGCGTTCCCAGGCCAGCCGAGAGACATAGTCCCTCCAGCGTGTCCTGGGCCGTGTCCTGGGCCTCCTCCCGGTGGGACGTGCCTGGAACACCTCCCAAGGAAGGCGTCCAGGAGGCATCCGGTATAGATGCCCAAGCCACCTCAACTGGCACCTCTCGATGTGGAGGAGTAGCGGCTCTACTCCGAGCCCCTCCTGGATGGCCGAGCTCCTCACCCTATCTCTAAGGGAGTGCCCGGCCACCCGACGGAGGAAGCTCATTTCTGCCGCTTGTATCCGGGATCTCGTTCTTTCGGTCATGACCCAAAGTTCATGGCCATTGGTGAGGGTAGGAACGTAGACCAACCGGTAAATCGAGAGCTTCGCTTTTCGGCTCAGCTCTCTCTTCACCACAACGGACCGGCACAGCGCCCCCATTACTGTGGCAGCCGTACCGATCCGTCTGGCGATCTCCCATTCCATTCTTCCCTCACTCGTGAACAAGACCCCGAGATACTTAAACTCATCCACTTGAGGCAGGAACTCCCCTCCAACCTGAAGAGGACAAGCCACCCTTTTCCGGTCGAGAACCATGGCCTCGGACTTGGAGGAGCTGATCTTCATCCCAGCCGCTTCACACTCGGCTGCGAACCGCCCCAGTGCATGCTGTAGGTCTTGGCTAGAGGGGGCTTGCAGGACCACGTCATCTGCAAAAAGAAGAGACGAAATCCTCTGGTCCCCAAGCCAGACCCCCTCCGGCCCTTGACTGCGCCTAGAAATCCTGTCTATAAAAGTTATGAACAGGACCGTTGACAAAGGGCAGCCCTGGCGGAGTCCAACATGCACTGGGAACAGGTCCGACTTAGTGCCGGCAATGCGGACCAAACTCCTGCTCCACTTGTACAGAAATCGGATGGCCCCTAGTAAAGGGCCCACGATTCCATACTCCTGGAGCACCCCCCACAGGGCATCACGGGGGACACAGTCGAATGCTTTCTCCAGGTCCACAAAACACATGTGGACCGGTTGGGCAAACTCCCATGAACCCTCGAGTATCCTGTAGAGGGTATAGAGCTGGTCCAGTGTTCCACGGCTGGGACGAAAGCCACACTGCTCCTCCTGAAGCCGGGGTTCGACTATCGGCCGGACTCTCCTCTCCAATACCCTGGCGTAGGCCTTACCAGGGAGGCTGAGGAGTGTGATCCCCCTGTAGTTGGAACACACCCTCCGGTCACCCTTCTTATGTAGGGGGACCACCACCCCAGTCTGCCAATCCAAATTCACTGTCCCCGTCCGCCACGCAATGTTGAAGAAGCGTGTCAACCATGACAGCCCCACAACATCCAAAGACTTGAGATACTCAGGGCGGATCTCATCCAACCCCGAAGCCCTGCCACCACGGAGCTTTTTAACCACCTCGGTGACTTCAGCCTGGGTGATGAAAGAGTCCAACCCCGAGTCCCCAGCCTCTGTTTCCACCAGGGAATGCGTGATGGCAGGGTTGAGGAGATCCTCGAAGTATTCCTTCCACCGGCCGATAATGTCCCCAGTCGAGGTCAGCAGCTCCCCACCCCCACTGTAAACAGTGTTGGCGAAGCACTGCTTCCCCCTCCTGAGGCTCCGGACGGTTTGCGGTTCTACTCTGGAGTGGCCCAAGGGGAGAGGCGGCGGGCTGGGGTGGGTTTGCCTGTCGCCCCCCAGCTCAGCTGTCTCGTGTTGGGGTTTACCCCAGTGGATGAGAGGGTCGCATCCCTGCGCCTTCGGGTTGGGGAGAGGTCTCTGACTATCATTTCAAGCTACGGACCCGGCCTTCTTGGCGTCCCTGTCGGGGGTGCCCCTCCTGGGAACTCCATTATTCTGCTGGGGGACTTCAACGCGCACGTGGGAAACAACAGTGACACCTGGAGAGGCGTGATCGGGAGGAATGGCCTCCCCGATCTGAATCCGAGCGGTGTTTTGTTATTGGACTTCTGTGCTAGTCACGGATTGTCCATAATGAACACCATGTTCAAACATAAGGGTGTCCATCAGTGCACTTGGCACCAGGATACCCTTGGCAGGAGGTCAATGATCGATTTTGTTGTCGTATCATCAGACCTTCGGCCGCATGTTTTGTTTTGGACACTCCGGTGAAGAGAGGGGCTGAGCTGTCCACTGATCACCACCTGGTGGTGAGTTGGATCCGCTGGGGGAGGAGAAAGCCGGACAGACTTGGCAGGCCCAAGCGCATAGTGAGGGTCTGCTGGGAACATCTGGCGGACCCCTTGGCCAGGGATGTATTCAACTCTCACCTCCGGGAGAGCTTTGACCAGATTCCGGGGGATGTTGGACACAGAGTCCGAGTGGACCATGTTCTCCGCATCTATTGTCGATGCTGCTGCCCGTAGCTGCGGCCGTAAATGTCTGGCCTTGAAGCGATTCTGGCTTTGGAAACACTATGGTGGAAAAGCGCCTTTGGACAGATTTTAACATACATTCTGAAGTACTGATTTGCATTTGAGATGCAAGGGTGTGGCCTCACATGTTGGAGCCACAGTTTGACTGATGACTTGCTTAGCCGAGATGGATATTGCTGTGCCTGACAGTATTAAGCTTTACATCTATCTGGCTTCCATGCATATTTGCCACTTTTGAGTAAATTCCACATTCTGAATGTTTCCCCTTAAACAGCTATGTAATTTACGAGTACATTGTTGCTGCATGCAGTCTGGAATGACTTTTCTCATACCACTGAGTGATCCGAGATTTTTTTCTCGCTTCTTCCCTCTGGAGTTGGCAGGAGTGATGTGATGGTACAAGCTGTGCTTCCGCATGGATGGGCTAACTGCTAGGATTTGGCTGAATATTGGTTTCTCCTCTTGGTGATCATTTTCCCTGGAAGTAGCAGGCTATGCAGTAGTTCTGCAGAAAACAGTTGGGACTTGAAAATTATCTGAATGCATTTCATCATTCAAATCATATGACTTTTACAACTACTTGATTCAAAGCGATCGCTGAAATCCATCACTTTGCTAAAGTCCATACATTGCTCTCACATATAACTCAAATATTTTGCTGCAGCTGTTCAAAATACAAGGAATGACTTTTGAAGGAGGAAAAAAAGAGGCCAATCAAATCAAAGATAAATATGAAAAGATGCACTGATAAGATAAAATAAAATAAGGTGGATGAATCGCAGTGTTCTCTGATGGAAAGAAATGTGGTCAGCTGTGATGTCACCAGAGGCATGTGCATGTGTGGAGTCTTGTTTTGTAAGGGTAGACCTTATTTTGAGTACATAAAAATCCATCCATCCATTTTTTATACCCGCTTCTACCATAGTGGGTCGCAAGGGAGCTGGTGCCTATCTCCAGCAGTCGAAGGGCAAGAGGCAGGGTATACCCTGGTCAGGTCACCATTGTAAATAGAAATTTACAGGAAAATGTCAAAATACATTGAAATACATAGCATGACGTGTTCGACAGGCAACAGTCTAATCTAAAGTATGGTTGCCAGACATCATAGTGAGTCTGGGTTCTAGCTTTAATACTTACAAAAACACAAAAATTATCTAAAAAAGGACAGAGACATCTACAAATTCATTGAAATTAAACGAGGTTGTTGCCTTGTTACAGCCTTCTCTGAACCTCCCTGTATCCCAGTTTCATCAAAAAGATCTGCACAGATTTTGGCATCTCTACAAACATTGTTTGAGTGTTCTTACTGTTGCAAACTGAGAAAGATAATCTATTATTAATGATGAGGCATGGATAGTTCACGAGGAAAAAAGGAGTGGCTGTCAAAGAAGCAATAAGTGATGCCTCAGCCGCTTTATACAAAACAGACACACACAGCCAAGGGCAGAGCAATATACTTTTGCACACACACACTGAATAATGGTTGGTTTATTTGGGCTAGGGACCTTTAAAAAGATGAAATTTATCCTATTCTTGGATGAAAACTGCCAGATGAAAGCATGTAGCTGAAAAGATCAAAAACAAAGTTTTGAAACATTTACCCCAGTGATGTTAGTAAGCCACAAAGAGTTTGTAAGGAAAACTTGATTACCACAAGCAGAAAAAAAATATTTAAGAAGATCAGCATCATTAAAAATTCAAAAAGTCATTCTACTATGATCAAGTGACATCATAACCTTATTCATGAAGGGATATGGTATTTCTATATTATGATCTGCACTTGAATTACATTTGTTGCAACCTATAGCATTAATATATATTTTTTTGCTGTGCACTTGCTGACAGTGTAAAATATTTAGCTTTTCTAAGTTGGTTCACCAGATTCAACTTAATTTTTTATTGTTCTAAGAAGACGTTTAGTTTTATTTCTACAGCAAACACAGACTGATTAAGATGCGTACTTTATTTTGATGGTTCAGTCAAAGAGCAATTGCTCGTTTTTTTGAAAAAGCTAAGTCCAAGATTGACTGTTACAAAGCATTAGCTCACATTTTGGTTGAAAGAAAAAAAAATCAGAATTTTTAAAAGAATTACATACCACGCCCTATAGACTTACTGGCACCATTATTGCAGCAGCATAATTTCCCAATGAAAACCTGTGGTAAATGCAACCTTTAACCTCAGTTAATGCAATATGACACAAAGACCTGTTTCTTGTAATCGCTCTTCAAAGGAGGAATTACATTAAGTGTGAAGTTTTAACTTAAACGAGACGAACACTGAGTTGTGGGTTCTGGTTTGACAGACAAATTGAGTATGTGGAAAATGACCTAATTTTCCCTGTTGAGCATGGTGGAGGATTTGTGATGTTTTGGGACTGTTTCGAAAGGCCCTGGAAACCTTGTTGGAGTGTATGGAAGCAAATCGTTACCATATTTCAAATGAAAAAGCATTTTCAGAAATGCTTTTTCATTTTAAGAATGTGGCTGCATTGTTTGACTCATAAATGAAATTAGTAATCAATAATCCTATTTGCATTTTAATTTTCTTCTTCAAGACTACTCATTCTTTCACTTAATTAAAATGAAAAAGAAAAATACATTTAAGATTCATTTTTTTAAGATGTACCCCAGCAAATAGATACCAAAATTCAATTTGAAATGTAAAATTCGAAAACAAAAAAGCATTTTCAGAAATGCTTTTTCATTTTAAGAATGTGGCTGCATTATTTGACCCATAAATAAAATTAGTAATCAATCATCCTATTTGCATTTTCTTCTTCACGACTGCATATTTTATGCCATAATCAAAAAGAAAACAAAGCAGACATTGCTTTTTCGTTTTCGTGGTCTGCCCGCAAAGAACTCGAAAACAAAAAAGCATTTCCAGCTTCGGGCGCAGCATAGTGACGTCAGAATCCGCTCTTCCTCAGCTCCCTGCTGACCGAGCTACCCATCTTGTTCGGTAGGGGGCGCTGTGCACGTCTGCATTGCATTACATTGCAAACGTGCCGAGAAATTGATTGAATTGCAGCAGGGCCGAGCTCAATTTGTGGCAGTGGCAGGCAGAACTGGTAGTTCCGGTGGCAGGCTGTGACATCCAGCGTGTTTTTAAGCATTTATTTATAATTTTCTGTGAGTGACAATTCAGAATAGCCGCTCGTGCTCTATAATAAACCGGCTGTTTGTGCAATAAATCTTCGTCATCCTTTCAACACGTCACACATACACATAGTGCTATTTATTTTAGGATTATTGATTACTAATTTCATTTGTGAGTCAAACAATGCAGCCACATTCTTAAAATGAAAAAGCATTTCTGAAAATGCTTTTTCATTTGAAATATGGTAACGATTTGCTTCCATAGGAGTGCATGGCCGCATTGACTTGTTATTTTTTCTCTGACAAATGTTCCTGCTTAAACCTTAAACCTTTGAGACTATACTTCCAAAAACCTCTTTTTAAAAACATTCATACTGAGTTAAACAAAAAACCTCCCTATGTTTTTTCAGCTTTTACTCTGCAGATGAAGATATTTGCAGACAGAATAAGAATAGAAGAAAAAGAGGTGTTGTATTGTTTTGCAATGTGTAGATTTTACATGTTTAGAAGGAGTGAGTTCTATTGGAGGGAGAGCTCTGTGTGATTTTCTTTCCTCCACTCCTCATTCTTCTGTTCTTTTTTTTGTGCCAGGGAGTTAGCATCATTTGAAACCCAATTCAGATTAGTGCAAGCGGCTTCTCTTGAGGGACGAGGGTCTCACTTTCCTCCCTGTCCTCATTACCAAAAGACAAGGTGCTCTCTGACAAATCAATGGAAAAGGCTCACGTGCTAATGCAGGCCATGTCTGGTGAAGGGACTCAGCTTTGTATTTGTGTGTTTTCTATGTCCCACTGTGCCCATGTGCTGTGTTTGTGGACAAACACTTTGCTGTGTCTGCTGAAGTTTTAACCGTTTTCTTCTGCAGAAGACTGGAACAAAACATTTATTTCAAACAACTTTTGAAACTGCATACAATTATGTGCTACTTGTGGTTTTCATGCCTGTTTTCATGCTAGGCTAATATAAAAAGTTCCTAATGGCAAAAACAACATCCACACTGTGTTTAAAAGAAGCTTGACCAGTTTAAATAAATCAGATTTTTACATATTCGATTCAATTCAATTCAAAGATACTTTATTGATCCCCGAGGGTAAATTAGAATTCCAGTACAACCCATCCAAACATACATCATGACACAAGACAAGGGGGGGACGGGTCACCGAGGCTTTGCTGCCCACTCACAGGCGCTGCCCTTGCTAGATGAGAAAAGAGGCCACATTAGGTAAGTAGAGGGAAAAAAATCATATTTCACACTTTATCCTTAGCAGGATACAGTTTGAGATTGCAAAAAACCTCAGCACAAAGAAGCAACAAGTTGACAAAACAACATCATGCCGGGAACGGTGAAGGTGGTGTGAGGGGGTGCATAGGTTTATCTTGAGCATGTGTGTGTGTGCAAGTGAGTGTGTGCAAGTAAGTCCATGAAGCACTGTCACAGAGGCCATTGTCCTTGATGGTTCGTTGGAATGTACATCAACCGGCCAAGTTCTGAGCAGGTCCACAGATGTCCTCAGGGAAGCGAGGGGGCGGAGGGAGCAGAGCATCATGTTTACATAACTTCCAGGAGAAGTTGAAGATAGCCAGCCATCAAGGCCGTGCAGGGGAGCCAGATTCAGAAAAACAATAATTATTTGGGTTAGGCTGACTCTTAATTTTCCGTCAGCCTTGAGGCGAATCCAAACAGCCAAATTCCTGGTCTTTCTGCCAGATCCGAGCGAACAACTTTCTCCAAGATTTATCCCGTTTCACCCCTTAGTCCAGGAACCGCAACCTGCCTGCGATCCTGTGTAAGGATCACATCCAGTCTGCGATTCAGCTCACGTAACATCTCAGTCTGAGTGTTGATGGCTCTGAAGATCCCATCACACATGCCAGGCAGCCTTACAATGGCCAGAACAGCTGCTGACATTCTCCAAATTTCTCGATATGCCAGGTAACCGCTGACTCCAAAAAGCAGAAATCCTGATGTCAAACATCCAATTATATACACGTCTTCCACATCCTCAACTGACATTATGGACAGACACACAATCCTCCACTTCTGCCAGGAGTCCATCGTGTATCCGGAGAAAAATGTCCCGTCCGGGCAAGTGGGCTCTCCCGACCCCTGTCTTCTCGTCGAGAAAATTTGATCAATTGCATTGAGAGACCAGCTGACCAAATCCATATTTTGGAAGAATTTGGAAGATGTGCAAAAAGAGGCTCCAAAAAAGACAAGACACAGAGCTGAAGCAGGGCAGATATGGGAAGGGTGCGGGAGACAGAGAAAAAGCGTCCACCTCCACCGAGAGCAGGAAAAGAAAATAACTGATCAAATGTAGTCCAGATGTCTTAAAAACTGTGAAATAGCACTTTATCTTATCTCTGAATAGAAATATGGACTCGATACTAACTTCACTATCATCTATAAGCTGCAGTGTACAGCCATGTTTTCTTACAGTGTTTATACTGTGCATAACATGAGGGGTACTCACTCCCCATTGACTGGATTTGCAAATAAGTAATAGAAAACATATGCATGGTGCTTTTTTTCCCCTCCTGACGTCTTTCAGGCCTTGCCGCTCCGGGCCGAGAGCCATTTTGCCCATATCAAAACCAGCACTAACTTTGTTGCTGTTGTAATTATAATTTGTCAGAGCATTGTTGCCATGACTACTTCTATTTCAATAGCCAGCAATTGTGAACAACTTCCTTTGCGCAGAAAAAAAGAGAAGCATCAATGTTTCCTGTCAACAACCCCGTGAAGCAGATGCCGGCAGTAAAACGTGCCGAACGGCCCACCTGTCTCATGGCACAATCTATGCCAAGGTTGCTGTTCCAGCTGGAGTCAACATTGCCGATTTTTCCCCTCACATTTCAGCCTCCATCCCACGCTCGTGCCTCTCATTTTTTGTTTACACAGGTGAAACCACTGGGTGCAACAAATGCTAAATAATAGTTTTATGTTGTGGATTTTCAGCCTCTCCTCCTGCCTCTGCTGTCTCACGGCGTTGGAGGTGTTTCTGGGTCTGTGCACAAGGGATGGGAGAGCAACGGGAAAGAGAGGGAAATAAATAAAACTAAGGGAAACAGATCAATAAATATTTCAGCATCTGCTCCCTTCACAGACTTCCCCTGTAAGCCATAAGAATGGAGAGGCAGACACACAGAGAGAGAGGGAGGGATGGATAAAGCGGAAGAAAGAGAGACAGCGAGAACAGGGGTTATTGTGTTCCAGACTCTTATTCACAGCGAGCTCAGAGGGAGATGGAGGGTGAAAGAGACCAACAGAGAATGGGGATAATTTGGTCCCAGACTTTAATAGACAGAGCGAGGAGGCATGAGTGAGGAGTGAGAAAGAGACACAGGCCGTGCTAACAAGCACCACATACCAACATTGTCCTCCAAGGGAACCCAAAAAGCCATATGAGATGGCTGCGGTCTGAAAGTTTGGCTCACTATAACAATGACTGTAAGGGTCTGTCCCTCGCTGACTTTCACTTAATTTTAATTCCTGTCAGGAGTTAGCGGCAGACTGTGTGGGAGTGTAGTTTGTGCAGCAAGCACTTCTAAATGATAATGAGCCGCACAACAGCTGAGATGGCCAACGTGTCACCGTTCATCAGGCACAGCCGTCGTCAGTGCCAATCATCAGCTGATATGTACTGCAATTTGCTCAATCTGGAAGTGTATTACGTGCCGCATGAGAAGCGAGGTGCATGTGTTTAATGCATGGAGCAGAAGCAGTGTGAGAGAAAAAAAAGATAGGGAAAGCATATGAGGATGGACAGGCCGCAGAGATGAAGGAGTTATGAAAAAATGATTGAAGCGAGGGCTGCGGGGAGAGGGAGCGAGGGAAGAGAGACAGATGGCGTGAGGGAGGACGAGGAAGAGGGATGCAAAGACCCGCAATAGGCGGTGATAGAGATAGATTCATTTTAGAAGCAGATGATAAGGTGGAGCGAAAAAAATACATGGCAGGTTTATTCAGCCAATGAAGGCCAAGTTTGGTAATATTGCTGCTTGAGTGGGAGCAGGGTCACTTGTTGTGTGATATCGCAACGTTAAGGAGCTGGTGCTAATGCGATACGCTGCTGGTTAGGGAGTCATTTCAGTCATGCAGTGCACCTCTAATAAGACAGCAGAGCTGTGCGCCCACATAATAAGCTGTTTAGAGCTTGTCATAAATACACAGGTTACACACGTTATTATATTTAGACAGTATGCAAAACCAATGACAAATAATATAATACTAATATTACATGATCTGCTGTTTCTATGTAGAAAAATAAATAATTAGAACAAAATGTCAACTAATAAAGTCAGTCACTTTTTTAGGAACACCTTACACTTCCTTAGTATCAAACTGTAAACCATTTCTCTTTCAGAACTATCATAATTGTTTGTTGCATGGATTCAATAAGATGTCAGAACCTTTCAACATAGATTTTGGTTCAAGTTGACATGATAGCATTATTGATGGGATTTGTCGGCTTTAATCTCCGCTTCAGCCACATCTTAAAGTTGCCTCATTGGATTAAAATCTGGTGGCTGTGGAGGTCATTTGAGTCCAGTGAACTCCAAGAAACATCCAAGAAAGCATTTTGAGATGAAGGTTTGTGACTTGTTAATGTTGGTGAATGCTGCAATGACGGTAAAGCTTGGTTTTATTGAAAAAGTTGCTACATCAAGGCTACATCTGCTGTTTTGGCAATCTAACAATTGTAGTTTTGCAATGACTTTAATAAAACATCTTGAAATATTTTTATGCTTCATTAAACAATAAGCATCACCAAATATAACACTGGCATTGACAGCATCAATGTTATCCATGTAAGTAGCCAACATTTATTGGAGTCCAAGCATTTGTTGGCAATGCTGATATTGCCTACTGTGATACTGTGATAACAATATATTTTGCTTATTTTATCATCTCTTACCCAACACTTCAGAAACTGTATCGACTCCTGTTGCAATTAGAGCTACTGTTGCCTCTCTATAATCCCAAACTAGTCTGTACTCTTTTCTGATTTTAGCAAGTTATTTTCATTCACACTACTCTTGCTTACTGAATAATTTCTCTTTTCGGACATTCTCTGTAAACCTGAAAAATTCTGGTATGTGAACATTTGATGACATTAGTAGCATTTTGTCAAAACCTTAGAAAAGCCTGTTTTGCACCAACAACCATGCCATGTTCAAAGATTCCCTTTCTACCCCATCCTGCTACTTGGTTTGAACCTCACTTTATTAATGTATTTCAACTGTATGTAAAACCAGCAACACAAAATCAAATATCAATATTACAAGATCTGCTGTTGCAGTGAAGAAATCTACATATTTAGAAAAAAAACAACAATGTCAACACTGAGCAGAAGCTGTTACGTTTACCAATTGTCTCCTTCCACACTGTGATTATAGATATATCAATTCTCCCGTCGTCAATGGAGACACATGCCTGCAACTCCAGCAGTGGAAGTGCCGATGGGAGTTCTTGTAATGAAGTGTCCATGTTAGCATGACATTCTGACAGAAAAAACTCAACAAGGATTTGTATGTGACAGTCCATAAATAGACTGTGACATCTTGAAAAAGTCTGATTCTGCTTACCCTGGCTTCCAGTCATCGGGTGGTGAAAAATAGTTCCTCATATTTACTGACAAAAGATCACAGGAATAGTCTTTGTAAGAGGCTAGAAATGTGTGTTGCTGTTATAATTGAAGTCTAGTGTACTTCCATCAAATATTTGTGCTGCTGCAGACCTTTAATTGGGTTTGAAGAAGATGCAGTTGTATCGTACTGTTACGATATTTAGATCTGCAGTTAGATAACCCTAAATGCCTTTTTTTGCTATTTCTGATCTTGTAATTCAGCGAAAAGAATCCTATTATTAGTTGGACCTGAGAACAGTATTTGAATTAGATTATTTAAGAAATTTCAAGGGTGCACAGTACTTTTAAATTGGACTTCAATCTGATTTTCCTGCCGTATTGTATGAGATATGAATGAATGGTGCAATCTAATTTATTGAGTAATATCAATGCAAGGCTATAGCTTTGTAAGTCCTTTCCAAAAATCAGTTTCTTGTAAAATTTCAGTCTAATGTGGATGAATGATAAAAGCTCAATCCTCTTTATTTCCCCCTGCCGTCTTGTGCTTGAGCAGCAATACATTAAAAGAATTGTCAAAAAAATGCATGATATTCTACATATTTCTTCAATTTACTTTTCTTGTTCAGCTGCTGTTGGGTCCTAACTGCTACAATACCACAATACAAGAACAACTGCTTTACAAGAACAATTTATTTTATAAATTAAAAGCTAATTATTTAGCAGCTTTGCCCTCAGAAAGTATATTTAAAATCACTTTATCATAGCAGCAGAACATACCCCAGCCATCCCTTCATCCCACCCTTGACGACTGTCCCAAACCCAAGTAGAAAAGCACCTCATCCCCACTACTATTGCAACAGGTGATCGGTGAAGCTGTGAGTTTGTTTCTCTAGCAAAGGCAATGAGAACTTTTTTAAAGTATCAGGAACTCTTTAAAATACCAGGACATTTAAAAATATATGTTGGCCTATTCAGTTTTTAAATATCAGAGTATATCTGCAAGCATGCTAATTGTCAGTATATATAATGTTTTCTTGAATATTTGTATTGAATATATGTATGTTGGATCAGCTGTATACCATATCATATGTCTATGTCAGTACTAGTATAATACAGGATGTTGGACCACTTGTTTGCTGAATATTGGACTACTTGCACGGTGCAGGACGTAACTATGCCTTTCCAACGGCATCGGCCATTTTGTATCCAGGACAGTCCGCTCCGACATATCCCGCCGAACACTACGACTGATATTATGAGGCGTCCCAAGTCTGACGTCACAAGACACTATATAACAGGGCCTCCATGTTGAACACCCCGCTTTTCAGCTGGAGACCGGGTTCGGTTACCAACATCTGAAGCATCACCTGGAGAAGAGTCCCGAGTGGATCTCATTTATTCTCTCTCGTTGGCCAAAGAAACAATTCATAACTGAGGTTTCTGGACTAGGAAGGCCAGAAATTTCACTTTGCCGATCGACGTGAGTTTAACACGTAACTAAAAACACGGAGTTTCGGGGAGACGAACCGCCACCGTGTTTCTTCCGAAGTCAACTTTGATTGTCAGATCATATTTTTCCTTTTCGCCAATGAGGCCAGAGGACGAAGATTGACCGCTTTTCCTGAAGTCAATTGTGGACGCACAGTTAACTTCCAACTCCCCCCCCCCATTCGCTCGCAACCCCGCTCAGAAGAAAGCCGACAACAAGTAATACCCATCCTTTAATCTTTTTATTTCTTTATTAGGAATAGCCGGGCAGGGTAGAGGAGATTTTTAGTGCAGTTAGAATCTAATGTGTTCTGAATGATATGTGCATGTAACCTTGTTATTGAAACTTTGATGTGCTGTGTTGACATCTGGAAGCCGCTGCGCTCCCAGCTCTGTGTGTGTTTTGTGGGGTATTTACCATCTGAGAGCCAGCGCAGGTGCGCTGTGAGACTGGACTGCTAAAATAACCTCATGGTGAAATTCCCCATTTTCTTTGTCTTCAACCTTACTGCTTGCTAGCTTGCCGCCAAAAATTTTATAATGACTGAGTATCACTGAGTTACAGTGGAGCTGCGCCCCACCGCCCCTCACCACCACACCCCTTGTCATATTGTTATTTTTGCCATAACTGCTGGTTGATTCCATACACACCCACTGCTGTTTTGCTTTATTTCTGCTTAGTTAGATATTTTACCCCTTTTATGTAGAACTTTGCATGTTGAGTAGGTGTAGATTATTAAATCGGAAGAACGGATTGTATCAGGCGGTGATTTAATACATTTTCACATAGATGATAACAGAAGGCGTTCTGTGTTTATTTTGTACAAGAGTGATTCGTCAGTCAAGATAAGGTTAAAGTTCCACACGTTTCGGCAGAAACGGTCGATTAAACAGTGACATCTCTGGTAATAGTTATTAATTATTTAACGGTTGTAATTGTCAAAGGCGTTGAGCCACAATTACACCAGAAACATCTCTGGTCTCGATTTATAAATGAGGATTTTGGTTAAGAAATTGATTTTGTCAAATTATGATTTTTAATTATAATTATTGATCAAGATTAATCAATCAATAATCATAACTCCCAACAAGTAAATACATTATTTAAAGTTGAAATGCTTTGAAAATATATCAAAGTAGACTTTCACCAGGATACATTTGTATTAAAATGTTGTTCTTCCTTAACAGGTATAAAAAACTATTTATTAATGGGATTGATATCTGCTTATATGACACACATGGACACATGAAGTCATGTATTTTTACATAGAAATCAGAGACCACTGACAATGCATCATCTTCTTTGATGGATGTTTTACAACCTGAATTAAGTGCGTATGGAGGATGGGGAGGGCTAGCAAATCAGTTTCAGCTAAATAGAAGAGTAGATCATGGGGTGATGGTGTCAGTGGTAGTAGGAGTTTGTCCTGTAACCGGTGGGTTGCCAGTTCAAACCCCGCTCTGTCAGTCTGCAGGTGCAGAAGTAGTCTACCACTGTCAGTGTGTTGATGGGTGGATGACTGATTGTAGTGCAAAACGCTTTTTGGTCCTCGGACTACACTGTGCCGGCCATTTACCATAGATGCTGGAAATGATCTAGAACAGGACTCTAGAACTCCAATTCCAGTCCTCGAGAGGTACTGTCATTCAACTTCTAGCTACATCCCTGTTCTGACACAGCCGAATCAAATGATTGAATTAGCTCTTTTAACTACTGAATAATCCTGTGAAATTTTGTTGGAGAAGACTATGGTCTGTCTTATTGGCAAATGAAAGGTTAGATTTACCTAGATGCAGAGTGTGATTGTGCTAGTCCAATAAAAGTAGAATTACTGTAGTTTTAAGGTTGTATACCCGACTCTAAGAAGATCTAGTCCTGCTGTGATAATTATAATGTTGTGTGAGATACCATCAGTTATTAGTACTGTTGAATTGTTGGGCCATAACATTAAAGCTATTGCTGCATATAGTGAGAAAATGCAGCGCTGAAATGGGGAAAATAATCGTGCATAAAAGCACATATTTTAGCAGCCTCTCAGAAGTGACTTTTTGAAATCACTTTGTCACGGCAGTAGAACATCTTCTTTCGCCCTATCAAGGGGGCACAGCCTGTATCGATGTGACCTTTCTCTGGCCAGCAGACCTCCAATTCCATTAAGAAATAAGGAAAGGGCAATTAGCTGCTTAATGTTGAGCAACAGTACTTTAATGCAACACGTATTTGCTGACACGTCAATATATTCACCTGACAACACACATGCACCACACGTCAAAAGCATGTTTTAAGAAAGATTTGTTCTTTTTCACTGGGTCTGTTCCTGCGGCAGTGGACGGCTTAGTATAAGTGATTAAAAAAGAAAAGACTGTAAATGTAATCAAATTAAAGCCAGGCAAAAGAAAAGATAAAACAGAATCATTATCAGGCTAATGCCAGACTTGTGAAGATTGAAATTTGACGTGAATCGACATTATCTGAGCCACAGAAGACAAACAGCCCAATTCATAGCTTGTTATTAAAGCCTCATGTATCATAAACATCTGCTTTATCGCATCTTCAAATACCTTTGTTTGTTATTTTGAACGTGACAACTGTAATCAAAATTGATCTGTATGCTACAGGGAGGCTGCTAAACTTGACATGACAAATGTTGGGCAGAGCCTGCAGGTGTTTTCTCCATCAGGCAGACGTGATTGATCCTCCCTTGAATCCATCATGATGAAGCCATATTGACAGTGGGCTTCTATTAAGATTTTCTTTTGACAGTTGAGAGAAAAAGAAAGATAGGTGCTAATCGACTGCAGCAGTGAAAGTTTCAGCTGAAAACTGCATTGTCATTGGGCTGTAGGGAGCAGTTATTAGTTCAAAAATGTTAGGGGGAATTCTGCTGCTTGTGCTGGGGATATTGATTTTCCGTTAATTAGACTTTGTTCCACAGTGTTTTTGCATGGTAAATTAATGTGAAGACCTCAGACTCTGGGTGAACACTTGCTCTTATTATTTTACCCAGCTAAATCACTTGCATGACTCACAGTATGGAATGTATTTGGCTTAATGTTCTGCAAATGCAGTGCCTCATGAAAGTCTCCATACCCCTTGAACTTGTTTGCATCTGTCAGGCTGAAACCACAGACCTCAGTATATTTTATTGGGATTTTATGTGCTAGACAGACACAAAGTAGTACACAACCTTAAAGTTGCGGAAACACGATACGTGGTTTTCAACATTGTTTACGGATAAAAATAAAAAAAGTCTAACTTTTATATTCATTCGTATTAACTCTGACACCACTAAATACAATGTATTGCAGCCACTTGCCTTCACAAGTCACCTGATTAGTAAATAGATGTCAATAGATTTGTGTAATTTTAACTGTTCTCTGAAGGCGTCAAAGGATTGTAAGAAAACATTAGTGAACACACATTTCAATCTGAAAAGACTCACAGAGAGAGGGTTTGCAATTAGAAAAGTTTTAATGATGAGGAATTACATAATTACATCTTTGGCTCTCGGACCTGGGAGGAAGACATGAATGCTGAGAATGATATGAACATTTGTAAGGCTTAGATTTAGAGATGTCTTCCCCCTGATCCGACACTGGTGGTGGATTGGCGGCCAGGGAGCGAGGAAGCCATAATAGATGTGGAGGAAGATGGTGGAGGTGGGGTGGAGGAAGATGGTGTAGGTGGGGTGGAGGAGGTATGAGCTCAGCTGAGAAGCGAGGAGGAACACAGCCGAAGGTCCTTTAAAAGCAAGGCGTCGGAAGGTGATTGGATGATGAATCAGGTGGACAGGATGCTGATTGGAAGGCCGGGAGACGCACGGGGAAGTCATTGGATGGCGGAGACGGTGAGGGTGAGTCTTTCATTCTGAATTTTTGTTTAAACTCTATTAAGATCAAGAACGCTATCAGACAGGTCAGCAAAAATTGTGGAGAAGTTAAAAGCAGGCTTAGCTTATAAAAAAGCATTCCATGCTTTGGACATTTGATCGAGCGTTGTTCATTCGATCATCAAAAATGTAAAACAGTATGACACGATTGCAAACATACCAAGACATTACTGCCCTCCTAAATTGACAGACCTGGCAAAAAAGCAGTAATAAGGAAAGTGGCCCTGAGGGCTATGTTAATTCTGGTGGAGCTGCAAAGTTTGACATATATGAACTTGGACATATATGTATTACACTGTGTGGCAGAAGACACTGCACACCACCCTGAACACATCATCCCCATGGTGAAAGATTGTAGTGGTGGTACCATGCTTTTCTTCATCAGGGATAGGAATGTTGGTCAAACCTGACTGGAAGATACAACTAAGTTCAGGGAAAACCTGTTAGAGGCTGCGAAAACTTGAGACTGGTAAGACAATGACCCTAAACAAATAATTTGAGCTGGAATGGAATGGTTTAGATCAAAGTGTATTCATATGTTAGAATGACCCAGTCAAAGTTCAGACCTAAATCTAATTGAGAATGTGACAAGACTTAAAAATTGATGTTCGAAACAGAACAGCAGCTGCAATTGCAAGGAAAAGTGAGTCTAGAAAATATTGTCTCACTGAGACTAAATAGATTCTTGCAAGTGAAAATCATCAAACATGTATCTTTGATTTCACAGAGAGGCAGTGCCTTGTGTTGATCTGTATGACCCCTTCTCTTTTCCAATGGTTATAATCAGTCTGACAGAGAGAGGTATCCCAATCCTTGTGGTTTTTAGTATAACAATGACCATCAGTGGGACCATTTGTGGGGTTCCTTGAGACGACATTGTTGTAAATAAGCGCCGTTTAACTAAATAATCTGAACTGAAACTATCTGTGTAGTTATGCTGCTATAGGCTTAGGCTGCTGGAGGACATAATGACCGCTTTCACCCTCTTCGCTACATTCTCACACTACTCTCCAATTTTGCATTATTTGCTGTTATTTCAGCTTTTAACTTTGTTCTCTCTATTCTCTTCCTGGAAGCTACACCTGGCCTGGCTCTGTGTCTACCTGTGACATCTTTCTGGAGAGGGGAATCGTCCGAGCTTCTGCTGGCAACACCTTAATGCTCACCCTCTACCGATGATCCACATAGCCCTGTCTTTTAGTGTTTAACCCTTTCTCTCTCCTAGACATGGCGATTGACTGAGCTTAACTGTAACAAACTCTATGTGCTCTCTTTCAGACTCTAACCTTGAAAACTGGCTCAGAGTTGATCTGTTCTTTCTTTCTAGGTGAAACGACTAAAGGAGCTACATCCATCAACATGTACTTTTCCTTCCCATAGAAAGTACTCCTGGATCAGTGCTTCTGTGTTCTTTTTGTGTCTCTGATCTGTTCTCTCAAACCCCCAGTCGGTCGTGGCAGATGGCCGCTCACACTGAGCCTGGTTCTGCTGGAGGTTTCTTCCTGTTAAAAGGGAGTTTTTCCTCACCACTGTCGCTACATGCATGCTCAGTATGAGGGATTGCTGCAAAGTCAACGTCAGTCACTGTCCACTGTCTCTACATGCTCATCCGGGAGGAGTGAATGCTGCAAGTCATTGACTGGATGCAATCTGCTGGGTTTCCTTAGATAGAAAAACTTTTTATCCAATTTGTATAAAAAGCTAACTCCGACTGCACTGTTCAATTGTTAGGATTAATTGGAATGTATGTACCTGACTGTTGTGAAGTGCCTTGAGACAACATGTGTTGTGAATTGGCGCTATATAAATAAAACTGAATTGAATTGAATTGAATTTCATAAGGCCCCAATAAAATACATGGAATGTTGTGTTTGTAATGGGACAAATTTGAAGAAGCTCAAGGGGTGTAAATACTATAGCAAGGCTCTGTTTTATGTGCGTAATAAAAAAAGGTTTGATATCATAAGCTAAATAAGAGGTTCTTTATCCTATACCTCTCTCATTTAAAACCTAATTTGTGTTCGTTGCGTTTCTATGAGGTTTTTACTCTCAAGCACATATACATGTCTGTGCTCCTGATTTTGACAGTGCCTTTTGATGTAGCGCAGTAGTTTTTTTTTCCTTTCTCTTTTTCCTAAAGACGGGTCTTCTAACCAAGAAACGTTTCTATACAAGTGTACAGCTCAGGCTGAAAGCAAAGATGGTGTAACGCAAATTGTGAGAGCATATAGACTGACTAGCTTTGAAATGCAGCGCCTTTGAAAATGCAATATTTCAATTCAGAGAACAGCAATTACACAGTCAAACATGGAAGGGGATGGAATTGCATTATAGCACTGTCACATTTATTATAATTCAGTCAGTTTTTTACTCTGTGCTTAGTGCTCAGCCCTGGGGACCCCACAGGCCTTCTGACTGTGCCCACTCACCCATCCCTGCTTCCTGCTCTCAGCTCACACTTCAAGACACGAGCGCACAACCTAAGGCCATCTGTTTGCCTTTTCTGGGGCCGCTCGATGCCTATAGGGATGCAGGCATATGTGGTAAAAAAAAATACCAGCAGACCTGTGAGCCCTGCTGTGTCTGTGCTAATTACCAGGGGACCAAACCACATCCTCTCAACCTTTAATAAAAGCTGTATTTCCCCTGCTGTGGTGGATATTAATGGCCTCATTCATGGCTAATTCCATCAAAGTGGGTGAAAATGGCAAATATTCTCCTCAGACAGGCTTATCGTTCAGGGCGGGTCAGTGTGGCACTTAACAAAATGACACCAAAAAAACACATTTTTGGCATTTTTAGACAAAGACCATTGGAAAGTAAGCACAGTATAGATTTGGCCCAGATTTGAGTGTAGTATAGTTACAATTTTAGCAGTTTTCTATCGCTTACGTAGTGCTTTTTTGCCTTTATGGGGTGCTTTACTGGCAGTGCAGTAAAAAGGTATATATTGACTCAGGCATGTTATGAACTCTGCAAGAGCTATTGAAGCAACATGTTAGGAGTTGCTTCTATTAAAGAGGTTTGGAATTAATTACCATCTGATGTTTTATATACATCTTTTTTCACCCATGTAATCTAAGGACTCCTTTTTGAAAAATAAAATGTTTGCAGCAGTGATAGATTCCAAAGCTGTACTTTTGGTTTGCATGTCAACCCACTATTTCATCCACAGAATAACAAATTCTTTGGTTTAACGCTCTTCTGCTTTGTCAAGATTGGCATCCAGAAAGTGAGCTGTTTGAGTTCAGTCTATGAGCAATCCTAATAGGCCCACTTAGACTCTAATTGGTGTTAGCATCATAAAAGGAAAACCACATAAACGGGTCTGAATGTGAAATCAAAAAGGTTTTGTGGAACATCCAGTGCATAGTACATACGTGGCGACGGTGACGATGGTGGTAGGAGTTGGTTCTGTAACCAGTGGGTTGGAGTCTTTGTGCCCTTGAGCAAGACACTTCACCCGCCTTGCCTGCTGATGTTGGTCAGAGGGCCCGGTGGGGCCGATTGTATGGCAGCCCCAGGTCAGTTGTGGCTACAATATAGCTTACCACTATCAGTGTGTGAATATGTGTATGAATGGATGGATGACTGATTGTAGTGTAAAGCGAAATGGGGTCTCTGGAGACTTGATAAAGCGTTGCACAAGTGCAGGTCATTTACCATATACTGGTAAATGGCCTGCTGGTAAATTACATCACATAGTAAATACTGGTAAATTACATCACAATCTCGTTTTATTTTTATTTTTTTTAAAACAAGGATTGACTGACCCACTGGGCATTAAATTCCAATGCACTATGAGTGCCCCCAAATAGTGAAATAATTATTAACCATATTAATTATACAGCAAGTGATGGCTGAAGTTTCACTTTACTGTCAGAGGCGTGGTAGTGTAGTATGAAATTATTCAACATTATTTTTGGGTCATGATTTGAGTCACATTGATTATGTAGCAGTGGTGCACATGTGCGGTATGGGAGAGTTACAGGTCTCAAGTGTCGCCCATAAATCTGTGGCAGGCTTGCTCATGTGGTGATCAAATTATGTATGTTCTTTTATTTATTATTAAATACCTTTATTTTAGCTTTAACATTGCCTAAATTCTGGTTAAAATCTATTCAAGCCATTTCACTGATATGTTATTTTTTTTAAGTATTTTGTAGACATTATCTTAGCCAAAAGTGCTTATTGAGGCAGTGGGAAGTGTCCCTTGTTAGATTGATATTTCATAGTTATTTTTCTCATTTGAGTTCTGCTTTCTATGTTTCTTTGATATAGGAAATATACCAGAGAGGCCTTCTGCATCAAACTAGTAACATACATAAACAGATATTTTATTATTACTCTGTTGAAGTAGGAAGCACTCGTCCTGTTTATGATGAAATGAAATGTAAATCAGTTTTAGAAAATAACATGTAGGTATGATTATGGAGACGTTTATTGAACAGATGAAATTATTTCAAAAGTAAATCATGGTAATGACTGATGTGAAGCTGATAATTTATCTATGTGTCGTACAGAACAAAATGCTCCCTAAATTTGCCAGAATAAAATAAAAATGTATATTTGTCCCTGACTGTAGAGTAAAAACAATACAAAGGAGAATGTTTTATTTTGCTTTCAAGCAGCTTAATGCACTTCCTATAGGGCACCCGGGCCCCATGCTGTAAAACCAGGGTGTCACTGAATGGTTCCCTAATGCATTAGGCCTATTAAACTCATGAATCTTCCCCGCCTGTAGTTCAGGAAGGTAGCAGAACCTGTGCCGGCTGTCTCATTTGGAGAAGTCGAAGATGAGAAGAGAAACCGGGCTGGAGTGTATGAGACCACTCCTGAGATTGGCTGTGTATTGCGCAGTTAGGATGTATGGCAGCAGATTGAGATAGAAGAACACCATATGGAGGACTGTGTCCAGCTGTAGTCGGTTGTTTTATTTATTAGCTCTGCCAGGTTGGTTGCAACATTAATTTCATGCCTGTGTTACCACACCTGCATCTTGAGCTGAGGTTGCTGACTTCAGATAACTCAAAATAAAGAAGCACAGGCTCTCCCTCAAACAGCGGAGAAAAGCTACATGAAGTGATTAATGACGTTTTAAATGTGTTCAGTTGTGCTCTAATCGTTTAAAGTCCACAATGGCATTTTCATCTCATTCTATATTCTGTTTATATATTCTGAGCTAAATATTTTTTGTAACATAACCAGAAATCCCCATATGAGCTACAAGGACACAACATTTTAAGATGACAAATCAGCACAGCTCTCACCTGCCCTGTCTCTTATTTGGCTACATCATGTTCTCTGACTTGCTAGTTTCCCTTTTTCATTTCTCACCAGTGTTGCTTGTAGATGCTCATCATAATCTCACTCATCTGTACGATGACTTACTGAGGGAGAACTTGTTAGAAGGAAAATGTATTAAAACATAACTATCTAAAAAATAAATAAATAAATAAACGTCTGCTGGATTTGAGGTGCATACAAATCAGCCTAACATTCAAATCATCACAAACTGGGTGTGTCTGTATGCATTGCAATGGCTAAAATGGTGAAATGTTTCTAAATAACTAGCAGCACACCACACTGATGAGTGGAAATGAATTGAGAGGAAAGTCCTCTAGAATAATAGGTGAAAGTATGTTCAGATTTGGAAGCCTTTCTGACCATTTTCAAGACAGTTTTTAAGAAAATATATTACTCAAGCCTTGAACTATAGTCACTTCAGGATCTGATTCAACAACTTATACAATTTCCTTCAGTCTTATTGCAATGTACAATGTGTTTCACTGTGTCTTCAAATAAATTTGTCATGCAAAAATCTGAATCAGTGGCACTGTAAAAACTCAGAGTACAGGTTCAATTTTGAGCTTTAATATGCTTATTGACTGAAAAAATTGCGCTCTTCCTGGGTTACCATTGAGTGCATCAGTTGGCCTAGATTTTCCCCAAAAAAACTCTGTGATGGCAGAGAGGGAGGACTCTATCATCTGCTGCAGATAAACTACAAACTGCTCATAAGTAAAAAGCTAAAAACTGTGCTATAATTTTTTCCTACACTAATACACCAAAGTGTGACTTATAAAATAAGTGGCATATATCCCTTAAGATTATGGCAAGGTGTTTGGAATTCTACACAGAGGTGCACAAAGCAGAATTTGGTGGCAGATTTCACTGGTTCTGTGGTTCTGGTCCCCAAAAAAACTCTGTGATGGCAGAGAGGGAGGACTCTATCTTCTGCTGCAGATAAACTACAAACTGCTCATAAGTAAAAAGCTAAAAACTGTGCTATCATTTTTTCCTACACTAATACACCAAAGTGTGACATATGAAATAAGTGGCATATATCCCTTAAGATTATGGCAAGGTGTTTGGAATTCTACACAGAGGTGCACAAAGCAGAATTTGGTGGCAGATTTCACTGGTTCTGTAAAACTTTGACTTTTGAGGTAATTCTGAATTCTCTTTAAGTGCTATTTAAAAAGAGCACACAAATATTTTTCCATCCATCCATCCATCCATCCATCCAACCAACCATCCATTTTGGAAATAATTTGATTGTGGTTAATGTAGCTAGTATCACTAAAATCAAAGCATACCCATCCCTTTGCTGTACTCTCTTAAAAACTCTGGTAAAAATATCCGATTTTAGAGTTTCAGATTGACCTATCAAGCAGCAAGTCAGATGAATTTAATCAAAACTCAATTATTCTGTGCATCTTTAGATATACTCTGGTTGCATTATTATATATCTATGTTTTTATAGTGTATAGATATGTGCAGCATTGATTAAATAATGCAATAGAAACACCTATTTCTGTTTGTGGTACTTTAGCATATGTAGTGTGATATACAGCTAAGCAGGCAGCTACTTTTTGACATGTTGAAAAATGTAATACTTATATACTGCATACAGGCCCCGCTGCCACAAAATCTATATAAATGTGACACAAATGTAGTACCAATGACCCAAACCTAATGTCCTTTGATTGCATGCTATACTAAGCTGATGCCCTGTGTACAATGATGAACATTTGCTAATCTTGACATGCCGAATGCTTAGAGTGGCTGAAATGGAGTGGTTGTTGAACCTGTCTTCTATGTAATTTAGCTAAAAATATTTGATTAGCACAGCGAGTTAGTGCAGTTGTTGCCTTCTATCAAGAAATTTCTGGCCAAGGTCTTTCTCCATGGAGTTTGTACGTTCTCCTCATGCATGCATGGGTTCTCTTCGAGTACTCTGGCTGTCCAAAATTGTCCAAAATCATTTGAGGTTAATTAATTGCTCTAAATTGCTCTTAGCTCTGAGTGTGTGCATGCATGATTGTGTATCCACGTTACCCTGTGTAGGACTGGTGACCTCTCCATTGTGTACCCTTCTCCTCATCTAGTGATTGCTGGTAATAGACACCAGCCCCCCTATGGTTGGCATCCCACTGCTGGGATGAACGGGTATGGAAAATGGATGAATAAATAGATTATTTGACCTCCTGGAAGGAACTAATGGTATAGAGCAGTGAACGTTCAGCACAAGAGAGTAAGTGACATCAGAATAAAAACCTAATAGCTTACACCTTTTTTAGTTAGCAACACATTGTATATTTTACAACATTCTTTCCAATACACAAAATGTATGTAACAGGGATACATCACAAACAATACACATACTTCATATACCTGACCGGACCTGAGGGTTCACAAAATGTGCTTCACATGTGGATCCATGAAAAAGTATTTCTTCAGATACAAAAAAGTAGGTGGCAATACAAGAAATAGTGTGACAGCAACTAAAGTTCCCTGCTTAATTGATTCCCATGTACAAACGATGCAAAAGGACACAATTTTGTTAAAGCAATGTTTTGAATTACCCATATTACAAAGTATCACAGTTTTTATATAAATCATAATGCTAATGCTATAATAGTAATGTTTTATCTTATGATAACATTGATTGATTAGAGTAATTAACTACGCTCTTAGCTAATGCTAAATCTAAAATTAATACGTGAAAGAATGTTATGTCAAATATTTTCCTTTTTATAGAGTGTGCAGAGTTTAAACATATGTCTCTTTAAATCTTTTGCACTGAACTCTGTAAATCACTGAAATGGTGCCACCTTATAAAACAGTTCAACAAAAAGCTGCTAGATACAATTTTCCTTCTACATCTTGCAGGAACATTATCCTCAAGTGTGAAGTTTCTCCATTGGGTTCTTTTACCTACTGAGTGATGGTTGATGTGTGGATGGATGCTGCTCAGTGCAGCAAGCACTAGAATATTTTCTGTGTAAAAGCTTGCATCATACAAAGCACACTAAGTGCAATAACTCAACTACAACAAAAGTTTGTATTGAAAATAAGAAGTGGTGCACTTTAAAACTAGATAAATCTTTAAAAAAAGTATCTTTTAATTTTATACTGGTAGTAACTAAGCCACTCACTTACACTAAATAAAACAGAAAAGATGTTCCTGCAATTATGTGTTTATAAGCATCTATTTTTCACATCATTAATATTTATTAAGAACTTTTATTCTGGACCCAGGAGCTGTTGTTTCCCCTCGACATATTTGCATAAATGAGAATTGAACCCGGTTGGCTTCTTTTTGTGTCGCCAACAGGATGACCCACCTGTCTGAAAGATTGTATGAGATCGTGATTGAGGTGCACAACCTGAGACCCGTCTGGTGGTTCATCAAAACCCTCTGGGGAACAACTCTCCCCTTTCGTTATTTCTCCCTTTCTTTTCACCATATCAAAAAGACAGAGACTGCTAAAAGATTCATGTGTGTGGACTTTAGGGTCATTAAAGAATGATCCACTGCAAAGCTGTTTTTCACCCTCATAATGAAATCCAATATTCATGAAATGGATTTTTTTCTCTGCTCACCCACTCATTCTAGCCACAGATGTGTTTGCTGGTGTATTTGGACTATGTTTGCTCTGGCTTGTTAAGCTCACATGGGTTAATGGTATCCTTAAGGCGCATTTTCAGTCCACCCAGTTAATTACATATGGTTGACTGATGACCTCCCTCACATTACCTGTGTAAAGCAATGTAGAGTTAGGGCCTATCTGGGCTTTTCTAAGATTGGGGTCAGAGTAAAGACCAGTTAATCATAGCTTTGTTTACACAAGCATTCTGCTAACCACACAGGGCTTTCAGGTAGACAATATAATCTGATTGGGAAATCTGAAACCAATGATATGCAGATTTCGACATTATAAAACAGGCAGAGAAGTAAGGCCACAATTAACATTTGTTGGTGTAACAAAGTTTCTTAGAGTTCTGATTAAAAGTCATAATTTAGCTTTTTGTCAAGTCATCTTGATTTTGATGTTTTTAACATTTATACAACACTGTAAACTGCATCCACAGCTAAGGAAAAAAAAATGAAAGTGAAGAAACTGATTTAGGAACTGACGTCAGGTCTTCAACATTGCTAGAAAGTCGAGTTTTTAAAATGCAGATTGTGGAGGTGGGGGGCTGTCATTACACAAGGGCCTAGGTTACAGTCTGGACAGGTAGTCAGTCACATTATTTTGCCTACACTCATACTGAAGGACAGTTTGGTGTGGCAAATTAATCTAACATGGATGTATATTTAGACCGTGGGGGGAAGTAAGCCACATCACCCAGAGAGAATCTACACATGCACAGAGAGAACTTCAAAACTCTTAACAGAAAGGCAGGGATGCTGACAGCCTTTGTCACATTTTCACAGTGGTATTTTTTTATATGGGCAATATGGCTCATCGCACAGGACACCTTCCACTTAGTGAGCATCAAAAAAGAAAAGAGAAAACAAAAGTTATTTGACAGTTTCATCCTTTTCTATTGCTTATTGTCATGTCTAGTCAGTGGGTTGTGGATGGCACCGTGTTGTCCACAGTATAAACGCCATTAACAAAATAGCCGTTTACTGAAGTTGGCTAATGGCCCTGAAGATGAGATCAGGTGTCAAATAGTAAATTATTACTAGGCATTTGTTTTGTAGTGTGGCATTACAATAAATACAAATTGTGGGTGTTATTTTTTTTTGTAAACGTGTAAAAGTGTTTCGGTTTGTAGCCATCTATTCTGTTTTAACTCTGATAATGTATTTTTTAACTTCTATGCCTAACTAATGGTTGTGACCAAAACATGAAAAGAAGAAAGTTGCCAGTGAGAGGGTATGCAGAAAAGAGGGAAGTCTTGAACCTGTGAACTATGTTGTAGAGTCAGCCGATCTGTGCCATGACCACTCACCCTTTACTCCAGCTACTGGCCATGTCGGTTGGCAGAGGTAGGCAAAGTCATCACATCACAAACTGTCACATAAAGGTGGCCAAACCCATACAAGCAGATACCAAATTTTAGAAACTAAGAAAAATGGTGCATGACAAGAAACAGGAGGATATGATTTTAGACTAAGAAAATCGGGCAATATAAGCATTGGGGAGTGGGTATATGGAAGAATGACAGGTGTACTCCCTGCAGATGTAGAAACTAAATAATCAAAGCTTAAAATTAAAACAAGCCAAATAAATATACACAGGAATTCACCTATTATGCAAAAACTGACACAAGAACCTCACCTTTATAAGTCAAATATCAACACACAAAGTAGTGAAAGCTTAAAAAGTAGTTTATTCATGGAGCACTTATTGAGCCAGCAACATTACTTACTCTGGATCAATGTAGGCATTAAATATTATATATTATATGGTATAATTTGAATAAAATTTAAAATATATATTTATCAAATAAATACATATTGTTTTAAATGTTTTAAAGGCCCCCTGTTCATTACTTAATGAAGCAAATAAAATTAGGATGTCTAATCAAATTTTGAATTAAAGATATGGTAAACGTTTTTAACCTCTAGTCTACATATATTTATTTATATTTTGAAACTGCCGCTGTGTCTCACTAAATTAAATCCTAATATGCCATTGTTTAGCCTGCACAACAACTGTAAGGCAGAGATAAAAAAATTAATTCATGATATGCTGCAGCATATGACTGAAGCAAAACTATATATGAAATAATTACTAATAATTAAAATAAAAAATATGTATTTGTATATTTATCTATTTATTTAATTTATTTGATATACGCATATACAGTTTCATTTATATTTTCACATGTATAAATATAAATATTATGACTTTTTAATTTATGGAGTTGTGACACTTTAGTCTTTCCAAAAAGGCTTGGTGGTCCAAAGCTTTTGTATTTTGGGCTTCTGCTTGTATGACATGGTTAGATTTGAGGTCTAAATGGTTTCAAATGGCTCCAAAGGCTAAAAATCTTTTCATGTTAAGGGTCTAGAGCAGTGTCATCATTTCATTCACCATCAGCAACAAATCCTATGTGCACGGTCACCTGGTAGTAATGTTAATATAGAGCAAATTAGGAAGCAGCGCAGCAATTCAGGTCTACCTGCCTCCAAATGTTACCTTATTGCAACGTTTTCCAGCAAAGATACAGAACATGTCTCTGACAGAAACTGCAAAGTTTGTTAATGCGATGAGAGGTCCAGCTGTAATCATTAGGAGATGCTGATTCGAGAGCAAACGGGAGGTATCATATCTGTGGTTTTTGGCTTGTTTTCCAGGTAACAGTTGTGGTTCTGTTTAATTATATCAAAGAGATGAAGTAGCTGCCTGACCCAGAGAATAGGTATAGATTCAGGCTGCAAATGTTTCTCTCTATGCCTGTGGTGCACAGAACATTTTATACTTAACTTGGGCGGCTTATTGGACTCAAAATCAGATGTTGCGTCAGCGACCAAACCATTTTTGTGTTTGAAATGGGTAGTTCACCCCCACCACTGCAATGACAATTAAGAAGAAAAAAAGGTTTTATGCTAATAAATATTAGGCCCACATTTTTCTTCACAAACAGGCCTTTTTTTGAAAAGATATTCTTGACCATAATTTGATGGTTGTCTCAGTTCTGGGCGCTCTTCCCTCTACCATGGGACCGGGACATATAACCCGGTTGTTCCTCCCTTGTCAGTGGCTGTGTTTTGACACATACATCTACCCAAGAATTGTTGTAGGTCATGGAAATTAGATGTATTTCCTGAATTTGCAAGTTATGCTGCCTGGCACAAAGCAAACATGTTCAGGAGTTGATTGAGGAGAACAGCAATGAGTTTGAGGTGCTAACTTGGCCACCACGTTTTCCAGGTCTCAGTCCAGTTCAGCATCTGTGGGAGTTGCTGCACAAAGCTATGCAATCAATGGAGGCACATCTTGGATCTTTCAGGATTTAACCCCTTACTAGCTTAAATTATATAAAAATATAAAGTATTTGTGTTTTAGAGGTAGTAGTTTATTTAGCGTTACAAGTATTTAGTTTGCAAATTGGCAAAATTGCGAAATACACAGACTGTGGCGAGCTATGTTTAGAATATGCGTCAACTAACATTAGTGGTTGATGCTACCTTAACTGCATTAACAATGCAAGCGGTTTGATGTGAATTGATAACAAGTCTAGGATCTGCAGCTGAGAGGCTGTTTTGGCAGCAATACAGGAATAACAGACTATTGGACATCATACTGTTATCCCTGATTTATGTGCCCTCCTGACCAGCAGTTGTCAAGATTTAGTTTAGCTTGGTGTTAGGTTTGTATGGCCTGGATACCATGAGCTGAACTGGAAGCTTGGTTAATGATGAGGCTTCTGTTGACAAATATCAGTACATGTCAGTTCACTTGTACTTTTCGCAAAACATGCCAAATCCAAGCGGATATGCCATGAGAAGATACACAAATTGTGCACCAGAGGCAACGCATGCAGCACACATCATTTAGCTCTAATGCTGCTGTTGCTCAGCTAATTTTATGATGCTGGCTTCTTTTTCTGTAAGTTGATGCAGCTGGGCTGCCCCCAGTTAGAGAAGAAAACACATGACATTTCTTATCTTCAGCTTTGCATCGTGCACTGGTGAAAAGAGCAACAAAATACAGGTCCTTCTCAAAATATTAGCATATTGTGATGAAGTTCATTATTTTCCATAATGTCATGATGAAAATTTAACATTCATATATTTTAGATTCATTGCACACTAACTGAAATATTTTAGGTCTTTTATTGTCTTAATACGGATGATTTTGGCATACAGCTCATGAAAACCCAAAATTCCTATCTCACAAAATTAGCATATCATTAAAAGGGTCTCTAAACGAGCTATGAACCTAATCATCTGAATCAACGAGTTAACTCTAAACACCTGCAAAAGATTCCTGAGGCCTTCAAAACTCCCAGCCTGGTTCATCACTCAAAACCCCAATCATGGGTAAGACTGCCGACCTGACTGCTGTCCAGAAGGCCACTATTGACACCCTCAAGCAAGAGGGTAAGACATAGAAAGACATTTCTGAACGAATAGGCTGTTCCCAGAGTGCTGTATCAAGGTACCTCAGTGGGAAGTCTGTGGGAAGGAAAAAGTGTGGCAGAAAACGCTGCACAACGAGAAGAGGTGACCGGACCCTGAGGAAGATTGTGGAGAAGGGCCGATTCCAGACGTTGGGGGACCTGCGGAAGCAGTGGACTGAGTCTGGAGTAGAAACATCCAGAGCCACCGTGCACAGGCGTGTGCAGGAAATGGGCTACAGGTGCCGCATTCCCCAGGTCAAGCCACTTTTGAACCAGAAACAGCGGCAGAAGCGCCTGACCTGGGCTACAGAGAAGCAGCACTGGACTGTTGCTCAGTGGTCCAAAGTACTTTTTTCGGATGAAAGCAAATTCTGCATGTCATTCGGAAATCAAGGTGCCAGAATCTGGAGGAAGACTGGGGAGAAGGAAATGCCAAAATGCCAGAAGTCCAGTGTCAAGTACCCACAGTCAGTGATGGTCTGGGGTGCTGTGTCAGCTGCTGGTGTTGGTCCACCGTGTTTTATCAAGAGCAGGGTCAATGCAGCTAGCTATCAGAAGATTTTGGAGCACTTCATGCTTCCATCTGCTGAAAAGCTTTATGGAGATGAAGATTTCATTTTTCAGCACAACCTGGCACCTGCTCACAGTGCCAAAACCACTGGTAAATGGTTTACTGACCATGGTATCACTGTGCTCAATTGGCTTGCCAACTCTCCTGACCTGAACCCCATAGAGAATCTGTGGGATATTGTGAAGAGAACGTTGAGAGACTCAAGACCCAACACTCTGGATGAGCTAAAGGCCGCTATCGAAGCATCCTGGGCCTCCATAAGACCTCAGCAGTGCCACAGGCTGATTGCCTCCATGCCACGCCGCATTGAAGCAGTCATTTCTGCCAAAGGATTCCCGACCAAGTATTGAGTGCATAACTGTACATGATTATTTGAAGGTTGACGCTTTTTGTATTAAAAACACTTTTATTTTATTGGTCGGATGAAATGTGCTAATTTTGTGAGATAGGAATTTTGGGTTTTCATGAGCTGTATGCCAAAATCATCCGTATTAAGACAATAAAAGACCTGAAATATTTCAGTTAGTGTGCAATGAATCTAAAATATATGAATGTTAAATTTTCATCATGACATTATGGAAAATAATGAACTTTATCACAATATGCTAATATTTTGAGAAGGACCTGTACATACATTTTTGTATAGCACTGTTTTAAAGTTTATTGCTAGTATGATACTTCTGAAATATGTGGTATACCAACACCTGTATTGGTTATCAACTTAAAAATGTAGAGATTTTTTTTATTTTTTTTTATGGAAAGGGTGCAGATTTTGTTCTACTTGAAAGAGCATCTTGCCAAGGGTCATCTACCCTCTGTGGCTTAAATGTTATGTTTTACACTTAAGAGCTTCAACAAATCATTAAGCGAGAGTGAACGCTTAACAGACATTGTTTCTCAGCACTTATTTATTCCAGTGAAGACACTCAAATATCATTCTCCCATAAAACCTAGACCTATGTAAATAATCTTCTCTTATTCAACATATTGATTTCAATTTAACTGTTAAATAGCTTTTTGATTTAATAAAATGCTTCTATTTTTGTATGATGTATGTCACATATTTATTTTTTTCTCTTTCTGTTTCCTCGCCCTCAGGCATAGTAGCTTATCAGTATGCGTGGCAAGGGCTGGGTAGTACCTTCAACGACTGAAGGGGGAGGATTGAAAAGCTTAAAAGCTTTTCTTCTCTGGGTATAAATGGCCCATGTAGGACTAATTTAATTTTTACTGTCAGTATTCATACTAGATTTTAAATAAAAGCAAGTGAGTGACACTAGTGTTGGCACCCCAGGGCAGTATTTGTTGTTGAATATTCATAAAGTCAAATGGGGCACTGTGTTCGGAAATGAGGGGGAAAAAAACCCCAGAAGGAATTATGTGAAACATAACAGCTTCTTGCTGCACTGAATTATGGCAGAATATGTGAAATCAGATATCTGTGTGATTAAAATTCTGCCAACAAAAATACCATTATCATCACTGGCATCAGTAGCAATTTTAATCAAGTCATCTTTTTTTGTCATATTATCAAGATATTATGCCACATTTAATCCTCACCACCTTCATTATGATAACCACCTACACTGTTATCATCAACGCCAATAATCAGCTCAATCTGTCCACCCCATCGTCTCACTTCTATCTCCCTCTTTATTGCTGCTGTTAATTCCCTGCATCGCTCTTGGTTTTCTGCAGCACAATTGTGTTTTGTTGTTGCAGCTAGTCTGTGTTTTTTTGCTACAATTACATACTCCACTGAAGCAAAAGAGGTAATCCGTTCTCCCACTATGATTATATTTTGTTGCTCCCTTCTTTAACCCAAAGCCACCCAATGCACTTATACTTCTCACAAGTTTCATTCATTCTCCTGACTTATTTAACTCATATTTAACTCCAAATTATTCTTGTTTAAATAAATTCTGTCTTTGTCTTACTTCCAAACATTTAATTTTGAAAGTTAAAACTCCTTTAGTGATTTTTATTGGTGAGACCTCTTTTACTCTTCCAGTTGCAAAATGCAAGCTTACGTCTGGAACTTAATTCTCTGTACGGAGATGTGTGAGGCGAAGACTGTGTGCAGCTTTACGGCACAAAAATTATGAAAAATATTGAGACACCTTTCCAAGTAATTATATCCAGGTGTTGCAGTCCTCATCATGGCCCAATGTGTATAAAATCCACCACCTAGGCTGTTTGTAATTTGCTTGTGCTTGTACAGATTGAGGTACGGATGTATTGGGCCATGTAATATCACAGAGTGGAGACATCTCATACTGAAGAGCACAACACGCAAAATCGGTAGCTACCGCCTCTATGGCAGTGGAGTTTTATTTTTTCATGAATGCCGAATCTGTCTTGTCTATGGATGACTCTGAGTTAGGTGGCTGCCAGGAGAAAACTACTTGACTAACTATTGGAGGAGAGACTATGGTGTTGGGTTATTTATCAAGATTTTTGCTTGACCCCATAGCTCCAGTAAAAGGAACACACAGGGTGCAGCAATAAAAAAAAATATTTTAGGGAATGTCATATACTCAGCTGTGTAGGACCAGTGTAGGGTTGGCACCTTCTAGTTTCAACATGACTAAGTAGTAGTTCACAAAGTATGGTCCAGAAGGGCATTGATAAGCCAGTTTTTGTGGAGAAAATTGAACGGCCTGCAAAGAGTCCTGACCACAACTTGGCAGAAAGTTCCTTACCTCACAAATACTCTCCTGAAAAAATATTTCCATAAGCACACACTGTTACGGGGTGGGCCAATTCCATGATAAAGTCTATTAACAATGGGATGTCCTAAAATTCTTGTGTAGGTAAAAAGGCAATTTTTCTGGCAATATAGTGTCAGTCAATCTGAAATTCTAGAAAGAAGGCTGGTGTAATAAAGGCTATGTATTAGCAAACATACCTTTGTTTTGACAGATGTGTGTGCACCATGCTCTTATGTGTTTTTCACATGAAGGCCAGGTCATGTTTGTGATACCTGAAGGTTTGAGCAGCTATAAAAAGACAACGTGAAAAGGCCAGTGCGTGTTAAACACTTCTACAAACCTCAAGTCACCACAAGAAGCGGATGCACACATAGCCCCAGACTGGGCCTCCACCCACAGGGCCAAATAGCTCATTATTTCATCTGCTGTCATCTGTACTTCGACTGTTGTTGCTGAGGTTAAAACAATGATTCCTTAGAAGGATCTCTCTACAAAGAACATAATGCTTGTGGTGATGGCATGAATTTAAGAGGTGTTTACTTGAGTGCTTTGGTTCAATGGCTTAATCTTTTGCTGTCTTGGCTTTGTTTATGTCTGACCACTTTGCTGACTTTCTCCTCTCAACTTCTGCATTGTGTCATCACGTACATTGATTCTACTGGCTATAGTGTCTCTGTGTCTTCTATTCTCCATACATATTTGCCTTGCTTGTTTGTATGACAAACAAGGCTAAAAACTGCCTTTGCTGATCTGAGCATCTTAACACTCTCTTGTGGTTTCCTGAAAAGGCATTACTGGGAGCTCCAGCACCTTTTGTTTGTGTATCAAAATCGTGGAGCTGACATTTCTGGTATGACATTAAAGTAATACATTAAAAGGCAAAATCTTCATCTTCACAGTGGAGGAGAATAAAGTCACACATAGAAAATGGCAGGAAGGAAGACTTTTTAACACACGTTTTCTAATTGGCTTTGACGTTAACAGGCAGCCATGCAAATGTGAGCTTTCTATAAATACAAGCTTTCTTTGACTCAACCTGAAAGTTCAATGAGACGAATGCGCACATGCACACAAGGCACGAGTGACACAAACAACCGAATAAATCAGAGTGTGAATAAATTGGGAGATCTTGATGTATTTTTCGCCCCCTTCCCTTTTCCCTTTGCTATTCCAGCCTTCTTCTTGATCTTTCAGCCTCAACAGGAAAATAGAAATTGAATTAAAAAGGACTTTTGATATCTCCTCTTTGCTGAAGATAAATAAAATGATCAGACTCTGTCAACACGATGACTTCCGCCCCTATTTCACCGTCTCCGCCTCCCGCCGAACACACCCTCATCCTTCCCTCTCTTCACCCCCACTCCTCTCCTCTGATTGGAATCTGGAAACCCATTTGCTATCTCACTCTCAGACCTAACTCAGACCTTGTCAGGTAGTCTGCTCACGTCCCCCATGCCTTTTTTCTCTCTTTTGCTCTCTCCTTTCGTCTTTATCCCCTCACCGTCTGCTGCAGGCTCTGTAGAGAATTTGCCCAAATTACCTGTCATACTGGCAGCTACGTGTAAATAAGCCAGGAAAGTGTGTCGCTTTTTTTGTGTGTCCCCTCCTTACTCCTACCCCCCCATACACCTTACCATGAAGGCATCTCATCTCTTTTTAAACCACCAATACCCCTCTTTTCAACCCATCACTTTTCCTGTACTTTTTTTCTACATGTCTTCAACCTCAATCTTTCCATGGTGGTTCTGTTTCTCTGTCTTTTCTCACTGTTTGCCCTTAGGACTGTGGGGAGGTTAGCCACGCTCTCATGTCTCTTTCTTGTGGAGTTCATTGTAGAATCTGTGGGAGACATCACCTTTAATTTGTCAGCTAAGCTTTAAATGGCAGCAGAAAAGATGTCTACATCGTATATTTATTAAAAATCTTGTTGATGTCTCTACAAGCAACCTAAATTTGATGTATTTTGTTCAGAAAAGTATTCTCCACCTTCTACAGCTAAACAGACAGACAAACAGACAAACACACAGACAGACAGATAGATAGATAGACAGACTGACTCTAAGGTGGGTTTGAGCTTAAGTAGGTGAAATCATTTCTCATCCAGTGTTACAGGTGTAAAGACGGTAATTTGAAGGGAGGTGGAGGTAAAACCTGGAGATGCATGCGGTTGAGTTGCCAGAGGAACAATAAGGAGGGGAACATGGCGAGGGTTAGTTTTTAGATCCTTGTCCTGCGATCAGAGCTCGGCTCCAGCAGGCATCCAGTGAGATTTATTGAGATTGCCCTACTCACCTCACTCTATGTCAATAGACATTTATCTTCCTGATGAATGAAGGTGCTTTTGAGTAATCTCTGGACAATTTAAATGACTCCAACTTGTAGGCAAGCTTCCCAAACACTCAACATTCAGTGAACTAGGCATGCAATCAAAGAAACCTTAGGTCCAAATTAGGATCCCTTCATACTAGATAAAAACACTACTGTGGTATTCAGGACTTCCAAGTATGTTCAAATGTACACTGTAAAAACTGACATCCCCCTTAGGTTAAATGCACCTATTTTATGTCTTAAACACCACTTGTAGGGAGTTTTTTTTACACAGAATGTAAGTTTGAGAGTTTTCTAATGCTTAACTTTGTCAGAGTTGAGTCAGGCAAATCTGAAAATTTATTTTACTCATAGTTTAAAGGCAGCTTTTGAACTTTTGTTTCTCAGTCACGAGACATAAAATGTATTACAGTGTAGGAGGATCATAGCAAATCTGGAAAACTTACTTTTAGTATGAAGGCAGTTACTGGGCTCATAGTACTCACCAAATAGCTTTTTTCTTGCTGCTTTCATGGTCATCCTATCACAGCTCTACAGCCATGGGTATCATATTAGCACTATGTTTCTTCACAATCTACAATATCCTAATGATATTGGGGATCAGGGATCTGCATCTCCACCATCAGTTTTAGGTAGGTGAGGTAGATCTAGGTGAGGTAGATCAAGCACCTTCAGGGCTTTCATGAGTTCATTAGCAACATAAGGTAAGGGAATGCACACCACAAGTGTGTTATCAATTTGACCTGGCGTAATACTTAGTGCTTATATCTCGGCGGGTGCAGTGTGAGGATATCATGCACACATAATCCAAAATCAGTGTGGTTTTAATAATCACACCAAGGCTCTGAAGCCTGAAGTTTGTTTTACTGTTTCTGGTTGTTTTTATGAGTTGCAATAGGATTATTGTATAAATTATTGTATAAATGCACAATGATGTATCCCCCAATTTCTCCACAAAAGTTTTATGTATGTTCAAAGCATGCATAAAACGGGCTGTTGGGTGCCTATCTCCAGTCGTCAATGGGCAAAAAGGTTGCTTACTCCCTGGACAGGTCTGTCACTGGCAACACAGAAACACAAAGGACAAATGCACGTATGTGCTTGTATATAAGATGCTATTATTCCCTATAATAAACAATTAAGAGAAACCCAACATGCATGTTTTTGTACTGTGGGAAGAAGCCAGAGTACCTGAAGAGAACTCATGCATGCACAGGGTGAACATGCAAACTCCACACAGAAAGACACCTGGCCGAGATCCGGACCAAGGACAGTTAAACAGTGCTAACAACTGCACCACTGTGCAGCCAAGGCGTATTTAAATGATTAGAATTACATGATTGCTAACAAAGGGTCTCCTCAAACAAGTGCAGACAGACTATGTCCCTCATACTTGGCCATTCAGGACCAAGTCTTTTGAATCATGGTCACATTGCTCAGCAAAGAATATTACATTACAAGGGTTGGTCTATAGAAATCCAATGACAACTCTTCAGTTTCTGAAATTGTGATTGTTTGCTGCAACAACCCACTCTGGTTTGGAATTTCACACTGTGCTTGTCTTTGGGATCAGATTATTCATACATTTGGTAATCTTATTCACCTCTTGCGGGGTTATTGGTGTGAGGAGCTGCTGAAGGTTTGCAGAGATGATAGCAGCTGTTAGCTCAGGGGGGCTCAATCATGAACAGTCACACATCAGCTCAGTGGGAACCCACCATGTAGGAAAGAGAGCAAGATATGCACACTAGGCAGTAGCTGTAGTGGAAGCATAGTGTGAAGTTTCTATCCGAAGTGTTGGTGAACTATACCTAGCAAAAGAATAGATAAAAATACTTCATGGCTGAAAAGAATGGATTTTTCTGTAGAGTATATGTTTCTCTAGGTATGTGCATTATAACGCTTCTACACACATGTAACTGTCAACTGTGGCATGCATTGTTGCAATACCAACTATGCATATTGCAGCAGTCTCCAAAGGCCTGGAAATTGCACAAGAAAAAAAAAACTTAGAGGAAGCAACTCATTAATAATTTAACTATAGTTCAGTCTGAAAAAAAGACAGTGTGCTTTAGGTCTGGACCCTAGGATTCATTGGTCAGGAATCCTAAAAGGCAACATTGGTTCATAAAGGCAACAGACAGCTGCAGGAACTGTGAATTCCAACCTACTGCACCCTCAGGGTTCCTCACAAACTGATTCCATGTAACAGTGTGTTGCTATCAATGTCTTTTGATTTTTCTTTTAAGGCCACCCTCTATTCATGTTAGTCTAGTGACTCTGCCAGTCAATCTGTCAGAGAAAGACTGGGCAGAGAAGCAACGGAGAGGATGTTAGGAACTGACAGCAGCTGAGAGAGAGGCCTTTGATCAGGGTAGATCTGCAACTACAAACAGCCCTATTTACCCTGGTCTCCCTGACACACAGCTGGCCTATTGTCATAAAGCATGGGGAGACTTCAGGACAAACTTCCTCAAGTCCTCTATGGCCCACTGTTAATCTGACAAACTGGGTCCAGCCAGGCTGGATTTCTCCCACAGACTGTATGCCAAAAATTGTATTTGCTAAACAAAAGCTCCAATAAACATTCCCAATCAAATGAATTCATTAAAACCTGAGAACCAGACAGATTTAAAAAATCTCAGCATACTGTGCACCATTAGAAGCAAGGAGAGAAACATGTTTGTCTAATGAGCTCAGGATAAAATTCCTCACCATGCCATGTTGGCTTTTCATGGCTTGATTTCACATCCATTTATCCTCCCCCTCACAGCAAATGAGCTTGAGAATTTATGCTTTTCTACAACAGTGGCGCTATCAAAGCAAAAAGCTGTCTTTGGACGGGAGAAGAGATAATAAAAAGAGTATACGGCTGGATCAATACCACTAGCACTCGTTTGTGTTCAGGCGGCGGCAAAAAGGTGTAACAGAGATTGAAGCTCTTGAGCCAGATGGTCTTGTAAAGAAGTTTTGTAGGTTTAATTTTCTTTCTATTTCTTTAAAGATGAATTTAATCGCCCTCCTTGCCTTTGTGAAAGAGTGATGCATTTTGTTGTGCATGTGTATGAGCCTGTCTGTAGGTAGGGATAGTTTACATACAGCTTTAGTTTCAAAGGGAAAACATCAGAAAACAAACATAATGCATCTTCCAAGGATTGTATGAATATCAGCATTCATTTTGTTGTCTTCTTTTCTTTTCTCTTTTATTTGTGCAACCAAATGCCCTCTTTAATTAATTTAAATTTCTTCACTTTTTACATTTTTTGGAGTTTGCCTGTTCTCTCCTGTGCACACAGTCTTAAACAGGCAATAAGTAGGTTTAGAAAAGCGATATATGAGAATGCTTTGTAGCTGTTAAAATCAGGAGGAACCTATTAGAACTAGGGCAGCACAATACATCAAATCACAATATCATAACACAAAAGGACTGCTTGAATGTAAGTACCACACATTCATGCCGTGGATGTCCAAAATATATTTAGCCAGTTGGATGTAAGCTTTGTGCCTACATCTTATTAAGGTATTTTAGTTACAGTAGTAAAACATTGTGATGATGCAAAAGATGGAAAAGAATTAGAAAATGTGGGGTAGTTACAATCAATATCATCATCTTCCTATGTCAGTCAACTTTAGTTAGAACACCTATGTTTCAGGTAAAACTATACGGCATCAAGATATGGTAGTGTCTTAGTTCCCATTATGATCTGTTGTTTTCTCAGTTAGAGCTGACATTTTACAGTATGCGCCTTTATCTATTGAAATAAAAAACAATTTAAAAAAAGGACTGTGAAGTCTTATGGCATAACATGTTTTATTCTGTGAAAAAAATAGAACAGCAAGCAAAACCACTTTTCTTTAAAACTAAATGTTCACATATCGATGTCTTTTTTTGTTTATCTCTGTAAAGAAAACTGATGAATAAACAGGTAAATACTCAAATATAACTTTGTTTTACTCATTAAACAAAAGATTTAAAAATGTGTATTCTAACCAAAGAAAATGTTTTCATCCCCTTTCTTTAACATAACTTCAGTGAAGCCTTCTTGCAGCCATCTTCTGTTCTGGGAAGTAATTACATTTTAGACTCATCTGTCCAAAGGACATTATTCCGGAGATCTTCCTCTTTGTCTACAGGTCCTTCTCAAAAAATTAGCATATTGTGATAAAGTTCATTATTTTCCATAATGTCATGATGAAAATTTAACATTCATATATTTTAGATTCATTGCACACTAACTGAAATATTTCAGGTCTTTTATTGTCTTAATACGGATGATTTTGGCATACAGCTCATGAAAACCCAAAATTCCTATCTCACAAAATTAGCATATAATTAAAAGGGTCTCTAAACGAGCTATGAACCTAATCATCTGAATCAACGAGTTAACTCTAAACACCTGCAAAAGATTCCTGAGGCCTTTAAAACTCCCAGCCTGGTTCATCACTCAAAACCCCAATCATGGGTAAGACTGCCGACCTGACTGCTGTCCAGAAGGCCACTATTGACACCCTCAAGCAAGAGGGTAAGACACAGAAAGATATTTCTGAACGAATAGGCTGTTCCCAGAGTGCTGTATCAAGGCACCTCAGTGGGAAGTCTGTGGGAAGGAAAAAGTGTGGCAGAAAACGCTGCACAACGAGAAGAGGTGACCGGACCCTGAGGAAGATTGTGGAGAAGGGCCGATTCCAGACCTTGGGGGACCTGCGGAAGCAGTGGACTGAGTCTGGAGTAGAAACATCCAGAGCCACCGTGCACAGGCGTGTGCAGGAAATGGGCTACAGGTGCCGCATTCCCCAGACTGTTGCTCAGTGGTCCAAAGTACTTTTTTCAGATGAAAGCAAATTCTGCATGTCATTCGGAAATCAAGGTGCCAGAGTCTGGAGGAAGACTGGGGAGAAGGAAATGCCAAAATGCCAGAAGTCCAGTGCCAAGTACCCACAGTCAGTGATGGTCTGGGGTGCCGTGTCAGCTGCTGGTGTTGGTCCACTGTGTTTTATCAAGGGCAGGGTCAAAGCAGCTAGCTATCAGGAGATTTTGGAGCACTTAATGCTTCCATCTGCTGAAAAGCTTTATGGAGATGAAGATTTCATTTTTCAGCACGACCTGGCACCTGCTCACAGTGTCAAAACCACTGGTAAATGGTTTACTGACCATGGTATCACTGTGCTCAATTGGCCTGCCAACTCTCCTGACCTGAACCCCATAGAGAATCTGTGGGATATTGTGAAGAGAACGTTGAGAGACTCAAGACCCAACACTCTGGATGAGCTAAAGGCCGCTATCGAAGCATCCTGGGCCTCCATAAGACCTCAGCAGTGTCACAGGCTGATTGCCTCCATGCCACGCCGCATTGAAGCAGTCATTTCTGCAAAAGGATTCCCGACCAAGTATTGAGTACATAACTGTACATGATTATTTGAAGGTTGACGTTTTTTGTATTAAAAACACTTTTCTTTTATTGGTCGGATGAAATATGCTAATTTTGTGAGATAGGAATTTTGGGTTTTCATGAGCTGTATGCCAAAATAATCTGTATTAAGACAATAAAAGACCTGAAATATTTCAGTTAGTGTGCAATGAATCTAAAATATATGAATGTTAAATTTTCATCATTACATTATGGAAAATAATTAACTTTATCACAATATGCTAATATTTTGAGAAGGACCTGTATGTACTATGTGGCAAACTTTATTCTGGCTGTTATTAAATTCTTTTGAGACCTCTTTAAAATCTTATCTGACTCATAAGCTGCTAGTCTTCTTTGTGTAGACCACAAATACCTTCAATCTCAACATGGTGTTCAGTCTCACTTGAACAATCAGGAGCACATCAAACTAAATGTTTTATGTTCAAACAAGGCAGAACATTCTTAAACATGTTGAGCAACAATTTTTTATTTATGTGCACATGATGTGGTAAATGGACTAAACTTGTGTAGCACTTTTTCAGTCATACCAACTACCCGCAACCTTCGGATTGCAAGATGACTGCTCTTCTGGTGAGCCACAGTTGGCTCTGATGATGCAAAATACCTTTGTGTGGGGGATGTACTGATTTATTCCTCACCTGATGGTTGTAAAATGTATTTCTTTTTAGTTTTTATTGTTCGTTAAATCACTTAGATTTCTAAGTATAGTTAATGTTGTATGTGTTTGCTCAGGAGAATAGATTGCAACAATGTCAAAGATTTGATGCATTGCATTATGCATTTTATGTTCAACTAAATGGAATGTATGTAATTAAACCTGTGTATATCATTTAATAGCATTGGAATGAACTAGATTGATCTACTTGTATATTTCCACATTACTGGATATGAATTGAACCTGTTTAGCTTATAAAGTGCCTTGAGATGACATTTTGTGAATTGGTGTTATATAAAAAAGATTAAAATTTTTTTACAAACAAGAAATGTAGTTACAAACAAGCATAAGAACATGCTAAATAACTGGTTACTCTTTCAAGGCAGTAGTCCTTTTCCACATTTATATTTACATTTTAAAGTAGTGTTACCCAACACTGCAAATGAGCACATAATGGTATCCCCGTGTCTTTTTATTCAATTAATCCACTATCTACTAAGATACTGGCTCAATATGTTGGCTGTGCTGTGACTGGGGAGTAAATGGAGACTCTCAGATTGGGTTTGATTTACTAAGGAACATCACTGCAGTTCCTCTTATCCACCAATGTTTTCCCAAATACCAGATTATCTGGAAAACCAAGGTAGATTAACCCTGTTAAATGTTTTGGGAGGTAGCCCGGTTGATTTTACTGTCCCACAAATACACAACCATGGTAACTTGGATTGGAGTTCGCTCTTACTTTTAACTGTAGTAAGTCTCCAAAATGAAGTCCATCATCAAGCACTGTCACTTTTTTTCTTTTTATTAAAAAAAATTTATTATCTATATGGCCCTTTATTTGATATAATTCCCAGGGTGTTTGGCAATGCTGAGTCATATAGATTGGAAACCTTCAGAGACTTCATTGGAGTTAAGAGGAGTCGTGGAAAAATGAATGGTTGCAATTTGTTTAAAACAGCTGTATCTTGTTGGGGACTAATATGCAGGAATAGAGAAAACAAAAACAATGTCAGAGAATTGGGTGGAAAGAGCTAAGGATCAAGACTAAAGAGTTTTTTGTTCAAATCGACATGAGCATTAATGGCAGTGTCAGAAGAAACTGCTGGAAAGTAGAACAAATGAGAAAAAAGGGCATTAGTAACAGGAGATAGTGTCAAAGTTGAAATGATGGATATTAATTTTAAATAAATAAGGGGATGACATTAAAGTTGTTCATGCCAATTCTGTAATGTGAACACAATCTTTGAGCTTTGTAAGTATCTAAAGCAAAGTATATGCATTCATGCGATCTTGGTAAGCATGTTCTTTCTTACATTTACAAGTGAGTTACAGATATCCCACTTGGTTAGAAGCAGATGATCTGCTAACAAAATGATTGCCATCAACACTACCACAGAGGATATACTGCATGTTTACCATTGCTGATTGTGTTTTGAATGACTTTTACAGGGGAATAGAAAATGGTTGCCGGCTGTCCCATTGTCCCCCCACAGGCCACAGCCTCTCACGGAGGCAATTAGAAATCAAGCAGACACAGACGTGTGAAAAGAGGGAGTTGCACGTCTGGCTCCTTGTACCCCTGAGTGAAAACCAGTGTCTGTGACCTTGAGCAAGGTACGCAATTTTCAGTCACTGAGGATGTGACAAGTGCCACAATTGCATTGAACAGAGGGTTGTATCGGTTTGAGAGACGTCTCATCAAGCTGACATGCAGATAATATAATGGCTGAAAGAGAAGAAAGAATGTTTCAGGAGAATAAACCTTTCGCCTCTGCATGTTACTCTGCTGACAACCTCACGTCCTTGGCCCCAGCCATGATTTTGCTCATAGTTCTGTGAATTCTTTACAAATGTGTGTGTGCTTGGAAAATAATCAACAATGTGTCTCAATTGTATTTCAGTGCCCGCAGAGAGAGTCTGCCAGCAAGTGATCTGTGGTTAGAGCAGTGTCCCAGGTGTTTAATATCTGATTGCCTGGATTGATCATCCCAAGGAGAGCATGACATTCAGCTCATACTATCAGGCCATAAGCTCACCCAATAAAAAAGTCTATAGAACAACAAAGGTAGAGCCTTTTGTTATAGGAAGTTTATTAGATATATCTAAATCAAGTATAGTACATGCAATCTAAAGAGAAATGAGGTTAACTCCGAAGAAATACACAGATTTTCCTGCAGTGAATGAATGACTCTGTCCTTGCTGTGTGTGTGTGTGTGTGTGTGTGTGTTTGTGTGTTTGTTTGTTTGTTTATTTCTTTGTTTGTTTGTTTGAGTGTGTGTGCCTATACATATATATTTGTGTGCAGTAGATGCTGGAGTTCCCAACTTTTGTAAAGTGAGTCCATGGGAATTCCAGCTTCTTCTTTCGACGCACCAGAGTCTTTCATGAAGCCTCCAGTCTCCACAAGCTGGTATTCCTATTTGTAATAATCTTTGAGTGCTTCATAGGGAATGCCACTGATAGAACAGAAAGCACTTTAGCATGGCTAGTGTACTTTATGAGAAAGAGGTTTTGCAGCATTGCTATCAATACACCTTCATGTTTAATGGAAGCTGCACAAACTGCTGATTCTACTAATGGAATTTAATGACCAAAGTACTTTGTTTGTACACTACCATTTACCAAACTGAATGCATCACTGCTTTTCTCAAATCTTAGCACTTATGATATGAACTTTGAAATACTTGCTGATTTCTATATATTTATGTCTTTTAGACTGAAATAGATCTGGGTTTTTTCATATGATACCTTTGATAGGTGTTAAAATTTGTCTGTAAACATCTCATCAACACTTAGTTAGTATCCATTACACAACTTGAGCCCTTGGCATCACGGCAGTATTTTTCAGATTGTTGTTTTTTTTTTTTTTTCTTTCCTGATTTCTGTCTAACAAAATCATCATACCAAACTACCAATCCAAATTTTGTGAAACTGGGGAGGACTCTTGGCATAGTCCTGTGCTCTTTGAGGATTGTTGTTACTGATCTTTGTGAATGTGTTTAATTATTGCCATGTTTTGGCATGCTTGTTAAATTAAATACTGTGTTGAATATGCACTTGACCTTGCTTTGGAAGGTGGTTTTGTTTTCGTGCTATGCAAAGGCTGCTATGGAGTCTAAATAAATAACAAATAAATATTGTTTAGGCCTACCCAGTTTCCATACCATATGGATCATCTCTTTTTACATCAGTTTTGTGCCCATAGACAAACACTTATTGCACTCATGTGCTACATTGCCTTTCAATTTATTTATCATGGTAATTCTGTATTTTTGAATAATTATGTTGATAAATAACCATAAGAATACTCAAAGCTTATATATAACCCAATGTAATTATATAATATTCTATGCTACTCTGACGATTTCGTATTACATCCCAGTTTCATTGATTTTTTCTTCTGATCCCTTTTTAGAACAATTGACTTTTAGGAAATATTGCATGAGTGATAATAATCCCAGATCAAACCAAAATACATGCTGCCAGTTATTATTTATTGAAGTCACATAACAACACTTCCATGCAGTAGACTTTGAGCAGAATACAGAAAAATATTTTAGATCATCAGTTGTCACCTCCCTCTGGCCGGGTAAAAGCTGATGCACGGTTGGTTTGAAATGTTCTGTAGGAGACAGCTCTATTTTATACCCAAAATAGTTGTTTAAAGAGGACTGCAAAATTAGGAAAGCATGAAAAGGCAAAATGACCAACACCCAGAAAAACCTACATGTCTTTGTGCATCCATGACATTACTTTGTCTTTACAGTTTAAAATGGGACCTAAGTGCAACTACATGCTTTTGGTGGATTATAGTGGCCGAAAAACCAAAATGCCACAGTCACAGGCAGTGCTTCATTTTCAATTTTCATGTACTTGATGGTGCCATCTAACAATTTTAACAAGAAACACATGTTTCAATCCTAAAATAACATTAAAGTAGAGCTGCATTATAATCTGCTTTTCTAATGTGAGCATGAACAAAAGAAACTTTAAAGGACATGTATTTTCATTGAGTGCATCTCTGCAGCCTCTCCCTCTCTGATTAGACTTGATGATGAGACATTATTACAGTTCAGCTGTGAGCTTCCTACTTGAAATGTGTCTCTGTATACTGCTCACCCTAGAATTATTCAAACATACTGTTTTCCGAGAATGACTAATAAAATTATGTGGTTTTTTGAAACAAAAAACTTTATCTTACAAAATATTTTCTGTTCAGATTAACCTACCTAAAAATAACTAAATTAGCTTTAAAGGAACTAATTCTTTCAACATAGATCCCTCCATATCAGTACTGCAATGCCCTGTTCCAAATATGAATGATTTGACTGTTTTCTGAATTTCCTTGATGCTTTAACATAAGCCTGCTTACGTTTGTATTTGTGCTTAATGTCCTTCCCTTCAGTTCTTGTCGGGACCTATTTGCCTCGATGCTGTAGAACTCTAATGATTGATAGTTTATGTTCTAGTTGGTGTCCGGATTCATGAAGCAAGTGCTGGTCTTTTGGAGCACTAGGATTTTGGTGGACTTCAATATTGACTCTTCCGTCTCTCTCAGTGGGCACCAAACATTCCAAAAAAGGCTGGTTGTTATCTTTTACATCCTCCACAGTGCACTTGACGTTGTGTTCAACTGATTTGATGCACCTACTGGAGATTTGTAATGTGTTAAGAATGTTCAACAACTTATCGCGATTTTGCTTATGAGTCAACAGGTCCAAACAGGGACAAGAACCACATTCAACGGGAACAGGGTGTAGTATAACATTTGAATAATATATACCTACATTAAATTAAACTAGTTTTAGGCATCTTTAAAATTATTATTCAGAATTTCTAAAACAGTCAATTACAAAAAATATCGACTGGTATGCTGCATTTGCATGTATGAAAAGGAAGTAGGGTATGAATTAGCAAAGGGGCGAATAGACCAAAAGCCATTGGTTAATTTATCAAATGTTCACAGACACTGTGGCAGCTTGTGAACACCGTATGTGCTCATTTGTTTTCTGATCTACAGATGGAAATTTGCTAATGATAGATGTCAGGTTAATGAAACTGATTGAAAACATTTTTCAAAGAACCTGCTCTTTTCAAATTTTTTCTGCAGATTACTAAATATTTCATTGTAAAAGATAATCCGGTTTCAGGTTAGAAAAGAGTTGTATGTATTGTATTACTTGTTGCATATCAAAGAATAAATAAATAAATATTCCCATATCTATTTTTAATATATGCAACAACAATATATGCTAGAAAAACATGGAGGAGAAATGGATAAAACACCTTTTTCAAACAGTTCAAAGGAAAAAATATTGAGCATTATGGCTCAAATAGCTAATTAAACATGACAGATCTCACAGTAAGTTGTTTTTAACTAAAATGCTTAGCAGACTTAAACTCAACCTCATAGTAATTTGACAGTAGACAATCTGTATTTTTTCGAAATTCATCTATATTTCAAGCCGGAGTTTTCTTTTTTCAGGCAATTTTATTTATCTGAACAAATTAAGTTCAAATTACTGGGCTGAAATACAATACACACATTCGTATTTATTTGCTATTATCATTATGTTGTAGAAGGACCCAAGTCCTTGCAGGAGTTATGCAGGATCATATTAGAAGTGATTTAAAGATAACAGATAATAAAAAGAATAAACAACTGGAGGGAAACAGCTAGAGGCATAGAGGTAATCATGAGAATCCAGTTAAGAGTGGTTGAAAATAGAAAGCCTAAATACTGAGATAATGATTACTAGAGTGGGAACAGGTGAGACCGATTAACCAAATATGGAACAGCTGTGGGGGATCATAAACTGAAGGAGATGAGTGGGGTAATGGCAGAACACAAGGAGAATATGAGGATCTGTAACACAGTAACTAAACACACCATGAGAAAACTAGATTACAAAATAAAACTGAAAATACAATTTAAATTAGAAATAGACACATTAACCTCTAACATATAAATCAAAACAACAAAATTAACAACTCATGATCCCATTTGTTTGCACAAGGTTGTCAGAAAACAGCAGCAAGATAAGCTTTCATCTGTTCCTAAAGATGTGAACCTCGAAGAATTCAATTCAACATCAATAAGTTAAACATGTGCTCATATTTTTGTAATACTGACTATCATGGGACTATGTTACTATGGCTGAAGTAGGATTTACTGTGATTTTGCCTTACAGCTCTGGTTATGAACTGAAGTGCTGTAATGTTCCTTTATATAAGGGTGGTTCAGAGCAAAAAACATGCCAAAAGTCATCAGTTTAATGAATGGTCTTTACTCATGTGGCCACTTTTCCACAGTAGAGCACTGGGACACCATGACAGCACTCACGCATTCAGCTGAGCGTTTTGTTTCTGTTTTCTTGCTCAATGAGATTCCCCAGCCAAAGCTCCCTCAGTAACTGCCAACTGGGAAATGGGTCTTCCCAGGACCAGAGCTCTGATAATCTGACATGATATATAATCATGCTATGATGTTTTTAATGAGATGTTTAAAGAGTTTCATTCTGTAAAAGAGTAGTAATGGTAGGAATTATCGGAAAGCTTTGGAAGATTCAGTGGACCCCTCTGGGCCTACATTCGGAGTCCTGGTAGAAGATCCCACAAGACTTCATTACTAGTATCTCTGTTAGCTGACTGGTGGGACAGACTCTCTTAATATCAGACTCTGAATAATCCCCAGATGGCAAAACCTCTTTAAAATGTCAAATCAAAGCAAAGTCATAACTGGAGAAATGTGGGGAAAATAGGGTTAGTAAAAGCACAAAAAGGATTATGTGAATAACTGATGATGCATTGTGTGTTTTTTTTTTTTTTTGTCTCTGTGTGAATGTGCTTTGGTGCCAGTAATGGTATTTTTCTGGCTGGCACTGCTATCCCTTGATACAGAAGATAATGTTGCCTATGTTGTGCATTTGTCTGGCTAGCAGCCACAGTCATCAGTGGTACTTATGCTTGTCTTTGATCATCAGCTGGGAGGGCAGAGCCTTACACTTCACAGCACCTGGTTTCATCACACCCCTTTGCATTATATACTGTGCCCATCTTCCCTGCAGTCTGTTGTGTCCTTCCAAACTTCTTTATCTACTGCCACATTCCTAATATCCAACAAGCTGAAATAGATGAGACTTGGGCGCAACACTTTGGTGGAGCAATGTATCTTGTGTAGATGTGGTGGCATGAGACCTGAGCAACTCTGTTCAGAACTGTAGTTGTGAATTAGCAATAACTGATCTGTATGAACCATATGAATTGTGGAGAGAATGGGGGGGGGGGGGGGTCTAAGAAAATATAAGAAAGCTTTAAATAGGTACAAAGGATTTCACATTGCTGGCTTCTTTCACTGGTTGTAAAATTGGAAGATTCTCATTAACAGGAGATTGAAGTGGTCATGGAGGAATCTATCAAAGTGTGATATTCCAAAAACCTCTGCTCTCTAGAAGAACAAATAAAAAATCCTCTTCTGCTAAAGATCTTCAGTGAGGCTTAGTTGTTTTAAATTAGTAGAGAGAAACCACACCCAGGGTTTTGTTTAAGGTTATGTAGAATGTACACTGCTCAAAAAAATAAAAGAAACACTTAAACAACACAATATAACTCCAAGTAAATCAAACATCTGTGAAATCAAACTGTCCACTTAGGAAGCAACACTGATTGACAATCAATTTCACATGATGTTGTGCAAATAGAATAGACAACAGGGGGAAATCTTTTGCAATTAGCAAGACTCACTCAATAAAGGAGTGGTTCTTCAGGTGGGGACCACAGACCACTTCTCAGTACCTATGCTTTCTGGCTGATGTTTTGGTCACTTTTGAATGTTGGTGGTGCTTTCACACTCGTGGTAGCATGAGACGGACTCTACAACCCACACAAGTGGCTCAGGTAGTGCAGCTCATCCAGGATGGCACATCAATGCAAGCTGTGGCAAGAAGGTTTGCTGTGTCCGTCAGCGTAGTATCCAGAGCCTGGAGGTGCTACCAGGAGACAGGCCAGTACACCAGTAGACGTGGAGGAGGCCGTAGGAGGGCAACAACCCAGCAGCAGGACCACTACCTCTGCCTTTGTGCAAGGAGGAACAGGAGGAGCACTGCCAGAGCCCTGCAAAATGACCTCCAGCAGGCCATAAATGTGTATGTGTCTGCACAAATGGTTAGAAACCAACTCCACGATGATATGAGGGCCCGACGTGCACAAATGCGGGTGTGCTCACAGGCCAACATCGTGCAGGACGCTTGGCATTTGCCAGAGAACACCAGGATTGGCAAATTCGCCATTGGTGCCCTGTGCTCTTCACAAATGAAGGCGGATTCACACTGAGCACATGTGACAGATGTGACAGAGTCTGGAGACGCCGTGGAGAGCAATCTGCTTCCTGCAACATCCTTCAGCATGACCAGCTTGGCAGTGGGTCAATAATGGTGTGGGGTGGCATTTCTTTGGAGGGCCACACGGCCCTACATGTGCTCGCCAGAGGTAGCCTGACTGCCATTAGGTACCAAGATGAGATCCTCAGACCCCTTGTGAGACCATATGCTGGTGCGGTTGGCCCTGGGTTCCTCTTAATGCAGGACAATGCTAGACCTCATGTGGCTGGAGTGTGTCAGCAGTTCCTGCAAGATGAAGACATTGAAGCTATGGACTGGCCCGCCCGTTCCCCAGACCTGAATCCGATTGAGTACATCTGGGATATCATGTCTCGCTCCATCCACCAATGTCACGTTGCACCACAAACTGTCCAGGAGTTGGCAGATGCTTTATTCCAGGTCTGGGAGGAGATCCCTCAGGAGACCTTCCACCGTCTCATCAGGAGCATGCCCAGGCGTTGTAGGGAGGTCATACAGACACGTGGAGGCCACACACAATACTGAGCCTCATTTTGACTTGTTTTAAGGACATTACATCAAAGTTGGATCAGCCTATAGTGTGTCTATTTACATTGTAGATTCTCACCGGTGCCAACAAAGCTGTGAATAAACACACATCGAATTATGTAGTTAACAAAAGGTGTGAAATAATTGTAAAAATTGTCATATTTTAGATTCTTCAAAACAGCCACCCTTTGCTCTTTTAGCATTCTCTCAATGAGCTTCACGAGGTGGTCACCTGAAATGGTTTTCCAAAGAGTCTTTGGATATATTTCAGTCATCATAGCAAAGGGCGGCTACTTTAACGAATCTAAAATAAAATAAATTTTTTAAGCTTTTTTACATTGTGTAAATATATATATATATATATATATATATACTGTGATATGACCAAATGAAAATAAGATCATCTTCTACATGTGTTTACATGTACAGGAATTCTGACAATACATGCTGTAACCTTCCGAATCCAAAGTAATTTCCACTAAAGAGGAATGCCTTGCTTCCCAACTAAAACGATGTCAGAGATATGCAGACAACCTATTCTGTACAGCTCTAATTACCAGATGGACTTGTGAAGCGAAGAAGCTGAAGGTTCAGAATGAGATGAATAATTTTGTGTTGAGCCACACTGTCTGTGACACGGGTGGGCACTCGGTCTCAGATGTTTCTCCCTCACCAATGTAATTGCATATGTTTTAGTCAGTACCTATTTAGTCTGCACAGATCAAAAGCCATGGCTGACATTTTCTTAATGTGTGTGTGTGTGTGTTTAGGGAGGTCGCCGTGTCCTTTTCTTCCCTTTCATTACATGCAGAGCACCTACTAAACCTTTCATAATTTGCTAATGTAGCATTTCAGCTCTGGGGTCAGCTAGAATAACACATTTCTCTAAACGTTTAGTTTTATTCAGGGTTTTACATGAAAAGCCCTATTTATGTTCCAATCCAATTTGGTATTGGTAAACACAAAAAAAATTGCACGAGTCAACAGTTCACTGAAGACCTGATTTGCATGTGTCTTCCTCTTAAAAAAGTATCCTCCCTCCTAAAGCGTGTTTTAGTCTGCACCATCTGGTCCTTAGTTCAGTGTCGTATTAAGCCTTGAATAGTCTGCCTCCTGCCAAGAATGAGAGGTATCAATTTTCATCTCAGTATAGGCGTATGTAGCATTTAGCTTCAAAATCCAAGCACAGTAAATTATATGATGCACGACTAAATTTCATCTCCTGTGCTTAGTATAGCTGTTTTACAGATGGACCAACATCTATCTTCAGATTTCTGATCCTTCTCTTTTAGTTTTTGTGGGAAGAGTGTTTATTTCTCTCATTTTGAAATGCCAGAATGCACAAGCCATAAAATTCTCAACCACACAGCGGTCACAGCAAATATATCTAATGTGTATTTTTATCACGTCTTTGAAAATAGTTGGCTGCCAAGTGGCAGGATAATAAGATGTGGAACGTGCGGGTGAATTTTAAAACAATTCGAATTGTGCCCTCCTTTCCCATTATCATAATCATCAAAGATGCTTGTCTTGTTCATTTTGCTCATGACCCTGGCAAGTAAGTCATTGAATTTCCTGAAATAACTGCAAATAAGAGAGCCATCATTAAGATCCCCAGTGTGCATGAGTGATAGAGACTTCAGATTTAAAAGGACATCCAGTTGATGGCTTTGCAAATGATCACAACTTCCCACATGACATGATTTCAAATCTGTCAAGTTTTTCTCCTCATTCTGCATTACTGACTAACCTTCATATTTTGGTGAGTGCTAAGAGATGTGTTTAGCTGCTGACAATGCTGACATGGGAGCAACTGAACAGTTTTTAAACCTAGTTCAAAGGTTGTAGCTTGAATTAACCTTTGCGCAGTCTAATCCCGCAACATTGCTTTTTAGTGACAATACTCGTCTTGTAATTTTTCTGCTTAACATGTATATAGGATTCTATCTTCCTATCGATGCTAACAGTAGTAATGCTGGTGCCCATATTAGTTTTACAGCTAAGTTCCTATGTAATCTATTTGCTCGTGTGTATTATTAAGGTGCTGTGCTTGTTTTTCACCAAGCCTAGCGAGAAATAGGTGGAAACATCTACTATTTTGCCTTTGTCTTGAAAAGATTGTTACAGACTTTTTACACAAACAAAACTTTAAAATGCTAATTCAGACATCTATATAAAGTTTAAGATGTAGCCCTTGTTATACATTTTAACTATGATAAGTGTACAGTCTGCTTATGTACTGATAAAGCAAGGGTTTAACAATAAAACTGATTTAACAATGCATACATTTTATTTGGGTATATTTTAAGTTTTTTTTTCTGGGTGTAAATTACCCAAGTTCAAAAGACATGTGTTATAATTTTTACAACGTTTCCTTTCCACCTGTGTTCAGGCTTATAGGTCACAATAGTTATATTAATTTCCATGTCTGAAATTAAGAAATATGTAAACCCGGTGTAAAAAGAAAAACGTTACAAAGGCAACCAGAAATACAGCCGAAAGTTGCACTTAAGTAATCATGTTAAGTCTGGATCTCCAAACTAGGACATCAGTGCATAACAAAATGCCCCCTCGAGACAAAACTAGTGAAAATAAAATAAAGCAATGATTTATATGATGATTTATTCAATGAGAAAGACAATGGCCAAAGAAATGTTGTCTGGAAGCAATAGCTTGAAGACCTAACAAACTGGCACACTCTGGAGGATTTTAAACCTTTCCTTAGTGAGGTCAGTCTGCCTGTAATTCTCAACTTTTAAAAAGATAATTTGTGAAAAAAAAAAGGAACTGTAACACTGAAATTCTTGCAGCATTCACATGGAAGAATGACTTTATGTTATAGAGCAAAGCAGTGTATGTGCATTTGCATTTTCTCTACCTTACCAGTCCATGTTTATATTTGTGAGAGTTTAACTGCAGTAATGTTATGTAGCTGCCAAACCATTATACCAAGGACACACAGAACTCTATAAATCGGTCTGCAGGTAATTTTCTTGTTTTCAATAATAGTTTATTTGGCCCTAAGACTTCACTTCAAGCAAATGCTACACATCATGGTTAGACGTAAAATTGAAATACTCAGATGACAACTGTGAGCAAACCTTTTCTCCTTTATTTGCTGCTGACACAGAATAAAAAAATCATCCTGCTTTAACTAATTTTTGGAATGAGTAGGCATTCCCTTACCTGATTTAGTGTCATGAACAATAGCTTTAGTCGCACTAATGGTCTGGCTGTTTACACCTGCTTGAGCTATCTGTAGGCCTGGCTCGGACCTTTCTTCAAGATTACCATTATCTCATAATCCTAGGGCAATGGAAACTATTTTTGGTTGGTAAGGAGAAATCTACTTACGTGTCAAGTTCCACAGAGGTCACCTATGTTTCCTTCTTAAAACAAGCCATAGTCTGTCTATTCAATTCAATTCAGTTTTATTTATATGGAGCCAATTCACAACACATGTCGTCTCATGGCACTTCACAACAGTCAGGTACATACATTCCAATTAATCCTAACAATTGAACAGTGCAGTCGGAGTTAGTTATTTATTCAAACTGGATAAAAAGTTTTTCTATCTAAGGAAACCCAGCAGATTGCATCCAGTCAGTGACTTGCAGCATTCCATCCTCCTGGATGAGCATGTAGAGACAGTCACTGGCGTTGACGTTGCAACAATCCCTCATACTGAGCATGCATGTAGCGACAGTGGAGAGGAAAAACTCCCTTTTAACAGGAAGAAACCTCCAGCAGAACCAGGCTCAGTGTGAGCGGCCATCTGGCACGACCGACTGGGGGTTTGAGAGAACAGAGCAGAGACACAAAAAGAACACAGAAGCACTGATCTAGAAGTACTTTCTATGGGAAGGAAAAGTAAATGTTAATGGATGTAGCTCCTTTAGTCGTTTCACCTAGAAAGAAAGAACAGATAAACTCTGAGCCAGTTTTCAAGGTTAGAGTCTGAAAGAGAGCACATAGAGTTAGTCACAGTAAAAGCTCAGTCAATCGCCATGTCTAGGAGAGAGAAAGGGTTAAACACTAAAAGACAGGGCTATGTGGATCATCGGTAGAGGGTGAGCATTAAGGTGTTGCCAGCAGAAGCTCGGACGATTCCCCTCTCCTATAGCAGCCTATAGCAGCATAACTACACAGATAGTTTCAGTTCAGATTATTTAGTTAAACGGCGCTTATTTACAACAATGTCGTCTCAAGGCACCCCACAAAGGGTCCCTCTGCTGGTCATTGTTATACTAAAAACCACAAGGATTGGGATACCTCTCTCTGTCAGACTGATTATAACCATTGGAAAAGAGAAGGGGTCATACAGGTAGCAGAAATGGAGGGTGTGTTTGCACCTCAACCATAACTGAGCCGGTTTAGGCTAAACCTGACTCCCCCTTACTCCAACCAACAGGGAGGGAAGAAGACGGAGGTAAAAAATAAGGAAGATAACTCCGGATAAACTAAGCCACTCTAACTATGAGCTTTATCAAAAAGGAAAGTTTTAAGCCTAGCCTTAAAAGTAGACAGGGTGTCTGCCTCACGGACTAAAGGTGGGAGCTGGTTCCACAGGAGAGGAGCCTGATAACTAAAGGATCTGCCTCCCATTCTACTTCTAGAGACTCTAGGAACCACCAGTAAACCTGCAGTCTGAGAACAAAGTGCTCTGTTAGGAACATATGGAACAATCAGATCTCTGATGTATGATGGCGCTAGATCATTAAGGGCTTTATATGTGAGGAGGAGAATTTTAAATTATATTCTGGATTTAACAGGGAGCCATTGAAGGGAAGCTAAAATGGGAAAAATATGATCTCTCTTTTTAATTTTCATCAGAACTCTTGCTGCAACCTTTTGAATCAGCTGAAGGCTTTTAACTGCATTTTGTGGACATCCTGATAGTAACGAATTACAATAGTCCAGCCTTGAAGTAACAAATGCATGGACTAGTTTTTCAGCGTCACTCCTAGATAGGATATTTCTAATTTTGGCAATGTTCCAGAGATGAAAGAAGGAAATCCTAGAAACCTGTTTAATATGGGATTTAAATGACATAAATAACACCAAGGTTTTTTACTTTATTATCAGAGGTCAATTTAATGCCATCCAGGTTAAGTGATTGACTAAGCAGTTTCTTTTTTAAAGACTCCAGTCCAAAGATGACAACTTCTGTCTTGTCTGAATTTAGAAGCCAAAAATTTAACGTCATCCAAGTTTTTATATCTTCAAGACATGCTTGTAGTCTATCTAACTGGTTGGGCTCATCAGGATTTATGGATAAGTAAAGCTGAGTATCATCAGCGTAACAGTGAAAATTTATCCCATGCTGCCTAATAATTTGACCTATTGGAAGCATATATATAGTAAAGAGAATTGGCCCAAGTACTGAGCCCTGTGGTACTCCACAATTAACCCTGGAGTTTAAAGATGATTTATCATTTACACGAACAAACTGGAATCTGTCAGACAGATAAGACATATGAGAGGTCTACACCTCTCATATATTCATATACCTTTCGGCTTTACTATTCTGTTCTGGATAAAGCACAGGAGGAATGAAAGTACAGTTGACTGAAACATTTTCAATTATCATCAAAATGTTATTGTAAGATTTGCTGCTTAAACAGCAATGCTGTAAGAGTTTAATCATGATTTAATATTACACTTACATGCATCTATTCATGTAAATTTGGTCATTTCTTCTGCTTAAAGCTTAACATTTCTGGCAAAATATCAGCTTCTTCCAACTATCACTGAGAGTGACTGCATAATGCTGGTGGTGCTGGATAACTCACCCTTTCAGTTGAATGTTTTCTACTTGAGTTATGGACACTTTTCAGTTTCTTTTCAACATTTATTTCTCTAAGATAAACACTGATCTCCTTTCCCTTTGCGCATCATGTTAGCCCATTTCTAAATGTTCCAGAGCATCAACTAACAGACATTTCTTTTTTTTAATAGGTGGTCACAAGGCTGATGATTAGTTAATCAAGGGTCTTTGATTAGCAGACCCTGGCTGCTACTTGTCTTTCTAATTGTCATGAAAGGAGTAAGAATAACCTTGTTTTTTCAAACACTGCTTCTCTTTTTTTGTTAAATAAGAAGGAGAAAATAATTCAAATCAGGGATGCATGAAAACCCAAAGAAAACCACATGGAAAACAAAATATTAAAATGGCTGTAGCTCAAGCAAACGCAGAAAAAATCTCCCTGTTTTTGTAAGCTTAAATATTTAGAACATTTGAGTGGTTCTAAAGATAATTTTGCCAGTACTCCCATTGTATGTTTTTTTTTTTTTTGCCAAAAATCACAATTAAGAAATGTAGAAAATAAGTATTGCAAAGCTTTGCTTGCACAGTGGAGGTGAAAAGTAGGTGTCGTTAATTACAGCAAACAGAGAGAGTCCTAGTCATCAATCTAATGCCTATACATGTTTTTTCCTTGTCAGAGTTACAAGGGGCTAGTGAGTTTACCACAGACAGGTCACCAGGAATCCAGAGTCCCAGACTGTAAATATACTGAGAAATGAGACAGACTTGATATCGTATTTCCTTGTATCTGCTGTTTCTTACAATTTCATAACATTTCACAATTTTCTACTCTAATTGAATGACTCCCGGCAGGACAATTAGCACCTTACATGTTTGTCTTGATGAATGAACTCTTAATATAGAAAGATGCTTATTCTTACTTTCTTTTTCCAAACAGTCTGGTGTTAATTAAAATTTGCATAGAGAGTTGGTGTAAAACCATGGGAGTGACAGATGTGGTTTCAGGTGAAAATTAAGACTAGGTGAAGATCGTGTGACTGGGAAGGACATCTGTTGAACAGTTACTTTACTGCAGTTTTTACCTTGACTCTTTATCATGGTGTTCTTTTCTTTTGTATTTTGGAAGTCTCGCTGAATGACAATTAGGGAAATATTCTGTCTTCAGTCTTGAACAACTGAATAGAGTTAACAGAAAAAGGCCTAAGCTGAGAAAGGACACAAAAACCATTTCCACATAATGCATTGATAGTTTTGCATTCTACACCATTATTTGAAGACAATAAGGAAAACCTCACAGATTTAAATAGAATAATGATAGTACACAATTTCCAGTCATCTTAAATTGGTTTTAGTCTACAGGTAAAACCTATACCTCAGTTGTAAGGCAATAAATTTGACTTTCAGTTTATTTGATTAATAACCTTTTGTTTAATTTCTACAGTACATTTTGTATTCAAAGTTTTACACTGTAGGAACATTTTTATTAAAATATATATTACAACAGTGAATATTAGGTTAAAGCAGGGCAGTAAAACCTTTGCAGATTTCTTCCTATGGGAATGTGTTTATAAGAATAAAGTTTCTTTTTTTATCAGAGGATCAGCCTAGTTTTGGTAATGTTCTTCATATTGTATGCATTGTTATTAGAGGTATATAACAATAGATCCAACTCACATGACAAGATAATACAAAATATTGGGTTTATGAGAACAGGACAAAAGGATTTTAACAATAGTTTTGTTAAAAACTTAAAATATTTGTTTTTGTTTTAAAAAAATAGAATAAAGCTTTCATGGATTACAAGCTGCCTTTTAAATATCTGTAAACAACGCACAATACTTTAGTCCAGGTTCGACTAGTCTACATATTGTGGTTTTTCATGCTTGCCTTTATTTAACGTGGTCCTAAAGCCAAAACAAAACTTTTAAAAAGCTTTTTTTGTGCGGCAAAAATAGAATAAAAGTTTCATAAATCTAGCGCTTTAAGAGATGGCTTTCTTTTTAAACAGAAATAATTTCATGCTCTTGCCACACCCCAACTTTTCATCCATCTTTACTACTACTGGCACAACATAGAAGTTATTTTGACTGAAAAAACTGTGCTTTTGTCTTAGTTACTGGAAATATTCACCAGAAAGATCTGTCAATGAGAGCAAAAGGAAAGAGACTTATTTTTCTAAGATACTATCACTCTCTGCTGTCTTTGCATTTATATTTAATCATTTTTAATCTAATACCAACAGTTGGTTAGGTTAAAACAAATACTTGTCTCAGTGATTGATAGTTATGCTATAACATTGTCATGCCTACAACATTTTCATTTATTATTTAAATTACACCAAAGACTGAAATATGAATTAATCAGCAAATATTATTTAAGCTGAATTTATGAGCTGCTGTAACATGTTAAGTTATTGTATGAAAATAAAAAGCCTCATCCCTGAGACAAAAATTAGATGTCTTTACTATAATTAACTCACCCACTAGTTTTTATTTTGTGGGTTGTTCCTGTCATTTCTTTCAGTTAGAGACTGCTTAATGCTGTCACAATAAACCCTTTCTTAAAGATACTTGTAGAATATGTGCACAGCCTGTCAAAATATAACACACAAGTTCAGGATTTGTGTTATGAAATCTATTTATGAAATATATGCATTTATTCTCTTTGTAAAGCTGTCTCCCTCAACACGGCTATGTATAATGAATTTCCAATTACTTCCAATTCCAACACAATGATGCCTTCAATAAAACTAGAGAGAGTGAGGCAGGGTCAATGACGGAGCAGCTTACATTAATACCTGCAAATGTGTTATAAGCTCTGCTTTAGGTATTGGTGAATTACTGTTTGCTTTAAAAGAAACAACCTGGGACAAAATAACCTCTTACTCACTGTATACAAAGTACATTTCCATCTTGCGCTGCAGAAAACTAAAAGCAGTAGGTAAAAAAATGCAGTGCAGCACTTTGACGTTTTTCAGCCGCATAGCACCACAGTGACAGAAATCACTGTAGCGGTACTGTAGATAAATAAAACACAAAGTTGCTAGACCACATATCAGGTTATAAGATTGTAATTTCAGTCAATATTCACACAGAGGACAAGGTAACAAGCATTACATCCTCCTACACCTGGAAGTGGTGCATATCCAGCCTGCTGCCTGTGGTGAGGCAGCATCAGCAGACCTGGGAACTAATGCCACATGCTTTTCCATTCTGCTGGGAACACTCACATTGAGGCTTATTGTTTTATTCTGTCACTTACTCGCTTCATGGCTGCCATAATCTAATGCAATTTAAGCCACTTAAATTTTTCATACAGTGCACAATCGTGACTTAGTACTGCCTGAGTTTGCTAGGTTAAGTAGCTTCCTGAAGGACACCGTAGATGTTATACTCTCCCTCCTTGTATCCACTGAGTTTTCAGTTTATTTTTCTTTCTTGTGTTGGGGCTCTTCAACAGGTGGCTCAATAGCAGGCTTCAACCTTAAACATAGAAGAATAGATGTTGCATTAGCTTTGTTGCCCCAGTGGCTAAGTAGTATGTTCTCCTTGGAAACCAATGCAAGCTCTGCATGGGAAGTTATATGTGTGTGTGTGTGTGTGTGTGTGTGTGTGTGTGTGTGTGTGTGTGTGAATAAATATGTATAAAGTAACGATTTGTTCTCTTCCAGATTTCTTATATATATATGTTTTTATTTATTTATTTATTTATTTTTTTTATCACATTTCATCAAACAAAGGTTAATATCAGGGAAAGATACCCTGAATAAAGTGTTGGTGATAACTGGCTATGAGTCTTTCTTCAATCAATCATTGTATCCAGTCTATTCAGCCACACTGAGGGGTTTATAAACACGGGCAGTTTGTTTAATGTAATTCTACAGCACATGAATAAAATTACAGTCCAGACTTTAAAAACATTACAAAACCTTTATTTTATGTTATTTATTGAGCCAATCAGAAGCGTACTTGCTGGTGTGCTTTGGATCATTGTCCTGGATAATCCAAGAATGGTTCGGCTTTTAGGTTACGAACTAAAGGCCAGACATTTTCCTACAGGATTTTTGGTTTGAAGAATTTATGGTTTCGTCAAATACAACAAAGCAACCTTAGATAGTTATACTTCCACCCTCAATTTTGATTGTCAGCATGATATTATTTTCATGAAATGCTGTTAGTTTTACACGCAATGTATTGGGTGTAAACAAAATGCCTTCAAAAATGTTTCACTTTTCTTGCAAGTCCACACAACATTTTTCCCAAAAGTCTTGTCAAGATGTTATGAGGGGAAATGTGAGGAGGCATTTGGGTTCATTTTAGTCAGCTGGGATTTTCCGTTTGGAACTTATTAATTGTTGCCTTGTCTCTTTCTGATCTTTGAATCACAAACATTAAAATTAACTGAGGCAAGTGAGGCTTGCAGTGATGCTAATTTGTTCTGGGCAACATCTACAGTACTGGGTAGAAGTTGCCTCCTTCATGAGTCGTTGATGCGCTGCTGGAGTAAATTTGGTAGGTCGCCCACTCTGCTGAAGGTTCAACACTGTTCCATGTTTTCTCATTTTGTGGATAATGATTAAAACTGTGGTTTGCTGGCATCAAAAAGCCTTATAAATGGCTTTGTAGTCTCTTTCAGACTGATAGATATCAATAACATCAGTTTTAGAATTTCCTTAGATTGGAGTACAATGTGTTTCTTTTTAAGACCTTTGACCCCACCATGTTGTAAGTCACTACTCAAGAGGTATCTTAATTCTACAGGTCAGACAGTAAACAGGCTTGGGTGTGGCTAATGAAATTGATTCAAAAATGAAATTGATCCAGAAATGTGGATAGGTTGGTTTGGATACAATTTTTCCCTTAGTAAATATACTCTTCATTTAAAAAACACTTTTGTAGTTACTGAAGTTATCATTGCCTGATAAGAAAATTTGATTGATCTGCAATATTTAAGTCTGACAACATGGGAACTTTATTCTACTTCGTTGGCTTGAAGGACCTGGAATGGCTGTAGAATATAGCCCTTTGTTTTCACAAAACATTTTTCTTGTATTGACTTTACCATAGAATGCACTGCATGAGAGGAGAGACAGAATCGCAGTGGGAAATGAAGGCACTCATGCTGTCCATTAAATGGCAGAGTTGTGGTTTTCCATTAACATCCCACAAGCAGTAGCAGGGAGGTTAGTTATTACCAGTAGTTAAACTGTATTTGTTTGTGTGAGCTTTCATAGGCGCATTAAGGCTTGATCTACATGTTGGACAGCCTTTTACCTATTCATGCAGCTAATTAATTTATAGTTAGACAGTCCCTGAACAGATATGACTTTACATTTACTTATTAGGAGTGTGTAATCAATATAGTGAGCTTATGTAGTGGCTGTGAACGTCTAGGATAAATCACCCTGGTGAGAAAATGTAGCAGTAAAAGGACACAGTGAAGAAAACAGATTCATCTGCCCTTTTAGACTGTAAAATGTGATAATGATCTTTACACTATCGCTTTTTCTAGACACTTCTTCACATTTTCTTGTTTTACTACCTCCATCCACGGTCCCAGTGGTCTATCATACCAGTGCAGAGCTTGTCAGAGATGGAGGAGAGTATTCTGGCAGGAGAAACTCACATTGATCGACTCACCCTCAGTCCACACCCGAAACTGCTGACTTCCAGCAGAAAATAAAGAGAGACAAAAAAACAAAAGTCAACCCTCAGCCCTTTCTATCCTGCACCACCCTGTCGTTATCACAACCATCAACAACACAGGTCACACTCTGGTCCCTCGCCCATCTTTGTTATCATAAATACAATTTTCTACAGCTATTTTTGTCAAACAACACTTTTCTCAAATCAGATGACTTTCCCTGCCTTTTCTTTCCATTCAGCATTATTTTTTCATCCAAACAATCTCCTACCCAATCTTTCATATTTCTACCTCCCATATCATTTATCTTTCAACGTTTTTTATGTTTTGTATGCTCTGATATGTATATTGCAGCATGAACAAAAACAAAAAGTATATGCATACTCTTTATCTCAACCCCTACCATTTTGTGCATAAATTGGAGGCTCAGTCATCGAGGATTAGCCACAGACTTGATCAGAGTCACGGCTGTTGACAGTGTTGATTCTATCAGATAAGGATTTACAGTCAACACTTAATAACACACATGGCACTGAGCCTAGTGTCATTTTCGGGGCAAACCGGATGCTCACTGCACTGTTATCTTGGAAAAAACGTTGTACTTTTTTTAAAGACATGAAAGCCCTGCACTCTACGCATCACTTCTGCACCACCAGACAAAACATTTCAACTTGTCATGTGTGATTTACCCATTGACACATGATCCCATCATCTGCCATTACCTGCTGCCATCCAGGTGTGACATTATTCCATTCAGTGGATAGAAGTTCCAAAAATACTTTAGTTTATACAAGACTGGAAGCAAACTCACCACACATGATCATCTATTGCAACATAAAGACTTTGTCTGTCTAGGGGTGTAATGATATATTCAGCTTATGAAATAACAAAATCTCTCAGGCTCACGAAATGAATCAAAATATAAGCAAAATTCTTGGGAAATCAAAGAACCCACATTTTTTTGTCTGTTTCCACAAATAAAGGTTTCACAAATTTCAAACAGTGTTTTGAAGAATCTCTAATCTAGAATAATCCAGTGTAGTTTTGACTTCTACTAGGGTTTCTATAGGGTCTTAAAAAGTCTTTTATTTCACATTTTAGGTCTTTAAAACTCTTCAATATGTCCAGATTTTACATATTAATACTTATAGTATTTATGAATGTCTTAAATTTGTATGTTTGTTTATTGTTTTGTTTGCATTTGGTCTTTCACCATTTCCAGTCTTGAACAAAAGCCCCCTTTCCACTGTAAGTCCCAGAATTTGAATACCTGGGATTTTGTTTTACCCAGGTAAATGGAATACAAGGTATTTTTGTGCTTTCTGTTTCCACTGCTCTGAAAGACTGTGGAGCATTTATTCAAATCAGCCTAACGGCGCATGTGAAAGTTTTAAACATAACTGCACTACACCTCCAGTCCAGCAGGTGACAGTAATAAGAAACCAAAGACCAAACAGGTAAAGCCCAACCAAGAAGCCTATATTTTTTTGTTTTATCAATCTTTATTAATAACAACAAAACACAATATGGCACACATCATGTTGACAAAAAGCATGCAGAAGGAATATAAAGCAAAAACTCTTTCTTGTTATTCATTTAGCTGTGACTAAGAGAAGCCCATATCCAGCCATTTGCTCACAAAACAAGATGGAGAGCTCACTGCTTTATGACAATTTGCTCATAGATAATTTTTTTTGCCTCAGCTGACAAATAATAGTAGATAATGACCAGCTTTAGTGTTATACTTTTGATTAAATCCTTCCACTATTCCTTAAATTTGCACCCAATCCATTAGCAAGAAAAGTTTAAATAACTATTTTACTTTAAATTTTTATCAACCTGCATCTGGCCAGAGTTGTTGCTTTACTGCATGATTCATTTACACACTGATTAACAAACTTATTTTTATTTTATTTTTATCATTAGGTAAACTCATAGCAGATATATAAAGCACACACAGAGACAAAATGTTTTAAGTAGAAATTTTGGGTATTAGAATAAACAGTTAGTCAGTTGGCAAGTACAGGAAATGGATATCTTGACTATCTGATCATAAGCAAATATTTAAATAATGTAAAAGAAGATGAGGAGACAGTGACAGAACACGAGGGTGGTCTCTCCTTCTGCAGAGTTGTCTGCATAAAACTATGAAAAGTGGAAAATAATAGTTCACACTACACTAAATTAGGTTTAAATGAAAACCAATCTTAGGCAAATGTGTATGTTTTATGTATAAGGAATAGTAATAGTGCTCTTTTTGATCATTAAGGGGTACTCTACTAAAACACTTTTTTATTATGAATTAAGATGTCAAGTAATTGCAAGAAATAAATAAAATGTATTTGTAGTGTAAGGAAAAACTGTGGTGACAATTTTTAACATACCTATAGTGACTTAAAATGTCTTAAAGTTTCAGAGAAAAAGAATATATTTTATATTCTGGAGCTTGCAGTTATTCACCACACATACTAAACACTTTATATCCACTTTCAGCTGCCACAAACAGATAGCAAGGAGCGAAAAATGACAGAGTGTCATGCCAAGATCAGGTGGGGAAAACACACTTTAACCACCCAGTATGCCTGTAGCCAGAGAGGGGCTCATCTCCTCTGAAAGCTAATTTTAAAATGTAGGAACATTCTTTATTAACTGATTGCGCAGATACAATCTGAAAACATCTTAAAACTACTTTTTGTGACTAATTAATAGTAAAAAATATATACATTTCTATACTCAACCCTTCCAACCCCACCCATTCAACAATTCTGGGTTAATCTGAAAAGACCTACCCCAGACGGGCCCTTTTATCCGTGACAGTTTGGACTCAGAAAAGTGTAATTACTCGGGTAAATTTCTGTCGAAATGCATGGAGGGCTTTTAAAATACCTTTCAATGGCTGAAAGGCCCTCCAATGGAAATGGGACTAAAAGTCAATATGGCAACAAGCTTAAAACACTCACCTCCATATCTGGGGCCTATGATAATATAGCTTATCACCTGACTAAGTCTCATCAACTGGATAATGACTTGTGAGACACAGGAACACCTGTAGGATTTTATTGGAGGGTACGCACATAACCATCACCGCACCTAACCCACACGGACACAGCCTCGACGCACATCACACACATGGCGCACACAACCAACAACACTGCACCTGACCCACACAAATATGCCACAGGAGCTAGATGCGCATGGCGCACAAAAACAGTGCATCTGCCCCACATAAGGTCCAACTTGCACAATGCGACACACGTCAGCATACATATATGCCTACATAGCCTATTTTTTTACTAATTACACTAAATAATAAAAAAAAAGGAAAACAAAGCCTGCCTCATCAAACTGCCTTATCACCTCCTTGTTGATTGATTTTGGGGTGAATGTTCATCAGGGCAAGACCAGTGAGCCATTATGCAGCATTTTGATAAAAATATCCACATCTCTTATTGAGTTTGAAAAGCCATTCAAGCGGGATTCTTCCCTAATACAGTCAGATTTTTCTGAGAGACAGGAGTTTGCTATCATGAAATATGTTTCTCTATCTCTTTGATCACTTCTGTACCTTCTGAGTTTGTTGTTGAAGTGAAGGGAATTGCAACCTGTCACCAAAACAAGTTGCTTGCATTTGCTGAACTCGATTGGTATGTTTGCATCTGCAAAAAAGTAGTACAATCTGCTTTTTAAATCTGCCGAAATAAAGCCTACAGCTCGTCCAATACAGTTGCAAAAACTAGAGGAATTCCACTGCTTTGTGAATTCTCCACCTATTGTAGTTTCCAGAAAGTATGTTACATTTTTTATTTTCTTTTTTCAAAGAATAAAATTGTGAAATATGATATTTATCCTGAAGAATGAAATGATCTACTAATTATGGATTTGATTTGCTCGTTTTTAGCAAATCAATCAGTATTCGCAAGTTTAGACAGCAACAACAGAGGGATGTTCAAGGTTATGTGCCCTGTACTTCTTAGAACATGAATCATGAGGCCCTGTGATTTGATGCATTGCATATTCACTATCCAATAAACAAGGGTGGGGCACATTTTACATTCAGTTTTCCATGACACAGGCCTAATTTATAGAGCCTTTTCATCAAAGCCTGCACCAAGCTGCAAGATCAATGGGCATTATTTCTCCTGATGTAGATTGATACCGGACGGTGGGAGAAACAGTAACTATTCAGCTCATGTCTGTTTACAGTTTTACCTGCACCTATGCTATTAGGAGTCAGAAGGCTAAGAGCTTCAACTCTCCCACCCGCACTGAGCCACATCTGATCCTCTTCTTCACTTGGCTGATGTCAGCAGTATCATTAGAATAAATGAATCACCATATTGCAGCATCTCTGCTTCTTTGCTTCATGCATACAAAAGGAGGTGGCTGTTGGCAAAAACCTGTGCACACTATGTGGCGTTTTATTTTCCATTTATTGACCTCTGCACATAAACACATGCATTTTAGTTATTCAAATGTAGTCCAAATTCACACAAATGAGTGTCCGTGTTCCTGGTTAGGCCCCCCAAACGAGGACCTAATTAGTTAATTAGCTTGTTACACCAGTTGCTCCCAGGACGACCGGTGTGGGCTGGCTGTCATTTACAGCACAAATAGCAAAAGAGGGGGACTTATCTAAACCAATGAGAAACATGGATGGGGAAAGGATGGAGAAGAAAAAATGTGGTGTCAACTTGCGTCAACATTTCATGCTGTGATGGCCGCTGTCTTTCCGCCCCGACCTCAGTCTCATAGCTGAACAATGGGTGAAAGTAAGACTTTCAATTATATGAATGAGTCTAATTAGTCAGCGAGGAGGTGATCTGTAAGGGGAACCAGGAACATCGCCTGCTCAACACTGTGACGGGGTGAACTGCTTGTTTCACAGTGTCGTGGCGACCTTCATTCCTACAGATGGTGAGGACCAGAGTTCACACACCAAGGCTCACAATCACTGTCACACTCATTAAACATTGTTGCTAATATTTTTCTTCTATGCTGTACATATTCTAAGTGACATGGGCATTATATCTTTATCTGGAGGATTTAATGCATTATAGCAATAATGTATAGCTGGATTAGAGCTTTAATTAAGCTACCTTTAATTTACAATACCTATCAAAAATATATTTTTTACAGGCCAAGATTTAATATATGTACATAAGATGATGTTGTTCTTTTTGGTGGTGGTGGTATTTGAGCAATAAAAAACTGTGCAGAGGTCTGGACACACTTCAGACAACTGGAGAATTAAGAGTATTACTTTAGGCCTTAAATACCTTTATATGATTTGGAGCATTTGTGTTCAAACCTTTTGCACTACGGGCCAAAATAGGCAAGTTGAAAGCATCCTAAAAATAATAAATAATGTGTCCATCAGCATCTGGATGGCCTAATTTGTACCTAACAGTTAGACAGACTCTCAATTTTAGCTAATTTTACAGCCAGCAGTGTCAAAGTAAATATATTTCGGTAAACAGCAAGAGAAACTTAATTTAGAGAATAGTCATAGTATACAACTAATCTATAGGAACACATTTTTATCTTGTTAAAATCATGGAATTTTTTTGACAAGGGTTTCGTACAATATATTTTTTTCTTTTTCCAGAAGGAAGATGTGTTCACCGGTAAAAAGTAGTCATAAAGGCTAATCTTCCTCTATCTTCAACTCAGAAGCCGACATAGATCTAAGCATAATAAAATAATTAAACTGGTATATTAAAAATGCCTACACATGCAATTTTCAAAAAGGTCATAGAGTTTTTTTTTCTCACTCAAATGCAAGACAGAACCCATTATGGCCAAATATTATATTAAGGAATAAGCTATTAAACTCTCATACAACATTAGTGGTGTCCTTGGGTGATACAATGATCCTCAGTTGTAACATTTCCTACTCAGAAGAGCATTAGATTACCTTCTGTGAGGTACTGCACTGCCTGCTTTGTAACAGCTTAATTAGTCTGCTCTCTGATTTTGCGTGTTCACTTATTTGCCCAATGTGGAAACATGAGGAAATGCACATGAGAGCATGTAATGACATGCAAATGTAAAAGTATGTGGAGAGCTTGTTTGGTGTGTGTGTTTGCGCTGTTTATATGTATGAGGTGTGGGTTTGAGTTACTGGGAACAGTGTGGGTGTTGATGGTGCATTCATATTGGCAGTGGACTCTGACAGGTCTCCCTCTTTAGGCTAAAATGTTTGCACTTGACTAAAAGCAGAACACCCACACACTCACAGGCCTTTTATAACTACCTTACTGTTACACAAGTTGGATGCTGATGCCACCAGTTTCGTGGGATTTCTTCATTCTCCTTGTTTTTTTGTAGCAATAATGGCATCATAGAACGTTTCAGAAGCAAAGTTCCTCATGCGATGCTACAAGAGCGCAATTATTGTCAGATCCATTGGCTTTCTATTCATCACAGTAGCATTGTGTTTTATTTAATTGACTGTGAACCTGCTGGTGTGCATCCAGCTTGTGTTCGGCAGACGCCAGGCCTCACAAATGAGTCTGGGGGGAAATAAGACGAGGCAGTGAATTAGCCAATTCGCATGCATGTGAGGGTACCACATTTAGGGTGATGGCGGAATGATGGACTTAAAAGACAGCGGGAAAAGAACAATATAAAACATTCACAAAAACAAGACTTACTAATTGCAGCATCACTTTTTCCTCAGTGTTTACTGGTAGCTCTGAGGCTTCTGCTCTTTACGTGCTGTGATTTCTAATAACTGGGGTGTACAGGGGTTGGACAATGAAACTGAAACACCTGGTTTTATACCACAATAATTTATTGGTATGGTGTAGGGCCTCCTTTTGCGGCCAATACAGCGTCAATTTCTCTTAGGAATGACATATACAAGTCCTGCACAGTGGTCAGAGGGATTTTAAGCCATTCTTCTTGCAGGATAGTGGCCAGGTCACTACGTGATACTGGTGAAGGAAAACGTTTCCTGACTCGCTCCTCCAAAACACCCCAAAGTGGCTCAATAATATTTAGATCTGGTGACTGTGCAGGCCATGGGAGATGTTCAACTTCACTTTCATGTTCATCAAACCAATCTTTCACCAGTCTTGCAGTGTGTATTGGTCCGTTGTCATCCTAATACACGGTACCGCCTTCAGGATACAATGTTTGAACCATTGGATGCACATGGTCCTCAAGAATGGTTCGGTAGTCCTTGGCAGTGACGCGTCCATCTAGCACAAGTATTGGGCCAAGGGAATGTCATAATATGGCAGCCCAAACCATCACTGATCCACCCCCATGCTTCACTCTGGGCATGCAACAGTCTGGGTGGTACGCTTCTTTGGGGCTTCTCCACACCGTAACTCTCCCGGATGTGGGGAAAACAGGAAAGGTGGACTGATCAGAGAACAATACATGTTTCACATTGTCTACAGCCCAAGATTTGCGCTCCTTGCACCATTGAAACCGACGTTTGGCATTGGCATGAGTGACCAAAGGTTTGGCTACAGCAGCCTGGCCGTGTATATTGACCCTGTGGAACTCCCGACGGACAGTTCTGGTGGAAACAGGAGAGTTGAGGTGCACAATTAATTCAGCCCTGATTTGGGCAGCCGTGGTTTTATGTTTTTTGGATACAATACGGGTTAGCACCTGAACATCCCTTTCAGACAGCTTCCTCTTGCTTCCATAGTTAATCCTGTTGGATGTGGTTCGTCCTTCTTGGTGGTATGCTGGCATTACCCTGAATACCGTGGCTCTTGATACATCACAATAACTTGCTGTCTTGGTCACAGATGTGCCAGCAAGACATGCACCAACAATTTGTCCTCTTTTGAACTCTGGTATGTCACCCATAATGTTGTGTGCATTTCAATATTTTGAGAAAAACTGTGCTCTTACCCTGTTAATTGAACCTTCAAACTCTGCTCTTACTGATGCAATGTGCAATCAATGAAGACTGGCTACCAGGCTGGTCCAATTTAGCCATGACACCTCCCACACTAAAATGACAGGTGTTTCAGTTTCATTGTCCAACCCCTGTAAGTGTGTGTTTTTGCGTTTTATTCTGTTGCACATGAAATCAACTCACTACACCAGAGGAAGAGAACACAGAAGGTACAGGTGGACCTCATTAAATTTTAGTTTCATTGATAAGTTTATTATTTTAATAATACAGGGGTTGGACAATGAAACTGAAAGATTGGTTTGATGAACATGAAAGTGAAGTTGAACATCTCCCATGGCCTGCACAGTCACCAGATCTAAATATTATTGAGCCACTTTGGGGTGTTTTGGAGGAGCGAGTCAGGAAACGTTTTCCTCCACCAGTATTGCGTAGTGACCTGGCCACTAACCTGCAAGAAGAATGGCTTAAAATCCCTCTGACCACTATGCAGGACTTGTATATGTCATTCCCAAGACAAATTGACGCTGTATTGGCTGCAAAAGGAGGCCCTACACCATACTAATAAATTATTGTGGTCTAAAACCAGGTGTTTCAGTTTCATTGTCCAACCCCTGTATATCTTAAAAGCTGAAACTCAAAATTATTACACACAAAGTCATATAGTTCAAGGGCTTATTTCTAGTAATTGTGATCGAATTGAATTTGAATGACAATGGCTTACAGCTAATAGAAGACAACCCAAAACTTCAGTTTTTCAGTAAATGACATGTTTATGTCCAACTTTGAGTACTGTGTAAAAGTTTTAGGCAGGTGTAAAAAATGCTGTAAACAAAGAATGCTTTAAAAATTAAAGTGTTAATCATTTATTTTCATCAATCAACAAAAAGCAGTAAATGAAAAAGAAAGAAATTTAAATCAAATCAATATTTGGTATGATCACCCTTTGCCTTCAAAACAGCATCAATTTTTCTAGGTACAATTGCACACAGTTTTTAAAGGAACTTGGCTGGTAGGTTGTTCCAAACATCTTGGAGAACTCACCACAGATATTCTGTGGATGTTGGCTTTCTCACATCCTTCCGTCTCTTCATGTAATCCCAGACACACTCAATGATGTTGAGATCAGGGCTCTGTGGGGGCAATACCATCATTTCCAGTAAGTCTTGTTCTTCTTTACGCTGAAGATAGTTCTTAATGATTTTGGCTGTATGTTTGGGTTCGTTCACTTAGCAATTTGTTAATTGCTAAAAATAAACAATCATCATTTATATTTCTGAAAGCATTTTTTCACACCTGCCTAAAACTTTTGCACAATACTGTATAAAATAAATTATTTTTAATGTTGGCTTACTGAAAAGGATGTCCATGGACTGGTGTAGATTCTCAGTCATCCAGGCAATGACAAAGTGCTTAAGTAGAAGGCAACTGGACCTCTAAACTGAAGTTCAGGACTGAAGACGCCTTTGATAGGGGAAATGTCTTTAAGAAAGATGGGAAGAAGTCCAGTGGCCTTCTACTTAAGCACTTAGTATATGCACTCAATGCTCTTTATGTCAAAAACCTGTTTGGCAAACAATCGGTTTGGGTTCAAGTGAAAAAAAACACACAGTGTGAATCAGTGCAGATGTTTGCATTTATTTTTGTTATTTGACTGTAGCTCACAGAGAAAATGAGCCTCTGCATATCTGCTAAAAGACAGTCTGTGACATGAAGTGGCAAGAGGAAGGTCATAGGTCACTGAGAGTAATAGTCCCCCATAAGCAGAGCACTCAGGGCGACCTGTGGGTTTTCCTTACTTGTCGTGGCCAGTGTGAGCTTGTGGTGTGCATGTGTCTCTGAGTGCCAGAAAAAATACAGTAAGCCAGTGTGAAAGACATACAAATCGAGTGGCATTTTCCTCCTTTTTCCTTTCTATTTTAACTCTCAGCCCATCAAATGTCCTATTGCTTTAGCATCACTTTGTCACTTCCTCCACAACACTACTGCCGGGCACATTTCATTAGCTGCTATTTTCAGCCACAGCCCTTGTTGTCTTCCTCAAATTAAACTTAGTTATGAGTTAAGAGCCTGACTTCAAGAATTCTGTCAGGGTCTCAGTCTCTTTTGACCCTTCGCCCAGAAGGTGGTTTGTGGAGTTCAATCATGCGTTGGTTCCAGCTTGCTGGATGTCACTCATATTGACAAGTTTTTTTTTCTTGTGTCCACACAGTGAGTGGTCCGCCACCATGCATTTTTATGCTCCAATAAAATGGAAATAGCACATGATTTTTCATTCTGAATGACATTAAAGCTTTACAAGTGTGACTTGACATGGCAGTGTAGATGTGCTAAAACCCAGCAGAGGACCTTGGCTCACAGTGAGGGACACAGCATCTGCACTTCAGGATGAATGTTTTCTATAAGCCCTATAAGTTGCTGGGGTTGTTCAGATAATTAGCAAATTAAGTGGTTTCTCTGTGTTTGCCTCCTAGCAAGCTGATACTGACAGACATGCATTTAATAACTATAATTAGCAGTATCCCCTTTTCCCTCATTCTGACAAGAGTTCATCTGCATACAAAAAGAATGTTGTGTCAAGATTTATGTTCAGGCTAATTCATTTCTTTTTGCTGTGCCAGAAACCCCATTATCCATATAGATATGGCAAATCTTATCATATTCACTGCATTCATGATGACATTTCATGCAAATGGACTTATAATGCTACAAAATAAGCTATTATCTACTGGAACTGTTATCAGTATTGGACCATTGATATGCGCATCTCCTGACATCTACCACTATAAGACATGTTAACGCTGTAGATGTTCTAAAACTCACAACATTGAAATCAGCCGATTTAAGAGAATGAATTGTTGTCAGTGCTTTACTGGCCAATGACCATTGGTATAACTCATACTCGTACTCATACTCGTCGTCTTCCGCTTTATCCGGGACGCAGGAGCAGCAGACTCAGCAGAGACACCCAGACACCCAGACGTCCATCTCACTAGACACCTCCTTCAGCTCCTTAGGGGGGAACCCAAGGCATTCCCAGGCCAGCGGAGAGACATAGTCCCTCCAGCGTGTCCTGGGCCGTCCCCTGGGCTTTCTCCCGGTGGGACGTGCCTGGAACACCACCCGAGGAAGGCATCCAGGAGGAATCCGGTATAGATGCCTGAGCCACCTCAGCTGGCTCCTCTCGATGTGGAGGAGCAGCGGCTCTACTCCGAGCCCCTCCCGGATGGCCAAACTCCTCACCTTATCTCTAAGGGAGTGCCCGGCCACCCTACGGAGTAAGCTCATTTTGGTCACTTGTATCCGGGATCTCGTTCTTTCGGTCATGGCCATAGGTGAGGGTAGAAACATAGACCAACCGGTAAATCAAGAACTTTGCTTTTCAGCTCAACTCACCCTTCTTATGAAGGGGGACCACCACCCCAGTCTGCCAGTCCAGAGGCACTGTTCCCAACCGCCACCCAATGTTGAAGAGGCGTGTCAACCATGACAGCCCCACAACTTCCAGAGACTTGAGGTACTTAGGGCTAATCTCATCCACCCACAAAGCCATGCCACCACAGAGCTTTTTAACCACCTTGGTGACTTCAGCCTGGGTGATGAAAGAGTCTAACCCCGAGCCCCCAGACTTTGTTTCCACCAGGGAATGCGTGATGGCAGGATTGAGGAGATCCTTGAAGTACTCCTTCCACCACCCAATAATGTCCCCAGTCGAGGTCAGCAGCCTCCAACCCCCACTGTTAACAGTGTTGGCGAAGCACTGCTTCCCCCTCCTGAGGCGCCGGATGGTTTGCCAGAATTGCTTCGAGGCCAACCAGTAGCCCTTCTCCATGGCCTCACCAAACTCCTCCAGGGCCCGAGTTTTTGCCTCGGCCCCAGCCAGGCCCACGACAGGCTGGATCCTTATCCGTCAGCCACCAAAGGAGTCCCACAAGCCAACCACAGCTGATAGGACTCCTTCTTCAGCTTGACAGCGTCCCTTACTGCCGGTGTCCACCACTGGGTTCGGGGATTGCCGCCGCGGCTTTGCGGCCACAGCTATGGGCAGCAGCATCGACAATAGATGCAGAGAACATGGTCCACTCGGACTCTGTGTCCAACATCCCCCGGAATCTGGTCAAAGCTCTCCCAGAGGTGGGAGTTGAATACATCCCTGGCCAAGGGCTCTGCCAGACATTCCCAGCAGACCCTCACTATGTGCTTGGGCCTGCCAAGTCTGTCCAGCTTTCTCCTCGTCAAGCGGATCCAACTCACCACCAGGTAGTGATCAGTGGACAGCTCAGCCCTTCTCTTCACCCAAGTGTCCAAAACATGCGGCCGGAGGTCTGACGATACAAAAACAAAGCCACGTGGACGTTGAAGTCCCCAAGCATGAATAATAGAGTCCCGGGAGGGGCACAATCCAGCACCCCCGACAGGGACGCCAAGAAGGCTGGGTATACCGCACTACCGCTCGGCCTGTAGGCTGAAACGACAGTCAGAGGCTAGTCCCCATCCCGAAGGCGCAGGGATGCGACCCTCTCATCCACTGGGGTAAATCCCAACACGAGACGGCTGAGCTAGGGGGCAACAAGCAAACCCACCCCAGTCCGCCCCCTCTCTCCGTGGGCCTCTCCAGACAAGAAGTGAGTTCAGCCCCACTCGAGGAGATGGGTTCCAGAGCCCACGCTGTGCGTGGAGGTAAGCCCGACTATTTTTAGTCGATATCTCTCGACCTCCTGCACAAGCTCAGGCTCCTTCCCCCCCAGCGAGGTGACATTCCACATCCCTAGAGCCAGCCTAAGCATGGGATGGGGCCACCAAGGTCTCCACCTTCATCTGCCGTCCAATCTCTTTGCACCAGCCTATCACGGTTTCCCCTGTAGGTGGTGGGCCCACTGGGGGATAGCCTCGCATCTCTCGTTCGGGCTTGGCCTGGCCAGGTCCCGCGAGGAGCAACCCAGCCACCAGGCGCTCTCCAACAAGTCCCGACCCCAGGCCTGGTTCCAGGGTGGGACCCCAGCTCCGCCGTACCGGGCGACGTCACGTGCCTCGATGTTTTGGTCCTCATGAGGGTGTCTTGAACCGCTCTTTGTCTGACCCATCACCTAGAACCTGTTGTCCATGGGAGACCCTACCAGGGGCATTTAAGCCCCAGACAACATAGCCTCTAGGATCATTCGAGCACTCAAACACCTCCACCATGATAAGGTGGCGGTTCAAGGAGGGGCATAGGTGTAACTAATCCAATTTTCTATAAAATAAACAATTTCAGGGTCTGTTACTGCAAAGATGCTTACAAATCTTTTTTAATCTGTTTAAGTCTAAATAATGTTTCAGAAAAGGTTCTATTTTGGCATCAACTGTTTGCACGGCCAGAGGAAGAAGCTGCTCAATTCGAAACTGAAGGTGACAGTAAAAGAGAAGTGAAAGTATGGTGCTCCTGTAAACACTCTCAGGTCTTTTACAAAAAGGCTGTTTGAAAAAAAAAAACATAGCATAGAGCACAGAAGAAACCCTATTGATTATGAATTATGAGAGTAAACCAAAGTGCTGCGTTTGTGCATGGGAAAACATGTTTTTCTGTAAGTTTTGTCCACACATAATTCCATGAGACCATGTTGAAATATGAGTCAGTTATCAATGAGTGCTATAAAAACAGAGGGGAAGCAGGCTAGCATTAGCAGACCAGTACAGCAAAATCTTCCACAATGTAAAGCAGCAGTTAGACGTGTCAGTCAGGTTTACATTGTGCAATTATTGGTTACTGTAGACAATTTTCTTTGTTGTGAAAGAATTGTAAGAAAATCATTCAATCAGTCAGGAGCTTTAAACAATTTTCTGTCGTCGTTTAGTGCCACAGGCTCCCCAACAGCGAATTTGGGTCTCTTGCAGCAACCAACAACAACAAATATCAAGCAGTGTTTTCTTTGAAAATTGTAGCTACAGAGGGTGGCTGCAGCAATTGGTATTATTATTTTCATCTTTTTTCCAGTCATGAGCATTTCAGAGCTGGGTCTGGTAAAAATGTTTTAAACCGATAGTGCATATCAGGCTGAACCGCAATTAATCCTGTTAGGGCAAAGAGAGCTGTCATACAGGAACAAAATATCACTAACTGTCCAGAAAAAAAGAAGACATTCCAGTGTCCTCAATGTCATTTGTGAGTTAAATGTGACACAATCCCTCTAAAATAGAGAATCTAATACTTTAATTTGGAGAGTTTTTATTGTTGAGAAATGTTTACTTTCTTCACTCTCATATGTAATACATGTGATTTACTTTTTCACAGAAATATGCATAAATAACTCACAGGTAGATTTTTAAGCACATAATATATGAATACTCTCTTACAATATTAGAATGTTACCCATATGTTTAGATGCTTCTTAGGTGAAAATGTGCTGACAATTTTAAACAGAATTTGAAACAAAGGGACAAAACTGAATTTTGGAGAAATATTTAGGGGAGTACTTATCTAACTTATTCTTAAAAGCCATCTGCAAATTTCCCAATGAACTTGTTACATGTTTAAAAATGAAATTATATATTTTTTTTCTATCAAGGTAATCATACTAAAGGACAAGTTAGTACAAATAAGCATTGTCTCAGATATAACCATTTAAGTCAATTTCTTCATAAAAAAGGTTATGAGAAGCATGCCTTACAGGTGAGCTTATCTATTTGTTGGGATACTGGAATAAATACAGTGATTTATTTTTGTAGATGCACTGTACTGTCCGGGATACAGTATTAAATAAAAGTAAAATTACCCATTTACTACAACAGACACTTTAAGTGAGGTAATGACATGGTATGTAGATGGCTTTTTTTTTTTACTTTAAATTTGCTATGAAATAATGCTATTAATCACTTAAACTTATAAATTATATATTAAGGTAGTTACCCATATTAAAGTTTAGTAGTCAATGCATTTTCATCATTTTACCACTCGCTTTAATGGATTTTAGTCTGACATTCTAACCAACATAAAACAATTTAAAAATCTACTATCAATAATATTTTGAAAAATAATAACCATTTGGGCTAATAATTCAAAAACTGTCTACTTTTAGTTAAGCATACAATGCAATTGAATCCTCTAAGATTAACATTTATTCATTTTTCCATCCATCTAGGTCCAGGTGTGTCTAAGCCTAAACTTTCCTTCTGAGGGTCAATGTGAGGTGTTGCCTGTACCCAAATAACACAAGTACTCGTCAATACCGTTTTAGGATTTAGGATCTGCAGTATACAGGGGTTGGACAATGAAACTGAAACACCTGTCATTTTAGTGTGGGAGGTTTCATGGCTAAATTGGACCAGCCTGGTAGCCAGTCTTCATTGATTGCACATTGCACCAGTAAGAGCAGAGTGTGAAGGTTCAATTAGCAGGGTAAGAGCACAGTTTTGCTCAAAATATTAAAATGCACACAACATTATGGGTGACATACCAGAGTTCAAAAGAGGACAAATTGTTGGTGCACGTCTTGCTGGTGCATCTGTGACCAAGACAGCAAGTCTTTGTGATGTATCAAGAGCCACGGTATCCAGGGTAATGTCAGCATACCACCAAGAAGGACGAACCACATCCAACAGGATTAACTGTGGACACAAGAGGAAGCTGTCTGAAAGGGATGTTCGGCTGCTAACCCGGATTGTATCCAAAAAACATAAAACCACGGCTGCCCAAATCACGGCAGAATTAAATGTGCACCTCAACTCTCCTGTTTCCACCAGAACTGTCCGTCGGGAGCTCCACAGGGTCAATATACACGGCTGGGCTGCTTTAGCCAAACCTTTGGTCACTCATGCCAATGCCAAACGTCGGTTTCAATGGTGGAAGGAAGGCAAATCTTGGGCTGTGGACAATGTGAAACATATATTGTTCTCTGATGAGTGCACCTTTACTGTTTGATGAACATGAAAGTGAAGTTGAACATCTCCCATGGCCTGCACAGTCACCAGATCTAAATATTATTGAGCCACTTTGGGGTGTTTTGGAGGAGCGAGTCAGGAAACGTTTTCCTCCACCAGTATCACATAGTGACCTGGCCACTATCCTGCAAGAAGAATGGCTTAAAATCCCTCTGACCACTGTGCAGGACTTGTATATGTCATTCCCAAGACCAATTGATGCTGTATTGGTTGCAAAAGGAGGCCCTACACCATACTAATAAATTATTGTGGTCTAAAACCAGGTGTTTCAGTTTCATTGTCCAACCCCTGTACATGGCTGTTTTTGTTCTGAGGGAGCAAACCGCAGCACCTGGAGAAAACCTCTCCATGCATGGGGTTACTTTAGGACAGAGACAAAGAAACTATTACTATTTGGATGAAGTTAAACATGCTTCTTTTTAGTAAACCAAAGTACAGAACACAAAGTTGAAAGCAGATTCTCTAAGTGTTCATCTTCATAAAAACTGAGAAGACGATTATTTTGTTATTTTATTAAACCAGAACACTGATTGGATTTATGAGGGATATATTGATTTGTGGGTTCTATTAAAGTAAAAATATCATTATATTATATTATATTATATTATATTTGTCATGGAGTGACATTTTGGACTTGTTGGTTTATTTTGTAATTTTGATTCTCCTTATGGCTCTTTGTTTATTTCTTAAGTTATTGTTTCTATGTTCCCCTCTAGTTTCTCTGTTTACTTTAGTTCATAGTTATTCTAGTTCTTTATTTCCTCCTCTGATTTATTCTCTTGCTTAGTTTGTGTTTTCTGTTTCAGTCCTTTCACCCATCCTCAGCCTTTGTATTTGTTTCACCTGTTCCTTGTCACACCTGTTCCCTGTTTCTTTGATTACCTGCCTTTTGTTCCCCTCTCTGTGCTCTGTGTATATTAGTTGTTCTGTTTGTTTAGTTCGTCGCTGGTTCCTTGTTTCTATGTCGGTGATGTCTATGCTTCGTTTATGCTACGTTTCTATGCTACGTTTCTATGTCTATGCTTTGTTCATGCTTCGTTTATGCTACGCTTTGGATACTTATGCTTCGTTTGGACTATGCTATGCCTTGCTATGAGTACCTGCAGGTTTGCGCAAGTTTTGATCTAGTCCTTGTTTCATCCCTGCAGTGTGTTTTGTTTCCTTTTGGACTTTTTATGAATAAACAAGGAAGTAACTATGATGCGGCTACCGAGCTCTTGTCTGCGCTTTGGTCCGATCCACAGTCCTTCCCCGACATTAGGAACCAGCCCAAAAGAGGACCAAGCAGAACCAGAGATGATTACCTTGTTTGAGAATTTCCGACGTGCCGCGGAGAAGAGCGCACGTCAAGATCAGGAGGAGAGAGAGCAGCGGTCACCGTTTTGGGGCACAAGACTGGCTAGGCCTCTTCCGGGTACCGGTCCGCTGCGTCACAGACCCTCTCCTCATCCCCGGAGTAAGTCACTGGCTCCAGTCTACTTTTCCTCCTCGTTTTTGGAGCCAGAGTTGCCTGCAGCGCACTCTCCCAGTTCGGAGCCTGCCCCATCTCGTCGGAGATGTCGCCGGCGCCACAAGCAGTCCGCAGCAGCAGCAACGCCTGAGCTCGTCACGTCCGCAGCAGCAGCAGCAACGCCTGAGCTCGTCACGTCCGCAGCAGCAGCAACGCCTGAGCTCGTCACGTCCACAGCTGCAGCAACAGCAGCGCCTGAGCTTGCCACGTCCGCAGCAGTAGCAGCAGCAGTAGCAGCAGCAGTAGCAGCAGCAGTAGCAGCACCTGAGCTCGTCATGCCCTCTGCTGGTCTCCGGTCGTCGGTACGACCTCCTGCTCCGCCATGTGTTCAGGCCGGGTTGCAGGAGATCAAAAAGGAACTTATGAAGTCACGTTGCCTAGAGTGTGTTCCTCACTTGACTATCAATCCTCAGGATCTGGTTGACGTGCACACTATTTTACTAGATGCGTTTCTTGCAGAGGGATGGCTAGACGCTCCAGCTCCACTCTCCGCTGGAGGTCCCTTCGATCCTCTTCTCGTGGCCGTTAAGGCAGCCATGCCTCTGGACTCACAGCATGCAGCTAAGCCTACAGAGCCTCAGCCGGCCATCGCCGGATCTACAGAGCCTCAGCCGGCCGCCGCCGGATCTACAGAGCCTCAGCCGGCCGCCGCCGGATCTACAGAGCCTCAGCCGGCCGCCGCCGGATCTACAGAGCCTCAGCCGGCCGCCGCCGGATCTACAGAGCCTCAGCCGGCCGCCGCCGGATCTACAGAGCCTCAGCCGGCCGCCGCCGGATCTACAGAGATTGACAGATTGACACACCAGAGCCTGACTCTTTGCCTGACTCTTTGCCTGACTCTTTGCCTGACTCTTTGCCTGACTCTTTGCCTGACTCTTTGCCTGACTCCGAACCGGACGCCAGGACCAAGTCTTCAGGATTTCTGCCTGGGTCCAAGTTGGACGCCAGGGCCAAGTCTCTGAGGATCTCGCCACGTCATACACTGCTTGACTCCTCGCTTCGTGGGTTTGCCTGGCATCTCCGCTGTCGGACTCCAGGCAGCCTGCATCCTCGCCGCAGACCTCCGAGGCACCTGCATCCTCGCCGCAGACCTCCGAGGCGCCTGCATCCTCGCCGCAGACCTCCGAGGCGCCTGCATCCTCGCCGCAGACCTCCGAGGCGCCTGCATCCTCGCCGCAGACCTCCGAGGCGCCTGCATCCTCGCCGCAGACCTCCGAGACATTGGCTCCTTCATCGCTGGCTACTTCGTCACTGCCGGCCTCCGGATCATCAACCACTTCAATGGCTACTTCGTCACTGCCGGCCTCCGGATCATCAACCACTTCGATGGCTACTTCGTCACTGCCGGCCTCCGGATCATCAACCACTTCGCTGGCTACTTCGTCGCAGGTCTCCGGATCATCGGCCTCCTGGATTTTGTTATGCGCCCCTGGAGATTATGGACTTTGGTTTTGTTGTTTTGTTTATTGGGAGTTATTTTTGTTTTGGACTCTGGCCCTCCTCCCAAGGCCCCCCTCCGCCCACCCTGGTTTGGTGGTTTGTATTTTGGACTTTTGCCCTCCTTCCGGGGCCCCCTCCGCCCGCCCTGGTCGGGTTGTTTTGAACTTTTGTTTTAGTCTCCAAGTGGTCGTCTGGAATCCGACCTTGAGGAGGGGGTTATGTCATGGAGTGACATTTTGGACTTGTTGGTTTATTTTGTAATTTTGATTCTCCTTATGGCTCTTTGATTATTTCTTAAGTTATTGTTTCTATGTTCCCCTCTAGTTTCTCTGTTTACTTTAGTTCATAGTTATTCTAGTTCTTTATTTCCTCCTCTGATTTATTCTCTTGCTTAGTTTGTGTTTTCTGTTTCAGTCCTTTCACCCATCCTCAGCCTTTGTATTTGTTTCACCTGTTCCTTGTCACACCTGTTCCCTGTTTCTTTGATTACCTGCCTTTTGTTCCCCTCTCTGTGCTCTGTGTATATTAGTTGTGCTGTTTGTTTAGTTCGTCGCTGGTTCCTTGTTTCTATGTCGGTGATGTCTATGCTTCGTTTATGCTACGTTTCTATGTCTATGCTTTGTTCATGCTTCGTTTATGCTACGCTTTGGATACCTATGCTTCGTTTGGACTATGCTATGCCTTGCTATGAGTACCTGCAGGTTTGCGCAAGTTTTGATCTAGTCCTTGTTTCATCCCTGCAGTGTGTTTTGTTTCCTTTTGGACTTTTTATGAATAAACAAGGAAGTAACTATGATGCGGCTACCGAGCTCTTGTCTGCGCTTTGGTCCGACCCACAGTCCTTCCCCGACAATATTATATGTGGGCTGCACAGTTGGTAGCACTGTTGCCTTGGAGCAAGAGGGTCCTGGGTTCGATTCTCGGCCAGGGGTCTTTCTGGATGGAATTTGCATGTTCTCCCCATGCATGTGTGGGTTCTCACCGGGTACTCTGGCTTCCTCCCACAGTCCAAAGACATGCCTGTTAGGTTTATTGGTCTCTCTAAATTGCCCTTAGGTGTATTAATGAGTGTATGCATGGTTGTTTGTGTGCTCCCCTGTGATGGACTGGCAACCTGTCCATGGTGTACCCTGCCTCTCGCCCAAAAACTGCTGGAGAAAGGCACCAGCTCAACCGTGAACCACTATGGACTAAGGGATAGAAAATTACTGACTGACTGACTATATTATATTATATATTTGTTGGCCTAGGTGTTGGTCTAGGTAGGAGAATGTATCAATTTGTAGTTCAAATAGTTTTTCTGCTGATGTAGCATACGTGTTAGCACTTATGAGCCTAATTTATTTGAAACCACACAGTAAATCATTAGGTTTCATTTGTTTATACAGCTGGATAGGTTTCTTCGGAGGGCAATTATACCCCAGAATCTTTTTTTTCCATGGAGCAATTCACCACCTGGCATTAAAGCCTTCTTAATATCCACACCTAGTGCATCAGTCCAAGCTGTGCCAAAAACTCATTAGAATATCCACTAAGCAGAAATGAGTGTCACGGGACAGTAGGAATAAGGAGTAAGCAATACTACAAACTTTAAAAGATTGTAGTGAGTAGAGGCCACACATGCATACAGATCCAGTATTTTTTAGCACACTTGAAATTGCACCAGTCTTTTTGGGTTGGAAAAGTTATACACATGAGTTAGTCTGGTGACAAACAGGCTTAGTAGGTAGTATCAGGTAGTATTAAAGGCAAGGACCATTGTAAAACATCTATCTTAAGACGTGCTCTGACACATAAAACACCCCTACACATCCTATAAATCACAACCACTGCTCAGCAGTACTGCCTGTCTAACAGTGCATATGTAATAAGGCAGCTCCGGTCTGCAAAGCAGGAATATTAACACGCTTGAACACACTAATTAAAGGGATCACTGTAAATCATCTCTGCGGCTGTTTAGCGGTCGAAGCCTGTCCAATGCTCTGACCTTTGCCTTTGCCAGTCAACTATACTCTCTGGACCCTCCTTCAAGACTAGTTCACTAGATTCAGGCTAACAAGCTGTTAGACCATCCAAATGTTTATGCTGGGAGGGGGAACAGGCAGAAACAAGGCTGGTTGGTGTGTGGCAAGATGTCTGATGCTATTGGTTTTTCCTCCCTGGGACCTGTCTTAATTTCATGGTTGCAGGCTGATATGAAGTGAAAAAGAGAATTCCATGTGTTTTCCTTGAACTTATTTCACAGGTACCTAAAATCTCCTTTGAGGAAGCAAGAATAAAGCTGATGCTTCTGCTCCTGAAGTTTCCCCTCATTCCCCTGTCACAGGCTCTCTAGAAAGGTAGCAAACTGGAACAGAGACAATTGGGACAAACACAAAAAAATAAATCTAATTTAATCATGTTGGTTTGCCTGTCTTTCACTGGGGTGTTTACTTCTTGTCTCTAAGACAGGTGAGAGATTTGGCATAAGCATCTTGCTTATCTACTCTACCCAAGATAAGAGCTAATGCCTCTTCCTGGGGATGTACAACGTCAGGTACTGATCAATTATCATCTCATTAGGACATGTCTTCAGGACTTAAAAACTAAATTGGAACAGGCATTGAGAGTCATTATTCAAATGACCAGTTGAATTTGATTATTAAAGTGAGGCATGGGAAGGAAATGAGGAAGCCAGTTGGGTTCTCAGGGGGAATTTGGACCACAGCTGGTGCTGGCTAACCCCTTTCCTGTGAGATTCACTAGCCCACAGAGTCTCAACATGCTCCCCCAGCTGCAGGCCCAGCAGGAGACCCCGGCACTAGAGTGCCAATTTAGAGCCAACTTGAATGATTGATTAATGGAAATAAGACTGGCTCAGCACATAAAGCACAGAGTTTCTTGCCAGTACAACTTACTGGTGAAACCATATGATTCTGCAAGATGTAAACTGGGTTTCAAAAAGCTTTGCCAGCATTCTTCCAGAGCCATGGCATGAATTTATGTTAGGTAAAGAGGAGTAAGAACACAAAAGGGTTAAAATAGAGTCCATTTTCCAGCCTTGGGGGAAATCAGAGTTCTCGCCTCTCAACAGCGAGAGACCCTACAGCATGTTTCATAAAGCACTTCTCTGTGTGTTTTCTGAAAGGACTAAGATGACAAGGGGAGATTGAACTCAACCCACCACTGTTACACCTCTGAGATTTTGAAGGAGGCTTTGTGTTTCCTTTGCTTAGTTACATTTGCTGTGTCCTTTAGTTTCAAGATGCCAGCTCCATATTTTAAAGCTCACGTGAATTGGACATACCTGGTGTGATTGGTAATTTATGAACAGTCAGAAAAAGCTAAGAGAGGGGCTTGTGTTTATGTCTTTTATGATAGAACCTGTTTTGTGAAAGAGGGGCTGACTGACTGACGAGTTAACCTTCTTCAAACCTCAAAGGTGTTATGTACTGATGACAAACAATGTACAGGGCTGGCTGAATAGCAAAGTTAGGGCAGAAGCACACTAGAATACCACAGCACAGTGCTTCATGCACATCATCTCTTGCCAGCAAGACTGTGGATAGGTAGCAGCAAAGTACACCAATACAGAACATATCTTTCAGCTTAGAGTACTTTCTTCCGTAGTATTAAAAACTGAACAGAGATGGCCAATTTATATAATTTTTAGTTCCATTCCACATTTCCCTTGGTAAATTTTTGAAAGCTCATGCATATGTGGGACATAATGAGCTGGACTGGCATTTTACAAATGGCAAGAAGCGGCTTAGACAATAGCTTATCTTTGCAGTTCTTTCATGGAACTGTTTTGTAAAGGGTTTTTGTTAGGTTCATCAACATGAAAGTTGTACACTGATTTTTTGAAAATCAGTATCAGGTACTTTATGATAGATAGTGGCGAGACACACAGTGGTCTGGGTACCATTTAACCTACATGACACACTCGCTGATTCACACACAATCTGCCTGACAGACACACTAAGTGAGCTGACTGACAGTGACTCGTGGCAACATGAAGTCTCATTACTAAAGGGAGGAGAGAAAGCCCAGGAGGAGATACCATGAGCATTCAACATTCTTCGGACGTATGCAGGTATAGGTCAACTACTAATTATGTACTGCACAAAATTTTTCCTCTTTAGTTGAAAACTGAATGAGCTGTAATAAAAGACTCAGTGAAAGAAATATAATGAACTGAGGCAAAATTGCTTAATCTTACTAGACCTGAGTGGATCTGTTTGACTGTTTTGACATCAATAGCTGCTACGAACATGAATTTGTGAAGCCAACTGCCCAACCCAAGTCCAATAATTCTTCAGTTTGAACCATTTTTATATTTATTTCTGTTATTTTCCTTGGCAATTTTAGAGATATTTGTTTATTACAGTGCCTTGTGAAAGTACTCAACCTCCTTGAACTGGTCAACCTCTTGCCACATTTCAGGCTTAAAACATAAAGATATAAAATTCTAATTTTTTGTGAAGAATCAACAATTAGTGGGACACAATCGTGAAGTACAATAAAATGTATTGGATGTGTCAAACTTTTTTAACAAATAAAAAACTGAAAAGTGGGGCATGCAATATTATTCGACCCCTTTACTTTCAGTGCAGCAAACTCTCCAGAAGTTCAGTGAGGATCTCTGAATGATCCAATGTTGTCCCAAATGACTGATGATGATAAATAGAATCCACCTGTGTGTAATCAAGTCTCCGTATAAAATGCACCTGCTCTGTGATAGTCTCAGGGTTCTGTTCAAAGTGCAGAGAGCATCATGAACACCAAGGAACACACCAGGCAGGTCCGAGCTACTGTTGTGGAGACGTTTAAAGCCGGATTTAGATACAAAAAGATTCCCCAAGCTTTAAACATCCCAAGGAGCACTGTGCCAGCAATCATATTGAAATGGAAGGAGTATCAGATTACTGCAAATCTACCAAGACCCTGCCCTCCCTCTAAACTTTCATCTCAAACAAGGAGAAGACTAATCAGAGATGCAGCCAAGAGGCCCATGATCACTCTGGATGAACTGCAGAGATCTAGAGCTGAGGTGGGAGAGTCAGTCCATAGGACAACAATCAGTCGTACACTGCACAAATCTGGCCTTTATGGAAGAGTGGCAAGAAGAAAGCCATTTCTCAAAGATATCCATAAAAAGTCTTGTTTAAGGTTTGCCACAAGCCACCTGGGAGACACACCAAACATGTGGAAGAAGGTGCTCTGGTCAGATGAAACCAAAATCGAACTGTTTGGCCACAATGCAAAAATATATGTTTGGCATAAAAGCAACACAGCTCATCACCCTGAACACACCATCCCCACTGTCAAACATAGTGGTGGCAGGATCATGGTTTGGGCCTGCTTTTCGTCAGCAGGGACAGGGAAGATGGTCAAAATTGATGGGAAGATGGATGGGGCCAAATACAGGACCATTCTGGAAGAAACCCTGTTGGAGACCTGATACTGGGACAGAGATTTATCTTCTAACAAGACAATGATCCAAAACATAAAGCCAAATCTACAATGGAATGGTTCACAAATAAACGTATCCAGGTGTTGGAATGGCCAAGTCAAAATCCAGACCTGAATCCAATCGAGAATCTGTGGAAAGCTGAAGACTGCTGTTCACAAACACTCTCCATCCAACCTCAATGAGCTCCAGCTGTTTTGCAAGGAAGAATGGGCAAGAATTTCAGTCTCTCGATGTGCAAAACTGATAGAGACATACCCCAAGCAACTTGCAGCTGTAATTGCAGCAAAGGGTGGCGCTACAAAAATCTACTATCAATAATATTTTGAAAAATAATAACCATTTGGGCTAATAATTCAAACACTGTCTACTTTTAGTTAAGCATACAATGCAATTGAATCCTCTAAGATTAACATTTATTCATGTTTCCATCCATCTAGGTCCAGGTGTGTCTAAGCCTAAACTTTCCTTCTGAGGGTCAATGTGAGGTGTTGCCTGTACCCAAATAACACAAGTACTCATCAATACCGTTTTAGGATTTAGGATCTGCAGTATACAGGGGTTGGACAATGAAACTGAAACACCTGTCATTTTAGTGTGGGAGGTTTCATGGCTAAATTGGACCAGCCTGGTAGCCAGTCTTCATTGATTGCACATTGCACCAGTAAGAGCAGAGTGTGAAGGTTCAATTAGCAGGGTAAGAGCACAGTTTTGCTCAAAATATTGAAATGCACACAACATTATGGGTGACATACCGGAGTTCAAAAGAGGACAAATTGTTGGTGCACGTCTTGCTGGTGCATCTGTGACCAAGACAGCAAGTCTTTGTGATGTATCAAGAGCCACGGTATCCAGGGTAATGTCAGCATACCCCCAAGAAGGACGAACCACAGGATTAACTGTGGACACAAGAGGAAGCTGTCTGAAAGGGATGTTCGGCAGCTAACCCAGATTGTATCCAAAAAACATAAAACCCCGGCTGCCCAAATCACGGCAGAATTAAATGTGCACCAAAACTGATAGAGACATACCCCAAGCAACTTGCAGCTGTAATTGCAGCAAAGGGTGGCGCTACAAAGTATTAACGCAAGGGGGCCGAATAATATTGCACGTCCCACTTTTCAGTTTTTTATTTGTTAAAAAAGTTTGACACATCCAATAAATTTCATTCCACTTCACGATTGTGTCCTTGTTGTTGATTCTTCACCAAAAAGTTGAATTTTATATCTTCATGTTTGAAGCCTGAAATGTGCCAAGAGGTTGACCAGTTCAAGGGGGCCGAGTACTTTCACAAGGCACTGTATTTTGTTTTGTAACCTTTACTCATGGGGCAAGAACGCTGTCAAAAACAATGTGTATGTAAAGACAGAAATGTGTGCATATTAGTCAATAGTTGTGCATAAGTAAAATCCAAAAGAGGTATTGTATATTTTTTCTATAAGAATACAAAATAAAATGTTACAGCTTCAAGAAGTTACAAACACAAAGTTCAAGTTTACAGTTGTGGTTTATTCTTTTTGAATACAATATGCTATAACAGTTTGTGAATACAATTTCTTTTCCATGAGAATATAATTTACATCAGCGACTTGGCGTCACGTGATCTCAGGCTGGTCAGTGGAGCACAGAGATAGTCGATTCGCGTTGCGCATGCGCTGTCACACTCCTCACCGCCAGTCAACGTAGTGCCTGGATTGGATGACGGAAAACGGTAATGGGAGATAATTCAGTCTAAAAGGAATATTAGGAACAGAGGGGAGATAGTGGGGGAAATCAAGAGTATTATAAATAAAGCATTGTTCTTATTTTTATGAAATACAAAACTAAAACATAGAATATAGTGGGTAGAGTTATACAATTATGTACAGTTGGTGGCGGTATGCACCTCTGAATTTGTTGAATACCGCCAGCAGAAGAAGAAGAAGAAGCAGCAGCACTAGGGCCAAGATGACGAACCAAGAGCATATATTAACGACATTAAGACATATATAAACTTTTTAACATTACCTGGCTTTGTAGCGTAGTTTCTTGGTCCATCATCTTGGCGCTAGTGCTACGTTTACTGGCGGTGAGGAGTGTGACAGCGCATGCGCAACACGAATCAACTAACTCTGTGCTCCACAAGTCGCTGATGTAAATTCGTATTCTCATAGAAAAGAAATCGTATTCACAAACTGTTATAGCATATTGTTTTCATAAAGAATAAACCACAACTGTAAACTTGAACTTTGTCTTTGTAATTTGTTGAATTTCTTTCTATTTGTGTATAAGTCTTCTACTTATGCACAACTATTGACTAATACGCACACATTTCTGTCTTTACATACACATTGTTAATGACAGCATTCTTACCCCATATTTACTACTCAAAATTTTCCTTATTTCTTTGTTGCTTTTTTCACCTTCTTTACACAACTACATTTCTATGTTTCAGTAACTGTTCAGTTTCATCTCTGCCCCCTTCGCCAACGTCGCACACACGCACGCACACACACACAAACGTACACACACATGCGCACTGTGTGCCACAGTGCCAGCTGTGTGATGAGCCAGGGGGCTGATAAGCAGTGGTCAGCTTCTCTCCAGATGGCAGCATGAGCATCAGCTGCCTGCAGGGGGAGGTGGGCCTGTGTGTGGTGTTGGTATGGGAAGAGATTACAGCCTTCATGCAATTCCAGGTGAAAATGGGCACACACAAAAGAAAATCAATTGTCAGCGGGATGCTATGGTGTGACTGCTTGAGCCACTGGTCGACAAACACAGCCAGCCCTGTACTGCATGGGTACCAAGAATGACTTTGTTTCACAGGCTGGGTTTTGTGGAGTTGCTTTTGGAAATGATGTACATGCCACCCCCTATGACATTCCCCTGCGGTGTTGGCTTAGTTGAAGAACCCTCAGTTGGGATTGCCTCTGTGATTCAAACATTAGCAATGGTGCTTGTTCAGGTTAAACAAACTCGTTACGTAACCATTATATTTTGTCAAATGACGTGTAGAACAGAAAAACATGTCCTCCCACAATATTTGCTTCACTGTGAATCACCAATGTGCCATCATGCAGCAGTGTGAGATGGCCTTAATTCCTTTCATCTAAAAGCCTGTTGTTTAAGCCAATATTCTTGGTCACAGTCTTTACTTATTTCTGTGGGTATTCAAACCAGGATCTGAGCGAGGGGTAAAGGTGTAGGAAGTACTCTTAAAACACTTACTCTCGTAATTTCCTCCTCAAATCCAACTTTTAAAGTGGTACTCATATTTCTTCATGAAAAAACAGTTGTTTGCTGCTCGTCTAACAACATTTAAAATCTTGCAGATCATGTTGGTTCCATGAGAAGGTTCAAATGATTTTCTTTGCTGCCTGCCCCCTCTTGAACACCCCTTCTCTTAAATTTGAATCCTAACAAGGGCTGAACTCCCTCCGCAGCTCCTACAATTCACTTCAGACAAGGCTTGTTTTCTTAGAGCTGTCGGTGGGAAAAGCCAGTGCAGGCAATGGAGGGTCTCCAAGGGACTTGTATGAGAGGAATACGAGAGAAAAGGCAGTGGGAGAGTCAGAGTGGAAAGTGAACGTCTGGGAAAGAAAGGAGAGAGGTAGAAAAGAGAGACCCCTCGCGCATAACAATGAGGAGACCATTCAATTAGCATCGCTTTATGGCCCCTGATGTTGATTACCACAGACAAGCAGCAAGTCCCATCCTTTTACTGATTAAAAGCAAGAGGAGCCCAGCAACGAGACACCCGTAAGGACTGGTCAGACGTTGGAGGCTTTCTAATTTCTGTTTCATAAGTAAGGAGAAACAAGGTCAATGTATTCATTGAAAGATAGTGCACTTGTATTTGTCGCTCTTACCACCAGGTAACAGAATGCAAATGAAACACAAGCTGAGACAGCAGTCACTCTTTGGCTTTTTATAATGCCTCTGATACATATGTCTTATATAATTTCCTTGTGCAAAGAAAAGTGGTGCTCAACATGTGATTATTTGCACTCAGAAATGTCATTACCCCCCACACAGTAATCAGGCTGGCTTCCAGACAAGCTCTGTGCTGATTGCAAAATGTGTCAACCATGCCAGTCCTTGATGATGGGCTGCCTATGCAAGAATTATGGCAGATTATTCTGAAATTAGAAACTGGACACAGCTCCACGCTCTCTAACTCCAGTTCATGAGGACAACAGTAATCTTAGCTACCACTTAAAAGCAATCTGATGTAAATAGTACTGCACAGTTTTCCAGTGTAAATGGACATTGCTCTCTGCTGTATGATGTAATACTTTGCCCTACTATATGCTGTATGGGATAAAATAGCTTGGGGCTATAAAAGCTTCAGAGATGAGAGTGAAAGAAAAGCAACATCACTGTGGTCTACCCTGGATTATTGCACCATTAGTTTGGTGTCATCCAGTGGTTGCAAATATTTTATAAGGACATGCATTGCATCCACCTGTCTTGTACATAACTAAAAATACGCAGTATGTGGGTATGTGTCATGATTACTAATTTGCTAAATGTTTGTTCCACTGTGTTTTCATGGATTTACTCAAGGTGATGCTAATCAAATGTTGAGGAAAAGAAATGTGCATCTGAATAAATTAGATTATAGTGGGATTAATGTATCTCTCTAATGCAAAAACTAAAACTCATTTAGAGATTCATTAAATACAGAGATATGTTTAAACTGTTTATTTTTGTTAATTTTGATTCATATGGTTTACAGCTAATAAAAGCCCAAAATTTATTTTCTTACAGCATTACAGTATTATATAAGAGCAATACAAATTGGATTACAGAAACGTTGTCCTGCTAAATGCACATATTTCATATCCCGATTTAGGTTTAAAGTTATATTTAACTTTTCTTAAATTTTTCTTCTAAAATTGCAACACAGGATTGGCCCAGCCAGAGTCCTGGCTTGAATCTTTTATAGAATCTGGGGGAGGAGCTAAAGATTAAAGGGATGGCAGGGAGACAATCCAACCTCAAAGACCTAGAGCTCTTTACCAAACTTAAATCGTTTAAATACCAGTGGAAATATGAAAAAACTGGTCAACAATTATAAGTAGGGTATGAGTATTGTAATGCAAATAAATAATTTTTATATTGATAACTGAGAAGTGTATAAAAAGTGGTAGGAGAATTGACAATATTAGATCTTGAAGGATTAGAAAGTGCTGACGAGCTGGTAAAGCAGAGGGATCAAGGGATCATTCATGACGTCCTTTCTATGAATTTAAGTTCTATGTTCCCAGACACATCAGTTTTGTTTTCTTCCTTTCCCTACAGCTTCATAAATAAAGAAGTTTTATCCTAACTAGAAGCAGAAGGAAACTAAAGAACAATTGACTCATCAAGCAGCTTTTACCTGCCTGTTAGCTAATGCAAAGAAAAAATAAGTAAACATTTAGCTGGATGTTTGTGCTCTTGGTCTGACTTTTCTGCGCAACTTGTTACTAGTGTGCCAGATGTATTGAATGAAAGGCTTCGTATCGGTTCACTTTCATTTTGGGAGGGCCACCAAGATAATAACACAATGCTTTATGCCTCTGTTTTTAGAGCCGGACAGCAAACCGTACCGGCCCTGAAAACAGGCCCTAATTAATCCCTGACAGGTATGTAATGCAGAAGACCTTAGTGTGTTTGTTTGAATAATGAAATAATAAAATTGATTACAACTAATTATACTACTATACTACTAACTAGTGTTAACATTTATGCTGAAGTCAAACTTAAAACCTTTATACATTTCTAGCAATGATAATAAAACTTTTTTATATTGTTATGTTCCAAGTACAGGGGTTGGACAATAAAACTGAAACACCTGGTTTTAGACCACAATAATTTATTAGTATGGTGTAGGGCCTCCTTTTGCGGCCAATACTGCATCAATTCGTCTTGGGAATAACATATACAAGTCCTGCACAGTGGTCCAAGGGATTTTAAGCCATTCTTCTTGCAGGATAGTGGCCAGGTCACTACGTGATGCTCGTGGAGGAAAACGTTTCTTGACTCGTTCCTCCAAAACACCCCAAAGTGGCTCAATAATATTTAGATCTGGTGACTGTGCAGGCCATGGGAGATGTTCAACTTCACTTTCATGTTCATCAAACCAATTTTTCACCAGTCTTGCTGTGTATATTGGTGCATTGTCATTCTGATACACGGCACCGCCTTCAGGATACAATGTTTGAACCATTGGATGCACATGGTCCTCAAGAATGGTTCGGTAGTCCTCGGCAGTGACGCGCCCATCTAGCACAAGTATTGGGCCAAGGGAAGAATGCCATGATATGGCAGCCCAAACCATCACTGATCCAACCCATGCTTCACTCTGGGCATGCAACAGTCTGGGTGGTACGCTTCTTTGGGGCTTCTCCACACCGTAACTCTCCCGGATGTGGGGAAAACAGTAAAGGTGGAATCATCAGAGAACAATACATGTTTCACATTGTCCACAGCCCAAGATTTGCGCTCCTTGCACCATTGAAACCGACGTTTGGCATTGACATGAGTGACCAAAGGTTTGGCTATAGCAGCCTGGCCGTGTATATTGACCCTGTGGAGCTCCCGACGGACAGTTCTGGTGGAAACAGGAGAGTTGAGGTGCACATTTAATTCTGTCGTGATTTGGGCAGCCGTGGTTTTATGTTTTTTGGATACAATCCAGGTTAGCACCCGAACATCCCTTTCAGACAGCTTCCTCTTGCGTCCACAGTTAATCCTGTGGTTCGTCCTTCTTGTTGGTATGTTGACATTACCCTGGATACCATGGTTCTTGATACATCACAAATACTTGCTGTCTTGGTCAAAGATGCGCCAGCAAGACGTGCACCAACAATTTGTCCTCTTTTGAACTCTGGTATGTCACCCATAATGTTGTGTGCATTTCAATATTTTGAGCAAAACTGTGCTCTTACCCTGTTAATTGAACCTTCACACTCTGCTCTTACTGGTGCAATGTGCAATCAATGAAGACTGGCTACCAGGCCGGTCCAATTTAGCCATGACACCTCCCACAGTAAAATGACAGGTGTTTCAATTTCATTGTCCAACCCCTGTATGTAGCTAGGGTGGACCTTACCTGAGTGATAGTGTTTTTAAATAATATATATATATATTTTTTTGAGTCAGGCAAAAAAAGTTTGAGACATGATTATATGTACTTTAAGTCTCAATTATGCCAATATAAAAATAAATCCCAACTGAGCATGACACAATTTGGGAAATTGTGCAAACCAATTCAAATATGTTTAAAAATGGTCTTTGACCTTTTTATGTTGAGGGAATCATGATAAATTCATGATTGTACAGTATAAAAAACACAATATAATATTTTTTGCCATATCACTTGTCCCAAGGTATAAATAATGTTGACATCTCTTATAAAATATAAATTAAAGTGGGTCAAAATTATTTTTAATCACATCTACCAGTGGTGTAAATATTTTGTGCTCAACTTTATGTCTACGTACTGCACAGTATATGCACTCAATTTTTCATCAGGTCTCCCTCTATATCAGAAATGTCAAGCAGAAGCCTGAAAGATAACTTCATGTATCTATTATTAATGGCCCGCCAGTTCATTATATAAAGAACATAACAATCACACTACATATCCCAGAATGCAGTGCAATGGTTACTCATGGCTTAAGGCAAGGGTTACATCAGGGCACCTTGAGGGAAAGTCAGATGCACCAGGCAAACTTAAGGCAAAAACCAAAGTCGGTGTTCCCAAGGGCACATTTTGCTGAGTTCACAAATGAGTTCATGGGGCCGATTCTGTTTATAAATTAAAAAAATAAAATACAACTGTTCTGCAATCAATGTTCTGTGACGTTGATAGCGTTGATCGTCTGTCTGCTGGACAACTGTCAAATCAGATCTCTTCCCCATGATTGTTTAGGCCATTACATGGGCATAATATAACATAATTTTCTACCGCTTCTTCCATAGTGGGTCACGGGGCAGCTGGTGCCAATCTCCAGCAGTGTATGGACGAGAGGCGGGGTACACCCTGGACAGGTCGCCAGTCCATTGCAGGGCAACACAAACAACCATGCACACACTCAATCATACACCTAAAGGAAATTTAGAGTGACCAATTAACCTATGTGGGAGGAAGCCGGAGTACCCGGTGAGAACCCACGCATGCACGGGGAGAACATGCAAACTTCATGCAGAAAGACCGCCGGCCAGGAATCGAACCCAGGACCTTTTTGCTGCAAGGCAACAGTGCTACCAACTGCAGCCCATAATAATATAACATATTTGTTATAAAATTCCTTTTTGTTGGTCTTACGTAGTATTTCAATTTTACTGCATTTTTGGTTTAACATAAATAAAATGCTCTTATTTTGTTTGCATTAACTCCTATATAATATCTTAGTTTTACTTTTGAATTGAGTAAATGAAATAAAATAATTTTTTTAATGATTTTTTGTTTATTTAGTACACCTGAAATCATGGTTACCAGAAAAGCAAAGGCCACTTGCAGAAGTTCTTTTCTTGTTTTCCTGCCTGAATAAAGTTGTAATGAGCATTACAAATGCTGATGTGAGAAAAAGTGAAAGGGTTTCAGGGCAATGGGCAGTGTAAGCGGCCCACAAAAACATGTTGCGTTTCTTTATCCACTACTATCAACAGAATTTGCTGCTTATTTAATAATTCATCCCAGAGCCACTGACCCACTCAATTAAATTTCCCAGGCTTCTGTACTACATTTTCCCTTTTCTTCAAGAATGCAGAGAAAATAAAGCAATTTCAATATTCAAACAGTTGTAGGGAGGCATAAACAAGCGGAGGAGAACTGGTAAATGTGATTGCCTTGGTAATTAGAGACAGAGGATGAAAAAGGAGTGGAAGAAAGGGAAAGGGGAATGGACGGTGGATGTGTTAGTCATATCTGAAACACATTTGTGACAAGATTATGTAAAAGAAAAATAGGAGGAGATTACAGAGGGGCGAGAGGCGAGGAGACATAGGAGAAGCCATAGGAGGACGAAGTAATTCGATGAGGTCTCGGAGGCCCCGAGGTGTAGGCTTAGACTGCTGTGACCTCACCACTGAAAGGCCAGAGGATGAGCTTTTTATGCTTGTTTAAAAATGCATGTAAAGAAAAGGGGGAATAAGTGGAATAACCTTGTAATATAAAGCAATATACAGAGAATGCTTATGTTTATGTCTTTGTTTGCTGTACAGTACAAATATTATGTCCATGGCAGCTGCTGCGGGTACAGAGATTTGATCAATGGTGACTCAGTTTTCACAAAAGCACTTTTTTTAGTTTTTCAGAACGAGGACACCTGTCAACATCCCTGTGGGGTCTCATGGCCTTTGCTGCCACAGCTTTGATTGAGGTCAAATGCCAGCGTTTGTGTCTGTGTGCCTGTGTGTGAAGTGGAGCATTGGGCTGGGATTATAGGTGCATTGAATTGGCTTTGCTTGTACATCAGTAACAGACATCTCTGGGTTAACATAGAATGTTTTCTATCTACTGCAATGAGTCTTCCCTATGCATTTCTTCAAGAAATGATCCTGTTTTTCCCTTTATGCATCTGCTTCCACTGCTATGCAGATGACTGCAAATATATCTGCCCCTAACACCAAATACTTTGTGGTCCATTCAGCCCGTACTACAATGTCTTGATGACATCAAGGCATGAATAGCTCTGAAAACAGCACTTTCTTTATGAAAGATAAATATCTCAACTTATCAATGCAAGACCTGGAGAGAATAATTCTCCACTTGACTACTGCAGTGGCGTCATTAAGGCCTATTTCTGTGCCAGCAACTTGTTCAAAATGCTGCAGCTCGTTTTCTAACTGAAATATGAAAACACGATTACGTCTTACTCCAAGAACTTTTTTTAGTTTTGTAAATGCCTAAACAGTCTTGCTCTTCTATATTTATCTGATCTGTTTTAGCTTTAATTTCCTTGCCTGGCCCCTTGTATTAGCTGATTGCTTTCTTAGGGTTGTCCAAAAAAACTAGCTCTAAGTCAGCAGCATATTTATTTTATTTCCAGTCTGGGCTCCCAGATTTTGGAACATGTTGCCTTAAGGCTCCCAGTGAGAGACAGAAAGTGAGAATACCTGTTCACTATCATTTTGAGTTGTCTGTTTCTGTTTTCTGATTTCTGATTCTGATTTCCAGCCATGGTTGACACTGTAATTGTTTGTATTTTAAATTGTATTTTATTTTTATTTTTCTTCTTTACCTCTGTGGTATGTTTTTATATTTGTTTATCATGGTTTTATATCCTTTACACATTGTAGTATCATAAAGCACATGTTCTATGCTCCAGGATCAGTTTTGTTTTTTGTTTTTTTTGTTTTATTGTTTGCTTTCTGTCTTCTCAAACAAATTAAGTTATCTTTATTAACTGGCTTTTGAAACTGAATTAGATGGTCTTGTATTAAAATTAGGATCAGATTGGACTTTGTGTCATTGAATCTAATCTGTCTATATGACTGCATTGGAATGAATTTGGCCTAATTTTCTTTTAAAGTGACTTAAGGTGACATTTGATGTGAATAAGTCTTACATAAACGGAATCGAATTAAATAAGATTGACTCGGGATTGAACTTGTACGCATACCTGTGGGTTACACTCCTCCTCTGAAGCTCATTGAGTCATAAATGTTGGCAGCAGTGGAAAAATGAATTTGGAGAGAAGACGGAAAGGCATGTATCGCATGGTGTCGAAAGTGGGGAGTGGCTGTTTTGATGTGGGGTTGCTTGAGGTGATGCTGGCAGTGGTGCGATGATAGCAGAACTCGAAGGAGGCCACTGGCAGCCTGCACGAAGGCGGCAAACAAGATCAATGACACGGCGGGTGCGGCCAGAACAAAGTGCTCGGGCCCTGTGTGTTGATGTGTTGGAAATTGCATCTTCAGGAAACATGCTTGATGAGATTGTGGGATCAATAGAGAATGGTTGCTGCCAGGCTGCTGAACGCCTGGAGGGGCAAGAGAGGCAAGTATGGGCCTGAATGAGAATCACAGAGGATACAAACCAAGGCTCAGTAACCTCTGTGTGATGGTCTAATACAATATGTCACCTCACTCACCAGAGATGTTGAGCCAGTAAGGTTCGGGGTGGGGTGTGGGGGGGGGGTCTTTGCTGCAGTAAAGACCGTTTAAGTCTTTGGAATACAGAAGTAAATTGAACAGATTCAATTCCAGCACTGCAATCCTTGGATTGGCTCGGAGGCTTTAACCAGTCTGGGGTGTGTAATGGACCTGCCATGCGTCCAGCGAATGTAAGTGATGCCACTAATCAAATAACCTGTCTCATTTACATTAAGGCTGCACATTAATGGACTGTAATTAGGCCAGTAGCAGCCTACTGTCACCTCTGCAGATGGAGACAAACAGAAATACGAGGCATAGAAAGGAAGTTGGTGTTTAAAATTACTTTCCAGACATTTAAAAATATTTAACAGGCAAACTCTTTTCTTAAGTCTTCCTTCCTTTTTTTGTTTCGCCGAGGCATATTAGGAAACACACAGCATCATCTCTCCACAACTCCCTGATTAGACAGTCATTCATGGAGTCTCTATACACACATGGACACACTCTCACATACAAAACAGTAGTCCAAGTTAAGCTATGCTGCAGAGATTTTTTTCCCCACCCCTCTTATACAAGGCTGTTTCTATAGCAACAAGCTCCAGTTTCTGGCATTGAAAAGGGGAAATATATAGGAAAAGTTAGTGGCCTCCAGGGGACAGACACATCGAGTTTTGGGGGGACGTTAAAGGGTTGGGAAGGCTGCTCTTCAAAATACTGGGGAAAAAAACAACAGTTGCTTTCTATGATCCTTATCTTTGTCTCCCTGACTTTTGCTTTTCATTTGGTTAAAGCAGTTTATTTAAACTCTATAGACAGATCAGATTGACATTCGAGTATCTCCTGCAAAATGTGCTGCCATTAAAGGAGGGTCAGGGGGATGTTTCAACCTGAAAGCCTGACATGTATGTTGAAAGTGTCAGGAGTTTAGGCTGATTTCTTTCAGTATCTGCTTTCTGTCTTTTCCTTTTCTTATTAAAATTCTCCGACTGGTCTGTTTCTACCCTCCCGCTGGGCTTAAACATTTATTCTGCTCACTTTTTGAGACAGTTTCATGGAAGATTTATCAACGTCTTACCTATAATCTCGACAGCGGAGTGACCAGGGCTATGTAAGTGCTGAAGAATCCCTCAGTCCTGAAATATATCCCCGAGCATGGAAAACACATTACATATGCAGCACCATGCAACTGCAGCTTGATTATCTGCCGCGAGAAAAGTTTTTTTCCCTTCTTTCTCTGAATATGGGTGTCTGTTTGTGTTGTGAAAAAACTGCCTGAAGGGGACAGGCTGATAGCTTGGCAGTAGTACTGGTAGACAAACTGGGGGCCGTTTTTTTGCTTGACTTTTTTGCAATATTATTATCATCTTCTCTTCTTCCTTCACCTCACCTCCTTTATCTCTGGAGAGATTTGCATTGTGACACAGATCTAAGCTTTTGTTTTTATCATTTTGTTGTTCCTGGTTGCTTTGGCTTACACTTGGAGTTTCTATCTTTTTCACCTTTACTTTTTGTTCTTTTTTTATTTTCATTGTCATCTGCTTGCTTTTCGCTCTACTGGTGTTTCACTTAAAAGCGCTGTTTTAGCATCTACCTGAAAATAACTGTGGCTGGCACATCTATGTGAAATAGAATAGCATCCCTGCCTTTTAAAATACTTTTTTTTTCAAAGCAAGGCTTACAAATAGTAATTTCACTGGCAAGCCTCTTCTTTATGTTAGGGATTTAAAGCAGGGGCTTGTCAGACTTCAAGTTCATAGGTCCAAATCAGATTTCTAGATGAGGACAAAGGTCTGCAACTAATACTAATGAGGAAATCCATTTTATTTCATTTGCTGACAACTTATGAGAAAAAAAATTAACAATAACTATGTTTGTTTATTTATGACCCCGAGGGGGGACACACATCAATGAAAGCAGATTACTGGACTTCAGCTGTGTTTGGTTTTATCAAAACAGTTGATCCATCTGAGTGGAACAGGTTTGAAAAGAATCACTGGACGCCACACCTTAGGAGTATCACTCACCAAACAGTCGCCAACGGTGTATGGATGTATTGTTTGATGTCCGTCTTACCGAGCCATTGTGCATGGCCTTAATGAAACTCAGATGTTTTGGTGTCTAAAGAAAATTTTCCTTAAACTTACTTTTTATGCCTTTACAAATTAACTGCTTTACTTTACACACATGAATAAACAAAATTAACAATGTAACAGCAAATCAATTTTATCATTTTATCAAGATAAAAGGTTACAGACACCCAGACAATAATACAAAACAACCTAATGTGCAAAAAGAGCTACATTGCCTTCCAAAAGTACGCGGCCCGCTTGAACTGGTAAACCTTTTGCCACATTTCAGGCTTCAAACATAAGGATATAAAATTCTAATTTTTTGTGAAGAATCAACAACAAGGACACAATCGTGAAGTGGAATGAAATTTATTGGATGTGTCAAACTTGTTTAACAAATAAAAAACTGAAAAGTGGGGCGTGCAATATTATTCGGCCCCCATGCGTTAATACTTTGTAGCGCCACCCTTTGCTGCAATTACAGCTGCAAGTCGCTTGGGGTTTGTCTCTATCAGTTTTGCACATCGAGAGACTGAAATTCTTGCCCATTCTTCCATGCAAAACAGCTCGAGCTCAGTGAGGTTGGATGGAGAGCGTTCGTGAACAGAAGTCTTCAGCTCTTTCCACAGATTCTCGATTGGATTCAGGTCTGGACTTTGACTAGGCCATTCCAACACCTGGATACGTTTATTTGTGAACCATTCCATTGTAGATTTGGCTTTATGTTTTGGATCATTGTCTTGTTGGAAGATAAATCTCCGTCCCACTCTCAGGTCTCTTGCAGACTACAACAGGTTTTCTTCCAGAATGGTCCTGTATTTGGCCCCATCCATCTTCCCATCAATTTTGACCATCTTCCCTGTCCCTGCTGATGAAAAGCAGGCCCAAACCATGATGCTGCCACCACCATGTTTGACAGTGGGGATGGTGTGTTCAGGGTGATGAGCTGTGTTGCTTTTATGCCAAACATATAATTTTGCATTGTGGCCAAACAGTTCAATTTTGGTTTCATCTGACCAGAGCACCTTCTCCACATGTTTGGTGTGTCTCCCAGGTGGCTTGTAGCAAACTTTAAATGAGACTTTTTATGGATATCTTTGAAAAATGGCTTTCTTCTTGCCACTCTTCCATAAAGGCCAGATTTGTGCAGTGTACTATAGTACCATAGTCTTGTCCTATGGACAGACTCTCCCACCTCAGCTGTAGATCTCTGCAGTTCATCCAGAGTGATCATGGGCCTCTTGGCTGCATCTCTGATTAGTCTTCTCCTTGTTTGAGATGAAAGTTTAGCGGGACGGCCGGTTCTTGGTAGATTTGCAGTAGTCTGATACTCCTTCCATTTCAATATGATTGCTTGCACAGTGCTACTTAGGCTGTTTAAAGCTTGGGAAATCTTTTTGTATCCAAATCCGGCTTTAAACTTCTCCACAACAGTATCTCGGACCTGCCTGGTGTGTTCCTTGGTCTTCATGATGCTCTCTGCACTTTGAACAGAACCCTGAGACTATTACAGAGCAGGTGCATTTATACGGAGACTTGATTACAAACAGGTGGATTCTATTTATCATCATCAGTCATTTGGGACAACATTGGATCATTCAGAGATCCTCACTGAACTTCTGGAGTGAGTTTGCTGCACTGAAAGTAAAGGGGCTGAATAATATTGCACGCCCCACTTTTCAGTTTTTTATTTGTTAACTAAGTTTGACACATCCAATAAATGTCATTCCACTTCACGATTGTGTCCCACTTGTTGTTGATTCTTCACAAAAAATTTTAATTTTATATCTTTATGTTTGAAGCCTGAAATGTGGTAAAAGGTTGAAAAGTTCAAGGGGGCCGAATACTTTCGCAAGGCACTGTACATTAAATAAATCGTATATATGTATAAATTTTTTAAACTTTACTAATTTATTTCCCCAAATTGCTGATTTGTATTTTTCAGGATTTCATGTTTAACAAAGCAGACATATTCTTTAACTAATTAAATATGTAAATCCATGTTAAAAGAGTCCAACTGAAAAATATCTCAAAGTTATTGTCCACCATCAATTTTCTATTTTCTGAAATAAAAGGTAAAGTTTTTATTATGTAAGTGAAATTAAAAGTAAAAGTACTTTGAGGATCTCCTCAATCCTGCCATCATGCATTCCCTGGTGGAAACAGAGGCTGGGGACTCGGGGTTGGACTCTTTCATCACCCAGGTGGACGTCACCGAGGTGGTTAAAAAGCTCCGTGGTGGCAAGGCTTCGGGGGAGGATGAGATCCGCCCTGAGTACCTCAAGTCTCTGGATGTTGTGGGGGCTGCCTCATGGTTGACACGCCTCTTCAACATTACGTGGCGGTCAAGGACAGTGCCTTTGGACTGGCAGACTGGGGTGGTGTTCCCCCTTCATAAGAAGGGTGACCGGAGGGTATGTTCCAACTACAGGGGGATCACACTCCTCAGCCTCTCTGGTAAGGCCTAAGCCAGGGTATTGGAGTAGAGTCCGGCCAATAGTTGAATCTCGGCTTTAGGAGGAGCAGTGTGGTTTTCGTCCCGACTGTGGAACACTGGACCAGCTCTATACCCTCTACAAGGTACTCGAGGGTTCATGGGAATTTGCCCAACCAGTCTACACGTGTTTTGTGGACCTGGAGAAAGCATTTGACTGTGTCCCTCGTGATGCCCTGTGGGGGCCATCGGATCTCTGTACAAGCGGAGCAGGAGTCTGGTTCGCATTGCCAGCACTAAGTCGGACCTGTTCCCGGTGCATGTTGGACTCCGGCAGGGCTGCCCTTTGTCACCGGTCCTTTTCATAACTTTTATGGACAGGATTTCTAGGCGCAGCCAAGGGCCGGAGGGGGTCTGGTTTGGGGACCAGAGGATTTCGTCTCTTCTTTTTGCAGATGACGTGGTCCTACTGGCCCCCTCTAGCCAAGACCTACAGCATGCGCTGGGGCGGTTTGCACCCGAGTGTGAAGCGGCTGGGATGAGGATCAGCTCCTCCAAGTCCGAAGCCATGGTTCTCGATCGGAAAAGGGTGGCTTGTCCTCTTCAGGTTGGAGGGGAGTTCCTGCCTCAAGTGGAGGAGTTCAGGTATCTCGGAGTCTTGTTCACAAGTGAGGGAAGAATGGAGCGGGAGATCGACAGACGGATCGGTGCGACTGCCACAGTAATGGGGGCAATGTGCGGTCCGTTGTGGTGAAGAGAGAGCTGAGCCGAAAAGCGAAGCTCTCAATTTACCGGTCGGTCTACGTTTCTACCCTCACCTATGGCCATGGACTTTGGGTCATGACCGAAAGAACGAGATCCCTGATACAAGCGGCTGAAATGAGCTTCCTCCGTAGGGTGGCCGGGCTCTCCCTTAAAAATAGGGTGAGGAGCTCGGCCATCAGGAAAGGGCTTGGAGTAGAGCTGCTGCTCCTCCACATCGAGAGGAGCCAGTTGAGGTGGCTCGGGCATCTATATCGGATTCCTCCTGGATGCCTTCCTCGGGAGGTGTTCCATGCACATCTCACCGGGAGGAGGCCCAGGTGACAGCCCAGGAAACACTGGAGGGACTATGTCTCTTGGCTGGCCTTGGAACGACTTGGGCTCCCCCCGAAGGGGCTGGAGGAGGTGTCTGGGGAGAGGGACGTCTGGGCTTCTCTGCTGAGTCTGCTGTACCCGCGACCCGAGTATGAGTACTTGCTTTGCAATATGAGAAAAGTATTTTATGATTGTTTAAAAAGTAAATGACATTTATGATTAATTTTCAAGATTCTCCCATCTGTTAAAGTTTGCAATTCAAAATTGAGAGTGCACTATATATGCTTAAGACTTTTATTGTGAAGGTTTGAAGGAAGTTGTGTTCCAGTTCATCAGCTGTCTTTATGCAGTCAAATACACACTAATCAAAGTGTTTTTACTTACTATGACTACTGCAGTCATGATTACTGGAATGCCTCACTGGTGAGATGACTGTGAGGAAAGGAACAAATAGACTAATGACACAGGGGCATGAATGCAGGGTATGAAGACTTAGGGAAATAAGTAATAAAAATGGAATAATCAGAACTACAGCTAAACTCAAATGAACACAAAGAAAATAGAGCAACAATAATGCAAATAATGTGACTAACAGGCAATCCCACTATATTGCTTTGGCAGAATGCTAAATCATTCTTATCATTCATGTCTCTTGTCTGAAATCATATTAGTGGTGTTCTTTTTTAGTATAGTGACGACTCTGTTTTGATATGAAATGTTGATCATTTGGAACATAACATGTTTTTTTTTATTGTTGCAATCAATCATGTCTGGATAGAACTTTCAGGAGTTGCTCTTCTACTTTACAAAATAAGTCCTTTGCTTTAATTGTTAATGACTAGTGCTGTTGCAGCGTGCTGTGATATGATCAGGTTTCTCCCACAAACCTGTCAGTTGAGCCTCACCTGAGTGTGCCCAAAAAGTGACATCTGGAATAAGTCAGATATCACTTGCCATTGGGTCCTGATCAGATTTGACAATTGCTGATTTCAAGGTCTCTTTAGCAGGATTGCATATAGGGTTTAGTGTCAAGGATGTTGTTCTGAGCAAATCCTGTTTATGAAAGAAGTTATGAAAACTGTAGCAAAGATAGACATGTTCTTCATAGTGTTGTAGATTAAAAAGGTCAGATGGGATGTGAGGTTATAGTTAAGCGGGTGTATGATATTTATTTTAGTTTTTATTGTGGCTTCCTCACCTCACTCTGCTCGACCGTTATAATTATTCTACCCTTTTTTTGGGGGAAGGTTAAAAGCTCCTGGCAGCCCTTTTCCTGTGTCTATTAAAAATGTCAAAGTAAGGCTGAACTATTTGGAGTTATAATTAGACAATAAAGACTGGTGTGAACTGGTCTTGAACATGCAATTTATGAGCCACCTGAATTTAGAGCGATATCTTTGGTCCCTCAGTGAACTCTGTATTAGTTAGCTGAAATCTGGCAGGCCAATTTGAAATTCCGTGATCGACTCTAAAACTTTGAAGATGCCTCTCACTGGCCTCTGTAAATTAGTTTTTCTTGTTTTTGTCCCCATTGCATTCGCCTCCTAATCCTCCCATGAGTCAATGAGATTCTTTTGCTTTCTCTGCTCTTTTCAGTAGTTTTTTCTCCCGATGTCTCATCTTCAAACAATTTCTATTTTTTGCCCCTTTTTTCCACTGCTCCATGTAACCCTTTTGTTCTCCCTCGATCAGATTTAGATGAGCCTAATTTTTTTTAAACCTTTTTTCTTTACAGGGTTTATATCTTTTCCATTAGAATGAACAAATCTGATGATTAATTCTCTTTGTTGCTCCTCCAGCACACACACCAAATTGGCACAGAGTGCAAAGATCAGCTGAGCCACGGTGTCTGCCAGCCAATTACAACGCCACATCTCCAACACCACTGTTGCCACCCCCACCTTTGTTCCTCTATGCTTGCATCCATTCCTGTCCACTTCCTTTTTCTGTTACATGCTTCAGTCTGAAGACCCTCATTTTATCACTTTTAATTACAGACTTTGCCAAAGGTCTCCCTCCTACAGTTGATTGTCTTACACCTCCAACCACTCCATCAATCCTCCAACAGAAGTTTACACTTTTCCAACTTGTTCCCAATTATCACCCAAGTTGCTCTTTTTTGCCCAACTGTTTCTTGACATGTTTCATCTTTTTCTTCCACACACAAGCATGGCAAGTCCCCGCTGAGCTCCCAGTCCTCTACATATTTTTCATTCACCTCTAATTAAAAGCTGTCTGATATGAACACCCATTTTGTAGTACTCGGAGTTCTCCCTACTGAAGGTGTAGCAGACATGTAATGCATTCTCATTAAATACGTATCTCTTACATAATGTGTGCCCAAGAGTCCCAATTTCATTTTACTCTTCTGTCATTTCATTTTCTAAGACTATTAAGCAATATAAAGCAAATCTGTCATTGAGGCTCAGATGATAGATTTGACATTGAAGATTTTAAATCATAGTGTTTGCACACTCAGCTAAACATGTCACATTGTATTTGTTACTTTAAAATCTTGCTGGTTTAGTAAACCAACTCTATTGACACTGGGAATTGTTTCAAACCGGCATCCATACCACGAACATCTCATTATTGGATAGATAATAAGGCACAGTTAGTTGAAAAACCATTCTTACCTATTTTACCTTACCTTACTTATATAGCTTTTTTGTATTTTATTGTGTTAAAACCAAAAACCCCAAAGTATTTTATTGGGATTTATGTGATAGAATAACACAAAGTAGTATATAATTATAAAGAATGGAAGCAAATCATTACCATTTTTCAAATGAAAAAGCATTTTCAGAAATGCTTTTCCATTTTAAGATTGTGGCTGCATTGTTTGACTCATAAATGAAATTAGTTATAAATAATCCTATTTGCATTTTAATTTTCTTCTTCAAGACTGCTCATTCTTTCACTTAATTAAAATGGAAAAGAAAAAGACATTTGAGATTTATTTTTCAAAATGTACCCCAGCAAATAGATACCAAAATTCAATTTGAAATGTAAAATTTTAAAATGAAAAAGCATTTCCAGAAATGCTTTTTCATTTTAAGAATGTGGCTGCATTGTTTGACCCATAAATAAAATTAGTAATCAATCATCCTATTTGCATTTGCCTTTTCTTCTTCACGACTGCACATTTTATGCCATAATAAAAAAGAAAACAAAGCAGACATTGCTTTTTCGTTTTCGTGGTCTGCCCGCAAAGTACTGCCCAGAACTCGAAAACGAAAAAGCATTCCGAGCGGCGGGCGCAGCAGAGTGACGTCAGAACTACCAGTTCTGCCTGCCACTGCCACAAATTGAGCTCGGCCCTGCTGCAATTTAATCAATTTCTCGGCACGTTTGCAATGTAATGCAATGCAGACGTGCACAGCGCCCCCTACCGAACAAGATGGGTAGCTCGGTCAGCAGGGAGCTGAGAAAGAGCGGCTGCTGACGTCACTCTGCTGCGCCCGCTGCTCGGAATGCTTTTTCGTTTTCGAGTTCTGGGCAGTACTTTGCGGGCAGACCACGAAAACGAATGTCTGCTTTATTTTCTTTTTGATTATGGCATAAAATATGCAGTCGTGAAGAAGAACATGCAAATGCAAATAGGATGATTGATTACTAATTTTATTTATGGGTCAAATAATGCAACCACATTCTTAAAATGAAAAAGCATTTCTGGAAATGCTTTTTCATTTTCAAATTTTACATTTCAAATTGAATTTTGGTATCTATTTGCTGGGTACATTTTGAAAAATAAATCTCAAGTGAAAGAATGAGCAGTCTTGAAGAAGAAAATTAAAATGCAAATAGGATTATCGATTACTAATTTCATTTATGAGTCAAACAATGCAGCCACATTCTTAAAATGGAAAAGCATTTCTGAAAATGCTTTTTCATTTGAAATATGGTAATGATTTGCTTCCATAGTAAAGTGGTGGAACAAGAATACATAAATCATTTTTTAAAAGTGCAGCATGCACACAGACACTGATCTTTTTGACTATTATTATTTGTAATGTAACATTTGTCTTTAGTCTTTTGCAACATGCAAAAAATTTCAGATTTTATTAATAAAAAACACAATTATGCACTACTTTGTGTTGGTCTATTGCATAACAAAACAAGTACATTTTGTGGTTGTTTTGTAACAAAATGTGGAAGAGAAAGCTATGTATTTTTAAGGCACTGTATCGGGTCCCAGGTGCCTCACTGAATGTCCACCTAAAAGGCATTCTTGTTTAAGCTCCTAGCTGTATGCCTCCAGTCTTTCGCCTTGTTAATAGCTTATATTTTTTTTGTATAGTGTAGTAGCATCTGACATGCTCTGCTAACAGAGTCACAATGTCAATGGTTAACAGCTGTCTTGAACTTTCCTGCTTCCTCCTGAAATCCTCATTTATCACCTGAAAGGTGTATTAAAATGTAATAGCAGAAAACCCATGGGTTTACTGGTTAAACACTGAGTCCACCAGTTTGGAATGTTGATGTTTGAGTAGGCTTTGAGGAGGAGAAGCAGGAGTCACAGTGTAGTTTAGGAAGATTGTGTGAAATGCAGTCATAACTTCAAGAAAAAGACAGAAGCCTTCTGTCAGCATGCTGTGTATCTGCTCATTATGAAGCTGTCAGAAGAGCAGGCTGAAAACCCGCAAACCCCCTTGTCTTACGAATAGTCAGAAACATTGATGTTGAACAAGGTTTAGCCTCTCTGTTCTGATGTCCGGTTGTGTTAACAGCAGAACACTTATTTGTCCCATTCATCTGTAGTGTTTTTGACCCCTTATCCTCTATCTGTGCTGCCAGCAGCCTCTCTCTGACTCCTCACCTCAATTTGCTGCATCACATCCAAAGACCCAGGCTTCAAAGTTCTTGTGATGGTTTCGCCTGTCACATTCCCTGTTTCAGAGGTTCCCTTTGATATAAAACTTCAGTTTGGAACATTTCACGAACAACTTATTTTCAAGTTGTTTCCTTGATTTTCTATTGATTCCAATCTGCCTTGGTTGGGTGGAAAAAGAGCGGGAGAAAGACAGGAATGAGAGTGGTGGATCGATCTTGGTTTTCACTTCTCTTGGGTGCGGGTTTGAATGAATTTTTGATGAAGGCCCTTTATCTATGCTGGTCTATTCTGAGTTAAGGAAATACAATTAACAAAATTATTTTTATTTATTTATTTTAATCCTAAATGCTACCACAAAATTCAAATTTCCATTCAACATTCAGCAATTTCCATTTTGTCGAACTTGCAAACGGTGCAACTGCAGGGTGTCAGTCGTTATTGGAAATCGTTGAAGGACATTAATTTGTAAGCTCAAGGCCAACTTCGGAAAATATTAATTTAAACATCTGTGTCCAAAGTAGGTATTGGGAATGTTCTGCACAGCATTACTAAATCTTGCCCTGCAGCCATTTCTCTGCTTTTATGTTCACCTAAGACTGTTGTCGCTTTTCTGGCTCTGAACACGGAGGGAGAACATTTCCTGCTGTAGCCATAGTCTAAGATGCAGGAAGACACCGTTGCCATACAAATGAGAATAACAAATGCTCTCCCTCCTCAAAATTCAATCAAATTGACTTGCTGTGTGTGCCCATGTAATCAGGAAACCCTGTAATTAATTAAGAGATGGTAGTAGACCTTAAAACCTTAATTCACCAATGGCACAGCTGCATGTTGCAGTCTCCTCTGTGTACTCTGCAGCTCCATGCTTATTGCTAGAGTGACCCCCTCACCAGCCATCCACCATGGTTTCAGCCATGCGTGCAAATGGCAAATGGACACTGGGCGCCCCAGCAGTCCTTTCAGCCCATGTCTTATTCATGAGCAGAGGTCGGTGCGATGCTCCTCATCACACACCATGTCAGAAAGACACTCTGCCCTCTGCACCGAAGCCCCGCACTGCTCTCCCTCTCCAAACCTCTTCTTACTGGCTGAAACTGCCATGACATTTTCACTTTATGTGCCGCTTTCCTGTTATCCTGCCTTGCAAGAGAAGGTGATAATAGTAATAGCCAGCCGTAATGCCAGGAAACAGTCTGCTGAAATGTAATCCCGTGCAGCTCCCAGCCTCACAGCTAGCCACCGCTGCTCTAAGCTGCTGAGTGAATACGATCATATAATTACTGGTGGTGTTTCTGTTTATTGCAGCACATCAGTGAGGGGAACGTAATGTAGTCATGCTTCAGGCCTAAATGCAAGACTTCACATTCCAACGAGCATCTTTTAAAGAGCAGAGAATGGAGCAGAGCAGGAGAGGTTAGATGATTACATGCTTCTGTTGTTTCATGAAGATGGGTCCAACTTCCCGGTCATCTGTGACATCAGCAATGTGACATTCAGGATGAAATGTCTACTATGCAGCTCTTGCTCTACTAAGCTGGTGAAGTCAATAAAGTAATAAAGACATATTGAGCACAGGGGCTTTGTTTAAAGGTCGAGTCATTTTTGGTGGTTGTTTAGGAGATGGTGACATTATCAACAACAATATGGGAGCTCAAGAGGGAACTAATGCATTAATTATATTCATACTTAGGGGAATAAATACATTTTCAAAGACTTTCTCCTTTTGACCTCATATTAAAGTAACGAGATCTTTATTAGTGCTCTCCTGAGACTTTTGTCTCTTAGCACATTAGATACACATCTTGAAATGAGTGGACGTGAGCCACGTTGAAGAATTTCACCTTTATAGTGTAGTGGCTTCATTTTTTCTAGGAGCTGGCAGTGTCGTTGAGAATCAACTGATCGATTAAATTTTAACAAGACGCCAGTGATGGCCTCTCTGTTGGGTTTAAACATCCAATCTATCACGGCCAAGACGCTCCCCTTTTCTGCTTTCTACTCAGCTTCATCTATCTGCTTCTGCTAAATGGATGAGGGATAAAATTATCTCTTGATTAAATTTTAATTAAAAAACTGTTAAAATTTTTTTCCCTTCTTTTTTCAGTGCTCTTAACAGGCAACAACTCCTTCCTCCAGGTGGGTAGCATCTCTTTTCGATGACATACAAACCATTCCATTCTCTCCCGGGATGCTGATTATTTCCCAGCTTCTTTTATTAGAACAGTAGATCAGCACAATTAAAGTCCAAAGATGGCTGTGTGTGTGCGTGTGTGTGTGTGTGTGTGTGTGTGTGTGTGTGTGTGTGTGTGTGTGTGTGTGTGTGTGTGTGTGTTTGTGTGTGTGTGTGTGGACGGGCGAAGGGGGGTTAAAACCCCTTTCCCCATTTAGTTGCATTCTGGATACATAATGTAAGACCTGGACTATTCCAGGGAAGCATGAAATCAACACTAATCCTCTTATCTTATTGATTTATCCAGCTATGACCCTTCTTGTGCTGACTTGCTTGAAGATCATATCTTGTGACCTTTGCCCATTCTCTCCCTCTTGGTCCAGGTAAAGCAAAGTTCAGGTAGATGCATGTCAGCACTAAGGTTGCGGTAAGAATTTCATCCTCTCAATTATCCCCCTCTCCGAAGTCACCGGGGGTTCTGAATTTAATTAAGTAATTGAATAAATGATTCCCATTTGGCTAGTTCTATCCACACCAGCTCCCCCTGCGGAAGATGGTGGGAGTTTGTGTGTGCTTTTGCACACCATCCAATTTCTCTGTGCCCTATAACCACCATGGTGCCAAAGGATGGGGTGCAGCTTTTCTCAAGCGATGTCACATTTGGTTTTTTGTGTGTATCAGCATTCCTCCGTGTGTGCTTTTGTTTGGTCATCCTCCGGCTGTGCTGCTGCTCCTTAATGACCCATGCAGTTCCTGGGAGCCACGGTTGTCATGAGTAACAGCCTGGGCAGATTGGCTACTGCCAAAACCCCAGCTTCGGCCAGGCCTCCTGCGAGCATCACACTCCAACACACACACGCACGCACACACACACACACACATACACAGAGACTTCCATGCACCCCCAAAAAGACACTCCTACAAACACAGACCACAATATTTCCTGCTGTTTAGATTCATCCAAATGTGTTTACGTTGCTATAGATGGTTGCTTGGAGACATCATTATGAATTGATGTGTTTGCAGGGCAAAGAATGTGTGTAAAGATTCAGAGTGTGTGTGTGTGTGTGTGTGTGTGAGGGGGGGGGGGGGGGTCTGTCTGTTGTGTGCTGAGTGAACCTATATTACATCTATGTGAAAAGCTGAGATTGATTGTGCTGCTGAGAAAGATTGCAGCTCAAAGGAATTTTTATGTTTATAGCATAGGATAACGCTTTATTAACCTGCTGGGGGCCATTGGGTCAATATGAGTCCTCTGTCTAAACTAGTGTTTTTCATTTAAACTAGCCACCAAGTAAAATGCACCATGCAGATATAAAATTATGTTTAGTTGGAACTGATGGCATTGAGCAAGGAGGACTCAGTTTTACCAGAACAAACTGAAAATGACTAAACAATATCAACTGCTTGCTAATCAGCTGATCGATGTAGCGTCAACTCAGTGCAGTACGACATCTAGATGTGCTGAAGACAAACTTACCAAAGTTCAAACCGAGCATCAGAATTGGAAGGAAAGGTGATTCAAGTGACTTGAAACATGGCATGATTGTTGGTGTAATCTGGTCCACAGAAAATGGTAAAAAAATAAGAAGATATCCATTGAGCAGCAGTTGAGTAGAGAACAATGCTTGGGTGATGTCAGATATCAGATGAGAAATTGCAAATTGGTGTGAGATAATAGAAACCTAACAGTTGCTGAAATGATAAATTTTTACAACAAATGTATGTCAGATACAATCTCTGAACTCACAACACTTTGAACCTTGAAGCAGATGGGCTACAGGAGCAGAAGACCGCATCAGGTGGCAGATGTGTCTACTAAGAAAAGGAAACCTAGGCAATAGGTATAACAGGCTCACCACACAGATTGAAAAACATTTTTCCAGGTTTGATGAGTCTCAATTTCAGCAGTGTCATGCAGACGGCAGGGTCAGAATTTGGAAAAAACCTGGATGTACGGATCCATTTTGCTTTTTATCTGGTGGTGACAGTGTAAGGATGTTCTGAAGTGTCCTTTATTCGAATGTAATAGTGTGAAGGATATTTCCAATTTTCTTAGGACGCTTTGGTCTTAGTGTCAGTTGAACATTGTTTAAATACCACAGCCTTCCTGGGTAATGTTGCTGGTCATGTCTATCTATTATGACCACAGTATACCCAAGTTTTAATAGCTACTTCAACGGGGATAATGCACTATACCATAACGCTTAAACTGTTATTTCCTCATTACAATAAGCTCACTGTACCCAAGTGGCCTCTGCATTTACCAGATATGAATCTAAACAGATATCAATCTTTAGGATGTGGTGGAACAGGTGGTCCGGAGTGTAAATTTAAACCATCCGCTGGCTGCATTTTAAACTTTTATAGTTTTCACCTGATCAGACTTTCAACACCAAAAACAGGGAAACAGAACTTCTAATTAAGTCAAGACAAGTTTATTTATATAGCGCTTTTCAGTAACAAGGCACTCAAGGTGTTGTACATACGGAAAAACATTACAATAATACATATAATAAAGGGAAATTGGACTGAAAACACAACCAACAATGTTTAGATGGCACAGTCAAAGGCCACTCTAAACAAATACGTTTTTAATCTTGATTAGGGTTTCGGCGATTTTACAGTTTTCTGGGAGTTTATTCCAGATTAGTGGAGCAAAATAACTAAAAGCTGCGTCTCCATGTTTGGTTCTGGTTCTGGGTATACAGAGTAGATTTGAGCCAGAAGACCTGAGAGGTCTGGGTGGTTGATAAACTGACAACAGGTCTGTAATGTATTTTGGTGCTAAGCCATTCAGTGATTTATAGACTAACAGAAGTATTTTAAAGTCTATTCTCTGAGCTACAGGGGGCCAGTGTAGGGACTTTAGAACCGGGGTGATGTGCTCCACTTTCTTAGTTCTAGTGAGGACGCGGGCAGCAGCGTTCTGGATCAACTGCAGTTGTCTGATCGACCTTTTAGGCAGACCTGTGAAGACACCGTTGCAGTAATCAATTCTACTAAAGATAAACGCATGAATTAGTTTTTCAAGGTCCTGCTGAAAAATCTGTCCTTTAATCCTGGAGATGTTCTTTAGGTGATAGAAGGCCGACCTTGTTGCTGTCTTTATGTGCCTCTGAAGGTTCAGGTCTGAGTCCATCACTACACCCAGGTTTTGAGCCTGACTGGTGGTTTCTAGCTGTATTAACTGAAGCTGTGGACTAACTTTTAAACGCTCTTCCTTTCGTCCAAAGATTATTACTTCAGTTTTGTTTTGATTCAGCTGAAGAAAATTTTGGCCCGCCCATGCATTGATTTCTTCTAAGTATTTACCCAGCGCTTGAATGGGTTCATGGTCACCTGGTGACATCGTAACGTATAGCTGTGTGTCGTCTGCATAGTTATGATAACTTACGTTGTTGTTTATTAAAATCTGAGTTAGGGGGAGCATGTAGATATTGAATAGAAGGGGCCCTAAGATGGACCCTTGGGGAACGCCACATGTGATTTTTGTGGTCTCTGATGTAAAGTTACCTACTGACACAAAAAAGTCCCTGTCCTTCAAGTAGGATTTAAACCAGTTGAGTGCTGTACCAGAAAGGCCGACCCAGTTTTCCAGGCGCTCTAATAAAATGGAGTGATCAACAGTGTCGAATGCTGCACTAAGGTCCAATAATACCAGCACTATGGTTCTTTCACAGTCTGCATTTATACAGATGTCATTGAACACCTTGACAAGAGCAGTCTCTGTACTATGGTGAGCACGGAAGCCTGACTGGAAGACATCGAAGCGGTTGGTCGTTGTTAGGAAGTTGTTTAACTGCTGAATCACAGCTTTTTCAATAATCTTACTGATGAAGGGGAGGTTTGATATAGGCCTGTAGTAGCAGCTTGTCCAAGTTGTTCTTTTTCAATAGAGGTTTGATAATTGCTGTTTTCAGGGCCTGGGGGAACACACCTGACAAAAGGGACGTGTTTATTATTTGTGTTAAATCAGTTGTTATTACAGGCAAAGCTTTCTTAAGGAAAGCTGTGGGTAAAACATTGAGACAGCAGGAAGAAGAGCTTAGTTGCTGTACGAAGTTTTTGTAGTTTATTTGGTGAAATTGGGAAATTTTGACATAATCAGTTCTAGTTGGAGACAACATTGGTACTGGAGTTGATGTGGATGTGCTGACTGCCCCTCTGATCTTTTGGGTTTTTTCAGTAAAGAATTTAGCAAATTCATTGCAGGCCCTGATAGAGTGGAGTTCAAATGCTACAGTTACAGGAGGGTTTGTTAACCTGTCGACCGTGACAAATAATGCACGAGCATTGTTTATGTTTCTGCTGATGATCTCAGAAAAGAAAGATTCCCTTGCATTTTTCAGTTGTAGGTTATATCTGTATAGTCTCTCTTCATAGATAATATAGTGAACCTGGAGTCCAGTCTTTCGCCACCTACGTTCAGCTTTTTGACACTCCTTTTTTTCACTTCTGACTGGTGGAGCACTTCTCCATGGAGACAGTTTCTTCCCAGAAACAACTTTCACTATAATTGGAGCAATTGAATCAATGATGTCCGAGATTTTAGAATGAAAAGTTATCTACCAGCTCATCTACAGTGTTACAGGGCAAAGTGGAGGTAGAAGAGTAAATCTGGTTAAAGGTTTCAGCAGCACCGTCCTTAAAGATGCGTTTTCTTATCATGTCTCTTTGGCAAACTGAGTCATTGGAGATGATGCTTTCAAAAATAACAGAAAAGTGGACAGATAGGGCAACATCAGTTACAGACACCTCGGATATGTTTAGACCCTTAGTGATGATCAAGTCCAAAATATGTCCCTGTTTGTGCATTTGCTCTTTAACATGTTGAGTCAAACCAAAATTTCTAAGAGTGTCACATTGATCTATTGCACTGATCTATTGCACTTCTGTCTTCAGGATTGTCCATGTGAATGTTGAAGTCTCCTACAATAATTAAACAGTCATAATCAACACATATCACAGATAAAAGCTCATTAAAATCACTGATAAAAATTTGTTTTGGACTTAGGAGGCCTGTAAATATTCAAGAACAAGGTTCGGACCAGGCTCTTTACCTGGAGAGCCAAATATTCAAAAGAGTCAAATTTGCATCAAAATACTTTTTTACACTGTAATAAATCTTTAAACAAAGTGGCCACCCCTCCACCTTTTCTTTGCTGTCTGCTCTCATAAAGAAAATTGTAGTTTGGAGGCATCGCCTGTATCAGAATGGGAGCTTCATTAAATTCATGTAACCATGTTTCTGTTAAAAACCTAACATCAAGATTGTGGTCAGTAATGAAGTAATTTATTAAAAATTATTTTCCTGACAGAGATCTAATGTTCAATAACACCAGTTTATGACTTAGTTGCTGATATTAACTCTGTGTCTGGTTGTACCTGACAGCTTATGGCTTTTGTTGATTGTTTATTACTGTCTCTTATCCTTTTGGCTTTGTTCTTTCTGGCACGTATAAGAACAGAGATTTTACAACTATCTCCTATTAGGGGCCCAAGTTTTTCCTGGACATGCTCATTTCTGATAGAGTTACCACTGGGGCCCAGACTGTATCACAGAGAAGTGATTTGAAAGTCCTGATTAGGAGGAGATAGATAAGGAGGTGGTGGAACTCTGCGGCTTTTGGAAAATGTTGGTTTAGTAGCAGGGCCTCGGCCACAGGGGGTGTTGAATGGAGGAGATGTCAGACCCATTTGGGTCCCGATTTTAAGAGCTCCTTTCATGTTATCAGAATCCAGTAAAGCAAAAAGTGGGCTCAGTGGGGAGATGGGAGAGTTCTGTGCGGTCTGGGTTGGGGTCTGGGGTGAGGGGGGTTTACCAAGGGTGTCGGTCTGGGTCTGGGTTTTGGGGGAGGGGTGTATAACGGGGGCGTCCACCTCTCCTGTGGATTTCGACCGGGAGACCTTTTGTGATGACCTCTCTTTCTCAGCCAACTGGCTGGTTGTTTCTGCTGGAGGTGTTGGAGGCAGCGTTATCATTGTTGTTGATACTCCATGTTCGCAGCTGAAGGTCGAAGTTGCTGGCGGATTATTTACTGAATAGAAGAGATTAGATGTAAGACCTCTGGCTCCTGGCTTGTTCAAACAGAAATAATCTTGCTTGAAGAGTTGTCTTTTTTCCCAAAAAATATTAAAGTTGTCGATGAAGTTCACAGATGTAGTACCACATGTTTTTTTCAAACACTTATTAATCATCATAAGTCTCAAAAAAATCTCATCTCCACAGAAAATCGGTGCAAAGGGTCCGCTGAGAAACACCTTGATATTGAGACCTCCAACAATATTCAGAAGACTAGTGAAATCCTCCTTCAGTCTTCCTGATTTTTTCTTGGCCACGTCATCCATGGCTCCAGTGTATAATAAGGTTTTCTAGAGACAGGCGCTTTTCTGTGATTGCAAGAATATTCTCTGAGATATCAGACACCACGTTACTGGTACCAATCATAACTTCTGTGTTTTTCTTGTTGCAGAAGTTTTTAATCCCATCCACAGCTGTGTTGCGCTTTTTCTCTGGCAGCTTAGGAGAAGACTGTTTTGAGTGAAGGTTGTTCTCAAACCTTTTATTGTTCTCAGAAGATGGATAATTTTCCTGTTTTTCATTCTGTAGTGGGACAAATCTGTTTTGGAGTGGAATTCTATTATTTCCAGCTGTCTCACTTCTATCAGTTGTTGTGACAGCAGCTCGCTGTCAAAGTCTCCTTTTCCCAGCGGAAATGGGGGCATTTCTCTGTAATTCTGGCCATTCTAAATTATTTAATTGCTGAGATCTTCCAGTGAGTCCTCCACCTTGATTTTTTTGGGCATGCGCCTAAAACATGCCAGGGGGGTAGGTTTATTCTCAGTGTTCTGTACCCCATATTCACCTCCACATTCACTTCTAGTCGATGGATTTTCATAAGTTTGATTATAAAAACATCAAAATCTTTTAGAAAAAAATAAAATTAAAATAATAATAATCCTTGGGAGCTGCTGGTTAGAAGTAGTTTTAGTCTAATATTTCCAAAATTTTGGCTTAGAGATAAAAAGTTAGGAGTAAAAGAATGCTAGCAAGCAAGGAGCTTAGGAGAAAAGCGTCTGAGCAGGCAGAGAGGTGGAAGCAGAAGTGTGAAGAATTAAAGATGTAGCAAATTTTCTGTTTGGACTCAAATATTCTGTTTGGAGTCAAGTGCAACACAATGCCTCAGGATTACTGCGAGGAAAACTTATTGAATTAATGCCGGTGAAGCAGGACTCCACTTCAACTAGACAAGCACAGAAAAGCTCGTCTAGCCATTGCATACACTTGTCATCCAATAGTTCTTCATTCACATGAGACAAATATAGAGTTGTCTTGATACAGAGACCTGGCTTTCTATTGGCAGAGGAAAAAAAGTGTTCAGCTCCAAGATCGCTATCCCCACACTTGAGTAGGGATTGTAATGCTTTGGCCTTTGTTTGTCGGTCAGTGCACCGTGGGACCTTGTCAGAGCAGCTTGTATCATGAGAGAGGATCTCTTCACTAAAATTCCAGTAAGAAAAAGTGCATGTAGTCTGCAGTAAAATGTCAAAACAGAAAATACATTTGAAATTTTTTAAATGAAGAGTCTGGAATCAGACTTCAACCGCCTTTGAGGGCAAGAAGATCAACACAGAAGTGTCCCGACTGATATGAAAACACATTTTATGAAGCGCAGTCATAAAAAAATAATTTTTTTGCTGTGAATAATGATGAGCATTAATGACAGGAGAATATCTAAAAATGTAACAAAAAGGTAAAAGAGCACAAGATAGAGTTGAAAAGCGCCAGTGTCATCTTTACCCTGTTTTTTTCCGACCCACAATTTTCCACTAGTCCTGCTGGTTAAATGATATTCATACCTTACCATACCATGTTTATGTATGTAGCACTTTAAAAAACAGCACATGGTTGACAAAATGCTGCACAACAAGTAAACAACAAAACAATTAAAATCCTAAAAACACTTGCAAAGCACTATTAAATCAGGCTAAACAGTACAATCAATGTCAGGCTCACATTGTGGTAAAAGCCAAAGAGTAAAAGTGTGCTTTCAAGTGACATCTAAAAACATCAACTGAGGGAGGTTGCCCTATGTGCAGGGACAGCTCATTCCAGAGCTTTGGGGGCACAACAGAAAACATTCGATCACCTCTCACTTTCCTTTGTGATTTAGGAAGCACCAGCAGCATCTGGTCAGCTGACCTAAGGGAACGAGAGGGGGCATTGCAGCAGGTTGGACAAACGTGCTGCTGCAAGGTCATTAAGAGACTTAAAAACAAATAAAGAACTTTAAAAATTATCTTGAAATAAATAGGCAACTAGTGGAGAGAGGCTAACACCAAGGTGATGTGCTCTTGTGTCATGGAGTTTAAACGAAAATTCAACATGGAAAACTCACCATTACCTCCAGCTTCGTCTAATTACTCCTCCATGCAGCTCTGCTTCACCAATCAGCGTCAAGTCTGCATTGCTCCCTGGCCATTCATCCTTCAAGGCTCCGCTTTAAAAGATCTTCATCCATGAACCCTCCGTTCTGCAGCTGGACTTTGACCCTCCTCCTCCCCATCTCCACCATTTGGCTTCCAAACTCTTTCCAAATCTCCTCAGGCCTCCACTCCACCACCAGGATCGGATTCCAGGGGGGAAGACATCTTTAAATCTAACCCTAAAATGTTCATTCAAGCCCATGTCATTCTCAGCATTCACGTCTTCCACTGGGGTCCGAGCGCCAAAGATATAAACATTCACTAATAAACTTTTCTAATTGCATCCCTGTCTTCTCTTGTGAGTTTCCAGGTTGAATTTGCTGTTAAAAATCATGCAGCCACATTTTGGACTAGTTGCAGGTGTGACAGAGTGACCTGGCTAATTCCTGTTAAAAGAGAGGTGTCATGATCCGCCTTTGTTAGGTTTTGAGTTTGAATTCTATTGGTTGTCTCTGCAATGCCATGTTCTTCAGTTGTTGTTTCATTTCAGGTTTATTAAATTCACTATTCATTGTTGTGTTAGATATTTTAAGTTTCCTTGTGGATCTGTTCCATCCTATTTATGCTAGTTTCTTTGTTTTCTTGGATGTTTTGTTATTCCCCTGAAGTCATTGGTCATTTGTGTTAATCAACCTCTGCCGTCAGTTACCTTGTATTCCTGGTTACCAGCTGTCTCATATTCCTACTGATTAGTTCCCTAGGTTAAGTGGTCCATTGTCCTCCTTACCTCAGTATTAATCTCTCTGGTTTTCTGTTTTCACTAGTGGATCGTATCGTTTAACTTCTTCTCCGTGTTCTGTGCCTTGCCTGTCTGTAAGGTTTCTTGTATTAGTTAATTTAAAGAACTTATCAACTCAACATGGAACTTGAAGCTCCTGATCTACATGTTGGTCCTGGAAACACTCAGTATTTCCTGACATTAGGGTATAACAGCATGGATTACTGATTCCATGTCATGCATAGAAATAATAGGTTTCTAGGCAGAGACATCTAAAATGAAAACAAGGATAATTTTATCACAGAATTAGCATGGTTATCAAACCTAAAGGCAGCATCTATTTAACACCTAGGTTTGTGACAACCGACTTCAAATGAGGGGTCAGGGTAGGGAGATCAGCAAACAGGAAACTGGTGGAACATTTGGGACTGAATGTAAAATTGCAAAATCTGAGAGAAATATTAACAGGTTTTTGTAAAATATTTGTTAAATTATATTCCACAAATTCATTAACAACTTCCTTGTACAGGAAATTGCCAACAAGCTTTAAATAGCCTGCCTATACGTGTCTGTTTGGGTATTACCCATGTGCTCATGTGGGAACAAAATGTGTTGGCACAGTTCCACTGTTGAGATCTGCTTATAGGAGGGGGAAAAAAGCCCCTGTGTCTCAATTTAAGAACAATAAAGTGCAGTGAGTTTAGCATAAGTTTGTGGAATAGTTCTTAGCGCTCATCGTCAGGCAATGTCCATTTTTTCAGAAGGAGGAAAAACTGTAGTGGTCTGTGTTTGTGTAAATTTACACAATAAGGGAATTCTCTTTTTTGTTATTTTTCATGTGATTGCTTTCATGCATGTTTGAAAGTTTATACTTGCAAAACATTTTATACTGCTTAATTTGTTTGTCACGTTAAAACAATTACACAGTTTATTTTGGGTGTATACTTGTAAAGTGAAACTGAAAGCCTAATGATACATGGTTTCTTTACAAATAAAAAAGCTGAAAAGTGTGTGTGCTTTTACACTTATCAAAATTACCTTTTTTGCAATTACTGTATGTATTAATGTCTTTCGTAGTATGTGTCCTCTAACTTTGCACATATAGAGACTGAAATTGTTGGCCATTCTTGCAAAGTAGTTCAAGCTCAGAATACATGGACAACTTGTGTGAACATAAATTTTCACAACCTCCCACAGATTTAGGTCTGAATCTTTACTGAGCCATTTTAACAAGTGGATATGCTTTTATTTGTATCGCTCCATCATAACTCTGACTGTATACTTAGATTTGCAGTCCGGCTGGAACATGAACCCCTCTGCCCAAGTCTCTGTTTTTTTGCAAAATTGGCCTGTATTTATCTCCGTTCATCTTCCCATCATCTCACACCAGCTTACCTGTCCTGCTGGAGAAAATCATTCCCATAACATGATGCTGCCATTGCCATGTTTTACAGAATGATATGACTTGGTAAATATCTTGTTCGACTCTTAGGTGAGCACATTGAAGACAATCAGTTGCACTGGATTGTATTTAGAAGAATCAGAATAGAGGGGACTCACTGCACATGCATGCCACTTTTTTATGAATTTTCTGAATTACAGAACATTTTGAAACGCATGTAACACAGCTATATTCTACTTTTCATTGGTCTATCAGAGATAATACAGTGAAGATTGTGGATTTAACTTAACAGCATCTGTAGTTCAGTGGGCACAGATACGTTTTTAGGCACTATGGGACTACATGTGTATCTGATGTACTGCTTTGTTGAAAGAACTTGTGGATATAAATCACAGGGGATTTTCAATTGTCTAGATTCAAAGTGTACCTTATAGCTACAGCCCTTCTCATAACGGATTTATGCGAACATAAACAACCCTTAGAGATATAAAGAGAGAGGCAAAATGAGACAAAGAGGAGAGAAGAAGAGAGAACCCTCACATCCATTTAACTGGGTCCCATAAATCACAGATTGTTGCATGGCAAGATTATGATGTCAAATAAAATGTGTGTATTCACTTGCCTATATGTGCCTGATGTGGTATTGCTGACGATAGGACAGGTGGAAAAGCCTTGACGAAGCATTTGGAGCAACGTTTAGTTGTTGATGGAGAAAAGATACGTAAATCCATCTCATTTGGCAGTGACAGCTGAGTAATTTGGAATGGTTCAATACAAAAACTCCAAACAGGTGGATTAAAAGCTGAAACAGACGTGTAAAATGTGCACATATAGGAAGAGAGAATGTGTATGCGTCAGAGAGACTCAGGCTGACAGAGAAGAATTTGGATGGCTTAGTTAAATTATCAAGAGGGAAAGAAAATAAGACTGGAATATGATTCAGATATTACAGGGGAAGTGAAGTGGGAGTGTGTTTAGAGGCGAAGGAGAAAAGATGGAACGAATAACAGTAAGGGAAGAGAGAGAGTCCATCATAGATCTCTGGTTGCAGCCTTCAATCAATTATTAACGCCATGCAGATTAGCAGCCAGGACGACAAACGATGCAGTGATGACTGTCAGTTTCCCCCGCCATGCCGCCTACCCAGTGAGGCAGAATGAGAAAACAGAAGGTGGAAGACAGAGGAGAAATTCAGGGATGGGGGATGAATTGGGGGAAAATACTTGAGCAAACTTGTTTTTTGGTTTGTTTATTCCAGAAATAATAATAGAAATAGGAAAGACAATGTGATGAGACATTTTTTTTGCAAAAACTGAGAAAGCTGAGTGTTCACATGCTTCCATATTTGGGAAACACTGAAGAAGGATATTCGGATATATTTGTCAGCTAAATTGGGGATTATAAAGTCTATTGTATTCCTTTAAACCTTTTACTTGTTGTCTATTCAAGACAATGCTGCAAATCAATGAGAACTTTTGCTTTTTAAACAGTGGGACTTTTTAATTGTCACACAAACAATCAGGGCACTTATCATGATGCAAACAAAATGTCAGACTAAACTGACTTACCACTAAAATACTTTAACATTTCTTGGTATTTAATTTGAAATATAAAATTTTGTCAAATCTGTGGAGCAATATCTTTTTTTAATTTTTATGGTAATCCAGAATGTATTTTACATTTATTTGTATTTATTTTTTGCAGTGCAAAACAGCTTAAGCTTAAGTCGGATTGGATGGAGAGCATCTGTGAACAGCAATTTTCAAGCATTTTCGCTGATTTTCAATTAAACTCAGGTCTGGACTTTAAATACGCCATGATGAACCATCACATGCTTGCCTTGGAATTAGGTTTAGGCTTGTTTTGCCGGAAGTGAAGCTCCATCCTAGTCTCTACTCTTGTGAATTCGCTAACAGGTTTTCTTTCAGGATTGTCCTGTATTTAGCTCCATCCATCATGTCATCTTTGCCACAAAAGCAGTCCTGCAGCATGATGCTACCAACACCATGTTTCACAAAGGGGATTGCATGTCCAGGATGAAGTAAGGAGAGAGTTATTCTCCACATGTAGCTTTTTGCATGTTGGCCAGAGAGTTCAATATTGGTCTCATCTGATCAGAGTACCTCCGCTAATGTTCGTTACATGGCTTATAACAAACTTGAAAGGAGAATTTTATGGTTTTCTTCTAACAATAGCTTTATACTTGCCACTTTTTAATTTAAGGGCTGATTTATGGAGTGCCCGACTAACAGTTGGCCTCTCAACAGATGCTTACAGTCGACCAGTGGACCTCTGCAGTTATTCCAGAGTTACCTTGAGCCTCTTGGTTGCTTGTCTTATTAGCACTCACTTTGCCTGGCCTGTTGGTTTAGGAGGACAGCAATTTCTTGGTAGAATTACAGTTTTGCAAAACTCTTTCCATTTATTGATGATGGATTTACCCATGCTCATTGAGATGCCTGAAGCCTGGGAAATTGTTTTGTAACCTCACCCTAATTTAGATTTCACCGCAAATTTATTGCTGACTTCTCTGGTGTGTTTCTTGATCTTCATTATGCTGTTTGTTCACTAATGTTCTCTTATAAACCTCTCAGGGCTTCACACAATAGCTGCATTTATTCAGAGATTTAAAAAAATGAAATTAATGAAAAAGTGGACTTTGTTCACAGGATTTTATATAGGGGCTGTAAATTTAAGGAGTCCTAATACTAAATCCACACATTTCACATATTTTTAATTGGAAAAGTTGATAACAGCCAAGCATTATTTTTCTTCAAATTCAGTTATGCAATGCTGTATGTTGTCGTTACATAAAATCCCAATTAAATACATATAACATTTTGTTTGCAGTAAAACAATATATAAAAACATTTACTGCTTCTTTTACAATTCACTATAGGTGTCAAATCATAATAGAGTCAAACAGAGAGCAGGTAGTTTTAAATATTCATGAGTACACTTTGTCGTGTCCCTAAACATAAAAAAAAAACATTCAACACAAGGGATCTCCTCCACTCTATTGTATCGCAAGCAATTTATCTTAAATGTCATCACTATCTAATAGTATCAAGCTGATGTTTTCCCAGTTTTTCTGCAAAGTTTCTCTGCAGTCATTGCACTTAACATCTGCAGTCTCTGTGTTGGAGAACAGTTCTCACCCGAGGGGGGCTCTGAAAGCAAGCAGCGTTGTCAGGGGAAATGATGATTTTGATGACGAGGCAGTTTGTTTGCAGGGGTTAGTGACACAGGAGAAATGGAAGGGTCTCTAAAATAAAGTAGGTAAAAAGGGGAGAGGAAAAGCTGAAAGGGGAAGGATTGCTTGGCCTTTAAACGCACAATGGTAGATCTTTCAAGGACACCAAAGCTGGGACGCCCTTGAGTAAGCACAATTAACCTATATACCCAATGGTACTATACATAGCTTTCTATAGAGGTTAACAAAAAATAGTGTTGAGCAATGCTGTTTGAGCATGTTATATCTCCCCAAATTCATAAATCATTCAGTATTACCTTAGGAAGGTAGGACCCTATAGGGACATTCGAACAAGACAGTACATTCCTTCAAATGACCCCGTGTTTACAGTACTAGCTCTATTTATCTTTTATTTATGTTTGAGCTTTGGACTCGCTGAATTAAAGCAAACATGATCACCTCCTGAGACCATCTCAGATTAGTACATGCACCAATTTGAACCACGGAGACATCATTTTAATTCATTTTGCCAGATTTATAAATATCAGTAGTTCTTAAACTTGAGTTGCACAGACCAGCTTAGGGTCACGAAATTCCATACCATATACTCAGCATGTTTGATCGCAAAAAGAAATGGCTTGAAACAAAACACAAACAAATAGACAGGCAGAAGTAAAACAACTTTCACAAAAAGGCTTACATATCCGACGTTTGAATCAGAGACCTTTTTGTTATGCAACAGTGACAACCTCCACTCCAAATGCTGATGCATTCCTGTCATCAGCATAAACAGCAAATTATGATAATGCATAATTTGATAGACAGGATATGTGCAGAGTAAAAACAATTGCAACAAGACCACATCATCTCTTGGCAACTTTTAGCTTTATTCTAATGAGGTTTTTTGTGTCATTGTTTTTACATATTTCTGGATTTCTGTCACGTAAATGAATCTAACTACCATGAGCCACAGGTCTGAACACTACTGAAAAGTGTAAAAATGATTATATATGTCCTTTAAAGAAAATAATAGCTTGCTTCTAATGTCTCTTTTTATTTTGGAAAGTGTAGTTTAAAAAAAAAAAATGTTACATAGTTTAATATAACATCCCTTGTTGTTCAGCTGAGTTTTTCTGAACTTCAAAACCTGGTGAAAAAAATAGTATTATCACACCCCAATACATAACACCTTAGATAAGAGGGAAGCTATAATTTTTGATATGACTTAAAGTTGTGTTTTAAGCTTTCACAGTCCAAGGGCAGAATGAATTAAGCATAGAGTCCTGCAAGCTATATGTGGGGTGAAAATGAAAAGCAGATAAGGTTGTTTTGATGGTCGGAGAGGTGGCAAGAGCAACTTGAGGTCTGTTCTCTTTGCCCAAAGCCATCCCCACAGGGAAAGAGGATTTAGGCTCACCAGAAAGAAACAAGGAATTGCAATTAACTGGAGTGCCACCTTGGAAAAAAAGGATGATGAGAGTGTGGGTGTGAAAAACAAAAGGCAAAGATTCTCTAAAACTCGTGATGTGTGTGCTGTGAACACCTGCCTGCCTGAAGCGTGCACATATTTCCATGCAAAGGAGGAAGTGGGACTTAAATGAGAAAATATTCACATGTGTTTCTATCTACTTTATTTAAAGAGAGGTGTTGGCAGACGGTCTGTTGCTGCACCGTTTTGTCTTCCTCTCTCTATCCACTTTGTCAAGCCAGGGCCCTGCCACCAGGGGCTGCCTGCTGCACCATCTGTGGCTGCAAAGTGCCCAAAATTCATTAGTGCAGAGAATAAGCGAGATGAAGAGCAAATATCTACCAAGAGAATGCCACAGATGGAGAGAAAAGGACAGGAAGGAAGGAGCATGGGACCAAGAGGGCTGCAGAATCTGTGTTTTGAAGCTTTTTTGAAATGGAACATCTTTTTCAAAAGAATTTTGAAGAGTTGCAATGAGAAAACGGAAAAGCGGTAGGAAAGAGTGTCAGAGCAGTGTCAAGTAGGTGCACTGAGAAAATGAGTGCAGAGAGACACGATGCAGAGCGAAACAGAAAAACGCGAGGAACGGAGTGAGGCAAATGGAGAAATGAGGCGGAGAACAAGTGACAAAAGAGATGGATCCTCGAGGGATGGGAGCCAAAGAGAGGGAGTCGATGACGAAGAACGGGGAGGAGGAAGACTAACAGGGAGTCTCTGCTTAGAGGGTAGATGTTCTTTGTGCCTGTCAGAGTTTGACTAAAGATCTGGATTTGTGTGACACAATCTTCACCAAATCTCAAACATCGACATTCTGCCTGTCTCTGTCTTTATCTTGGGAGCTGTGCCTCTCATGCTCTATCCACTCTTTCCTCATTACTTTACTTTATATTCTCTCATTCATACCATTTCTGTTCGTCCCTACTTAAGTTTTTTTAAATAATGCCCTGATTATCTCCAATGGCAGGAGACACAAGTAGTTTAAATGTGGCAACATTTCTGTACTCAAACAATTGTGAGAAGACAAATTTTTACCCACACCTCAAAACCCAAGAGCTCTTCTGGTTTCACAGGGTCTCTTCAACATTGTCATCATCCTTGTGCCATTTCCACTACCTCCCACACCAACATCATCATCATCATCTATCTGCAGCGCTGACTTATGATTCCCACAGGGGCAGCAAGGTGACAGGGATCGCAGGCCTTTGTGGAACTTGTATGCTCAGATAAGCGACGGAATTAGACATAGGAGAAGATCAGCTGTGGCACTGCTGGAGAGAGGAGATGAGCAACTGCTTATGTGAGAAGATAAGAGCAGAGGGAGGCAAAAGAGAAAAGCGGAAAAGCAGCAGAACAGGAAAAGAGGAAACAGGCTTGTTAGGATGAAGCAGAGATCAGCAATGTTATTGTAGGTGTTGGGAACACAGATGGAGAAAGTAACGAGCTGATAGTTTCAGTTGTTTTAATTTTTGCACTTTATGGTATTACTCTAGGTTTTTCAGGAGTCATACATTTTGTTCTTTCTTTGACGTTTGTTCCTACATCATACTGTTAAATTAGAACCTCAGTAGGCTTAGCAGATAATAAGAAAGAGTTGTCAATACATGTATGACATTTTAAGTTATGTGCTTGCCTTGCAGCAAGAAGGTCCCAGTCTGCATAAAGTTTGCATGTGCTCTCTGTTCATGCATGGGCTCTCTTCTCATAGTCCAAAAACATGACTGTTAGGCTAATTGGTCTCTCTAAATTGCCCATAGGTAATAGCATGCATGGTTTTCTGTCCTGTGTTTATCTGTGATGGACTGGCAACCTGTCCACCCCGACTCTTGCCCAATGACTACTAGAGGCCCGACCTGCAATGATATGGACTGTATAGACAGTAGACGGACGGATTGATGGTAAAAATGGTGACAATCTTAATGACAATCTTTAGCTTCGCTCAGAACGTTGTTGGTTACTTTGCTGCTTTGCTTTTGTTTCTTGGCCCACAGACAATCATGACTACCAAATGTTGTCATCTGATTCAGGTTTAGTTGTACAAGCCATGTGTCTTTTCTTACATTTTTTTCATGTCTTTTTGCAGACACTTTGACAGGTAAAGATTTAAAGTTATCCAATATCTTAGGATTACGATGGTGTTTTGTTCATTTATTGTTATTATGGTTTGATCAGAGATCATAATCATTTCATAAGAGTCAAGAACTACAATGAAGGTACTAAAAAGTTTCCTTTAATTCAAACTTGAGCATTATAATTCATTTTTGTATATGTATGGGTCTGGACAAATAATAACAAATAAGAGGAACAACATACTTATGTTTAGAACCAGCTAAACTTCTCCTTCTAGTTCTCTTATTCTTTGGATTTATGAGGCAACCCAACTTATTCACCAACTGGGTGTTGGTATATTAAGCTGGAAAAACAGCAAGGCACTCTTCTTTTCTCTTCTGTTGTTTCTTTTAAGCAGCCACCATAGTTGTCAGGCTTTGTTCTATGATATAACAATGATTTTACAAATGTTTTTAATGTAAATTTGCAACAGCAAAGAGACAGGCTACAGTACATTAGTGCAATTATTAATACATTATGGTTTGGCTTGAGATGATTTCTAATGCATTATAAATCAGGTAAAACGTATAGTCAAACATAAATTATTACTCTTAAATGGACGATGCAGTATAGCTATTAGGATGTTCTGGAGGCAGCCGGTATGCAACATTAATGAAGGTAAAGTATTCCCAAGGTTCAGTTCTTTTTGGTATAACTATGTGTGCTAGCTGTAGCAAACAAGGTTAACATTTAACAAATTGTTAAGAACTAGGTAATGCTTTAAGTTTCATGATACTCTTACAGCATTTATAGCAGAAGCATTGTATTAAGGTGCACCCTGATGTTAATATATTTTAACCGTTTCCAAACTTATAAAAGAGCCTGAGAGAACAGAGTTTTATCTGGCTCTATAGAGCAAAAAATAATGCAGCGCTGCCCCTTCCCACACTGCCATTCACCAGGTGACAAAAGGTGATCCACTTTCTCTGTGCTTAAAAGAAAGACAAATTTGGTTGTTTGGCAAATGTCTGATCTATTGTGGCATGGAAATTTGAAAGGTTTCTTTCACTACACTTATCCTTTATAAAACTACAGTTGTGAAGCAATGAGTGTCATGTCTGTCAAGCCAAATACCGCAGCTTAACTTATATATCTTAACCACCCATTAGGAGCTTGCTATGCTTGTGTTGTTCTATAAAGAACTGAATGGTAACCAGGATATTCTGAGCAGTAAAACCTCGAAAATTATTACTACTAAATTTGGCATGTTTATTCAATATTTTTGCTTAATTTTATGTATGAAATTAAAAACAATGTTTAAATGCTACAGATACTAATTCAACTCAATTTTTTGTACATGCCAATTCACAGCAAATGGCATCTCAAGGTACTTCACAAGACAAGCAGATCTGATTTATATACAGAAATATATTCAGTATAATCAAATCATGCTAATAATATAGAAACATTCATATTCAATTCAATATATTGCAATTCCTAGTTATAATCCAATGGAGTCAAATTCAGTTTTATATGCTAGATGGTAAAACGTTCTGTCTTAGGTTTCTTACAGTAACAATACATATGTTATATGTATCTCAACAGCAGCAATTGATGAGTAATTCTTGCTTTTCTGTTTTAAATCAAAATAATTGGTTCATTGTATATTTGATCACATTTTTATCAAAGTCATATGATACAATGAAACTATTGGATTTTTACTAGCTGGAATCTCACCCTTGCCTACTCTAGAAAGTATCTGAAATAGCCGGGCTGAACATTGTTTGAACTTGCCTTTTCAGTTCTGTTGAGAACTTGGCGCAGGAGAAAATTTTTCAAAGCATTTTTCGAAGTTCTGCTGCAGTATTTTTAAGTCCCAGCTAGCAAGGAATTTGGGGAATTAAGACCAAATTTTCTTTCTCACTGGCAGTAATTCTCAAATATAACTGTCTCTAAGTGGGATTGTCATTTGCATCTCCAATGTTTGTCTAAAACCGTAGGTTTTTATTCTGCCATTGTTAGCTTAATTATAGAAATACTGGCAGCATTAGGCTGGTTTCATTCAGCAAACCTTGGTAAAGTCATGGTAAAGTATTAAGGCTGCATGGCACACTTGAAGATATTTTTTGCTTAATATGTCATAATTAGCTTTAAAAGATTTAAATAAAAGGAAAATAATTTTCTATTTTGTTTAGCAGACTTCCTAAAAGATAAAAATTGAGATTAATAATCATAGGAACTGCTGGAAAATAAGCTGTTTAACTTGTTATATTAGTTGTGAGCGAGGGTTGCTTTTCATTTAACAGAAGTAAAATCAAAAAAACAGAAGTCAGGCATCTGTGTTTAACTATGCAGCTACAGAGTTATCTGTGAAAAAATAAAATGTAACGGCCATACAGACAGTCTGTCAGCTTGTATGTACTCATGCAAGTGTGAAATCCTTCTGCATCAGCATTGTTATACACGAAAACAAAACTTTGCACCGTATTGCAAGAAACAAAAACTGACAAGCCAATTCAGTGAGAGAGCAAAGGAACTGAACAAACAGCAGGGCAGCTCAGAATGAAATAAGAAGAAAACAAAGTGACAATTTATGCAGTCCAAGACAGATCATCAAGAGATTAACGTTGTGCAAAAATGTATATTTGTTGCTATGCAGATTTGAATTAGTTATATATTTGAAAAATTATCTTATCTTTAACTGAATAAAATAAACGTTTGTTCAAATTTGATTTTGGAGGAAGATTTCTAAAATGTTCTAAATGTGACATCTTGTTCACAAGCAGCACAAGGAATGCACAAATTTAGGGAAAGTAGGTTTGCCAGATTGCTGTAAAGTGGGTACACCAGAGAGAGTAAATTACTTTGTCACAGAACTCTTGGAACACACTGAGCATAAGAAATATATGATAAGTTCCATGAATGTAAAATAATTATTTCTGAGATTTTTTTCCCCCTTCTGGTAATAACCGTATCTGCGGCATCTTCTCTTCGATCAAAAGGTTCTTGTTTTTTCAATTACGCCCTGAATGTCATGAGTCATGCACAGTCATGGCTTTCTGGAGGTTAGTGTGGATTTTAATCTTATAACCCAGACGACTGTGCAATTGCAGAGAGTAAACATCTGGCTAATGTTTTCTCGGGTCATTTGCAGATGAAGTCAGTTCCACTGTGTTATGGGGTGAGGGAGGATAATGAGACAGCTTGTAAAAATGTTTAAAATTGTGTGATATAAAGCAATCTTGCTTATGACAGTCTCTTGCACTTGTGCATATAAAATAAGAATAATGAATACTGACATGAGAATTAAAAACAATGTCTAAAAGTCTTTAGTATCTTTTATGGCTATAAACTGGAGCTATGAAGGTTGTTGCAGTACATTAATACAAAACTTATAGAATAGACAAGGGATGTCAAGACGTTTAACATAAATTTATTAGTATGACTTTAGTTAGGCAGCAATCGCTGTCATTGTCAGAGCATTTCTTTTCATTATTCCACTGTTATTGGCATAGAATTCGGTCTGCTCAGTGTGTTTTGCCATAAAGTGACAATTCTTGCATGGGTGACCCCCTCCTTGTTTACAGAAATATATAAAAGGTTCCACAAATTGAAGCTGTGTTTCAAGCAGCTGTTATTTTGCAGTTCTCTTTTAAAAAAAAAACATTAAAAAGGCTATTTTCTCCATTTCTACAAATGAACTGGTGTTCTTAAATCTCAAACTATGTCTTAATGTATAATTAGGTGTCCTAGATCCTGAACTAGAGATGATTAAATCTAGTCCAGAGTTTTTAAACAGTGATGTAGCCCTTCAATTTAGCACATTTCTTACACCATAACACCGTTGCAATGAACATTTTACAGTGTGTTGCACAAGGGTAATTGCATGTTCACTGCCTGCTTAAGATGAAAAAAGGTTTTCACTCACTTTAATTACCACCATATTCAGTTGCACCATGACATAGCAAGTTAAAAAGTGTATGCATGTATAACTGCATCTCATTAAATTAGAATATCATCAAAAGCTTCAGTAATTCATGCTCATTTTGAAGGTGATGGTTGACTGCTAATGTAAATCCAACAAATCTGTTAAATACCTTGTAAAGCCCCCTGAACCTCAGGCATCTAAAATTATTTGCCTTTTCACTCTTCCCCCAGAATTATTGTTTTAATTTGTGATATTCCAATTTTCTGAGAAACAGCATTTTGAGGTTTTAGCTGTAAGCTATAATTTGCAACTATACTGACATGTTTGGGTTTGATTTTTTTGTCTTCGTAAGTTTACCTCTCTGTACCTATTATTGTTAGGTGTTCTCCTTATTAAATCATTCCTTTTGTGTTTTATTTCAGTAGTCTTTTACATTTAGTATTTTTCCTCTTAGATTTCAGTTTGGTTTGGTTTGGATGTCTGCTTGTTAATTTGTCTCCCTTCTTCAGCTGCTCTGCCTTCCCTCTGCCACAGCTGGTCCACATTTCCACTAATAGCTCTCCTTGTTTGCTTGTCATTTATCTGCCTCATTATTTAAGCTCCTGTTCCTCAGTGATTACTTCTTCACATTCCCTTTTTTTTTCATTATTAAACTACGTTTTGTGCCAGAACCATGCTCTGCTCTAGGGTCCTTTTCAACCACAACCATGACATAATCATCAAAATTAACAGTTATAAATGCTTCAGATATATCACTCTGTTTGTAACAAATCTATGTATCACAAATATGTTTCTCTTTGTGGCTTGAATTACAGAAATAAATTGACTTTTTTGTGATATTCTAATGTATTGAGATACACCTGTATATGTATAAGGTTCACATTTAGAAGGTTGCATATGTTTATTGCACAGCAGTCAGTATGTTTTGCAGCTCAGTGGCATACGCGGGAAAGAAGTGACAGAGATTGTTTCTACTGCTTCATCTGAAGGAGCACTAATCCAATTTACAACAGCTTCAAGGAGACTTATAAATTTGCTTATGTTTGTTACAGTGTACTGAAAATTAATAAACGCTAATGGGAGACATGCAACCATTTCTACTTGGAAAACGCTACAAGAAACTGATGTGTCGTGATAAATGAAAGGCAAATTAGCCAGTGGCATTGCATTTAATTACACGTTACTTCTGTCACAGTGTTAGTTATGCTCCTGATTTCCTCCTATTGCTTGATAGCCTCGGGCTTTGTTAAAACAGCTTCAGTGGGAACATAAGCCAGCTGATTCATAAGTGGCTCAATCCACCAGGACCGACATAAATGGACAGCTTAGCTTTCCATTTATCTTAGCTGCATACGTGGTACCTTCTCAAACCAGCTATGACACATTAATTCACCTTTACATCTTTACTCATCCCTGTTTTTCATTCCTGAGTGTGTTTGTGAGTTTTTTTCTGCACGTCATACACAAGACCCCTCTCAGTTTTGTTTAGCTACAAAGATTAAATGGCCTCTCTATTGATTGCTGCTTTCTTATGTACTGGCCTCTCAAAAACACCCAAAGTCCCATCGCCCAGAATGAAAGAAGTGGCTAGAGGGTGAAAAAGGGGGCAGACATGTCTTGAAAGTCAGGGAATATTTTTAACTCAAAGGCCCTCTTTTCTCATCAAGATAAGAGGACGACCACTGAGCATGAACTAGACTATCATGTTGTCATGGGGATGTCGTGATGGTGGTGCCAAATGCTAGCTGAGATCTCATCCGCCTCCCATCTGGTGTGGGACAAGGACAGAGAGAGGAGAGCATCAGGATTTGTAGAAGGGGAGTACATGTTTGCCTGGTGAACCAAACAGAGCGCCGAGGAAATTCACGTCAGCCAACTTCCCTTTTGACTTGCAGACTCAGGCTCGAGCTCATGGTGTTGGTTAAAATGTTTGCCACATGGTCCCCAGCATGACTGCAGCCAGACAGAACTGGCACTGCGGCTGTGTGTACTGGTTCAAGCTGCAACTAGTCACAGCAATACAGCAACAATGGCAGGAGCTGCTGTGAATCCAGATGCAAATGAACCTCTACCACTGCTGTAAGGATGACTGTGGGCAAAGCCAAGCAAAATCGTACTCCACACAAACAAAGGGTAAGTGTGCAAACACTTGCAGAGAAATGCATGCTCCCACATATACTTTGCAGAATAAAAATGCACATGCAGAGATTTTAAAAAGCTTGCTGACACATGTTCAAGTTAATTCTTGCATTGCTATTAAAACACACAAACACGTGCACCAAAAATGATTAAAGATGTAATGCAAATCATAGAGCATGACATAAAGTGCCTGGTAAAAATATTCTTACCATTTTTTTACATTTTGGCACATTACAAAAAACCTCAATGTATTTTATTGAGATTTGATGTGGCAGAACTGAAAGGAAAAGCCAAGAGGCTCATGGTAACTTCAGGTGAGCTGCGGAGAGCCACATCTCAGGTGAGAGAATCTGTCAGATCCCTGCCACTCCACAAATCTGGAAATTATAGAGTGGCCTGAAGAAAGCCATTGTTGAATGAAAGCTTTAAGATGTTGTGCTTGCAGATTGCCATAAAGCATGTCGAGACTTCATAAAATAGGCGGAAGATGAAACCAACATTTTGCCGATATGCAACATACTATGTGCGGTGGGAAACTAACAATGCCCCCTGAAAATATCATCCCCACATTAAAACATGTTGGCAACAGCATCATGCTGTGGGGATGCTATTCTTAATCAGAGACAGAGAAGCTGGTCAGAGCAGATGGGAAGATGGATACAGTGATAAATACAGCACAATCCTGAAAGGCGGCAAAAGCCTTGACTGAGTGATAGGTTTATGTTCCAGCAGGACAACAATGCTGAATATACAGCCACAGATGCCGTCGTTTAGATCAAAGGATAATCATTTCAGGGTTTTTAAAAACTTGTGTCAGTTTGCTTCCAGTTTATAGTTGTGCTCTGCCTACATAACTTAACTCCTCAGCTTTTCACCAATTTCTAATAGAGTCATTTAATGACCAATAAATTTGATTCAGGTGTGTTCAGCAGGGAAAGAGCCAAAACAAGCATGAAAACAGTTCTCAAGGACCAGGATTGCCTTGGCATAAAACACAGATAAAACTCAAAGCTTGAAGCTGTGAAGTATCAGTTCCTTACCTCCAAGCTCTGGTCCCCACCATCTTCTCCGTTCTGGCCCCTAGACTATTTCCCATTCGTTATCCTGCACCTTGCCCCTCCATCCTTTCCTCCCCGCTTGGATCTCGTGCTTTCATTGTCACACTCTTACCAACCCCCTGTGATTCAAGTAGCAGGGCCCCAGGACAAGCAGCCTAGTGGTCCAGAAAACATTAAGCCATACACACACACAAAAAAAAAAAAACACCTATGCATGCTAAGTTGAGCCATCGAAGTCCAGAAACAACTGACAAGAAAGATAAAACCCATGCTAAAGATTTTGGATTTTGTGTTTGCATTAAGAGCGATAACCCAAGTGCATGTTACATTTTTGGCATATATTAATTTTTGCATGTACTGGAGATGAAGTTCATATGAAATTGGCAGTGCTTTTCCAGTTTTTAAAATTTTTGTTTTGTTGTTCACAAAAGCCACAGAGAATGACTTATTTTAGATTGCTTATTAGCATGGCTGCTTCATACAGTCACTAATTGCCCTCCATTCAGTCATTACAATTAACCGTTCTTATTGCTCTGTCTGAGGATATTACATGTTTCACAGTTTTCCACACAAATATGTCATCAGACAGAAATTAATGGCAGTGGGAAAATTTATAAGCTCAGTCAGTATTGGTAGCTGTAAGGCTTATGCATAGAAAAAACATTTCAAACAAAAAGCTAAATGAAATCTTTTATTCAGCTCCACAATAACTCAAGACTTTCTATGGAATCCACTGAATACATTTTCAGTGCATTATAACTTTGGCTTTGATAGAAATTGCATGATTTTTCTCTCCCAAATTAACGTCCTGATTAACAAGAGAGGCTCCAACTCCACAGCTCTTGTCAAAACTCTGTTTTCTCATTAGAGCAACTTTTCAAGTGTGCAATAAATTACTGTGGTCAGCTTGGATTGCCTCGTCATCCATTTCACACACATAGTTCCCAAACACTCAACTAACTTTTTCATGCCTCATTCCCTTTGACTCCACTTTATGAGCAATAGTCCTTTTAAAATTTAACAGCTCCCATGCTATTACACTTCTTTGTCACCTGTCACCACAAGCTGGTAATTGTGCTTTTCATTGTAGCCTCTAAAAAGCTGAAGTGTAAGCTACAGTATGACCTTTGATACTGTTTGGAAAATGCCCAATTGTTTAGTTTCACAACAACCTAAAATAAAGATTGGGGGTATACTAAAATATGATTGATATTTAGAATTTTATACTATAAAGAACTGCCAGATTTATAAAGTGCTTCATAGTTTAGGACTAAATAAAATAAAGTTATGCTCTGATCAGTGGTGTTTTAGATGTGAATCATCTTTAAAAGCTGAAAGTGTGAAATAGGTTTTGAAATCCAAAGTTCTGCCTAGCAGATGGTAGTAAAAAAAGAATCATATGTGACTTTTTGAGATTGCCCTCATAAAAAGCATGAGAGTGTTTGCTTATTAGGATAATACTAAAAGTTGTCTTGTGGTAAAGATGCTAAGGGGAGGACCCTAATGTAGTCAGATAGTTCAGATGCAGACAACTTCTTGTATACTTTTTCTTCAAAAAACATACAAATGCAACCCATAGGTCATATACTATTTTGGCAAATTATTACCAAAATGGCATAAAACAAGTTGCAAAAACATGTATGTTACCTCTCCACATGATTTTAATCTTAACCAAACCAACATGAATGAGATATCAAGTGGAAAGTATTCTCAATATTTGTTGCCAATTTACTGCCGAAACAAGTTAAATCGCATGAAAACCCAGTAAAAGCACAATCTTTCATCATACCGATACAGTGGTTTAAATCCCTCAACATGATGGTAGGGAAAGAGACGATTTATCATCAGCTTTTTGTAGCAAAGAGGAGCATGCCCCCATCTGTTCCCCTAAACCTTTCCTCTGAATTAGTCACCTGTAGAAATATCTAAATGCATTCAGCTCATGAGACAAAATGATACATGATTCTATGATGGTCCTAATGCAAAAAAAGAAATTAAAATACTTCATTTTTGAATTTTATAGGTTGAATAAAGGTTAAGTTAATCTCAAATTTTGTTTTAAATAATCTCCATTGTATGATACATTACTAAGTTTAATTGGTCAACATAATTTAGTTTTTAAATTAGAAATAACCAAAGCAGTCTACACACATAAAACTAAAACTGTGTAATAGCCGTTAGTTTAGCACTTATAGGAAACACAGAAGCAATGCTAATTTTAGCAGGTCCTGGTTAAACAGGTATGCTATTCTCATAGTGTGTACAAATCATTCATATCATGTCTTTTCCATCCTTATTATTGAAAATGCTACACAAATGACTTATAGGTGTTGAAGTCCTATATACAGATACAGTGTCAAGCATACAGGTCCTTCTCAAAATATTAGCATATTGTAATAAAGTTTATTATTTTCCATCATGTAATGATGAAAATTTAACATTCATATATTTTAGATTAATTGCACACTAACTGAAATATTTCAGGTCTTTTATTGTCTTAATACGGATGATTGTGGCATACAGCTCATGAAAACCCAAAATTCCTATCTCACAAAATTAGCATATTTCATCCGACCAATAAAAGAAAAGTGTTTTTAATACAAAAAACGTCAACCTTCAAATAATCATGTACAGTTATGCACGCAATACTTGGTCGGGAATCCTTTGGCAGAAATGACTGCTTCAATGCGGCGTGGCATGGAGGCAATCAGCCTGTGGCACTGCTGAGGTCTTATGGAGGCCCAGGATGCTTCGATAGCGGCCTTTAGCTCATCCAGAGTGTTGGGTCTTGAGTCTCTCAACGTTCTCTTCACAATATCCCACAGATTCTCTATGGGGTTCAGGTCAGGAGAGTTGGCAGGCCAATTGAGCACAGTGATACCATGGTCAGTAAACCATTTACCAGTGGTTTTGGCACTGTGAGCAGGTGCCAGGTCGTGCTGAAAAAGGAAATCTTCATCTCCATAAAGCTTTTCAGCAGATGGAAGCATGAAGTGCTCCAAAATCTCCTGATAGCTAGCTGCATTGACCCTGCCCTTGATAAAACACAGTGGACCAACACCAGCAGCTGACACGGCACCCCAGACCATCACTGACTGTGGGTACTTGACACTGGACTTCTGGCATTTTGGCATTTCCTTCTCCCCAGTCTTCCTCCAGACTCTGGCACCTTGATTTCCGAATGACATGCAGAATTTACTTTCATCTGAAAAAAATACTTTGGACCACTGAGCAACAGTCCAGTGCTGCTTCTCTGTAGCCCAGGTCAGGCGCTTCTGCCGCTGTTTCTGGTTCAAAAGTGGCTTGACCTGGGGAATGCGGCACCTGTAGCCCATTTCCTGCACACGCCTGTGCACGGTGGCTCTGGATGTTTCTACTCCAGACTCAGTCCACTGCTTCCGCAGGTCCCCCAAGGTCTGGAATCGGCCCTTCTCCACAATCTTCCTCAGGGTCCGGTCACCTCTTCTCGTTGTGCAGCGTTTTCTGCCACACTTTTTCCTTCCCACAGACTTCCCACTGAGGTGCCTTGATACAGCACTCTGAGAACAGCCTATTCGTTCAGAAATTTCTTTCTGTGTCTTACCCTCTTGCTTGAGGGTGTCAATAGTGGCCTTCTGGACAGCAGTCAGGTCGGCAGTCTTACCCATGATTGGGGTTTTGAGTGATGAACCAGGCTGGGAGTGTTTAAGGCCTCAGGAATCTTTTGCAGGTGTTTAGAGTTAACTTGTTGATTCAGATGATTAGGTTCATAGCTCGTTTAGAGACCCTTTTAATGATATGCTAATTTTGTGGGATAGGAATTTTGGGTTTTCATGAGCTGTATGCCAAAATCATCCGTATTAAGACAATAAAATACCTGAAATATTTCAGTTAGTGTGCAATGAATCTAAAATATATGAATGTTAAATTTTCATCATTACATTATGGAAAATAATGAACTTTATCACAATATGCTAATATTTTGAGAAGGACCTGTATAGCACTCACTCCCATGTCTGCATGCTAAGGCTGTGCTGAGAGCTGCTCTATCAACATGATCAGGGCGTACTTTGATGAACCTTACAGCAACCATTCACATCTTACACTAAAATCCATCCCAAGTAATTGAATCACACTTACATCACTTTATATGCTAACAAATTGTCACAATCATCAAGTGTTTGGGTTTTTGTTTATATTGATTGTTTTCTTATGATTTCTTTCAGTGTTTTCTCTGGGTTCATGTTATTTACTGCCAATGGGGTCTTACTTTATTAGTTCATGCTTTTGTGTTTAGTTTCTTAGTTTTATTCTTATGTTTATACATTTTGAATTATCGCTGTTAGAACTCAGTTTATCTCTTCTCCTCATGTCGTCTTTGCATTGCTGTTCAGATCCATTCTTGGTAATTATTCATCTACCCGGTGCCATAGCGTCATGCAGTCCTGCTCATTCAGCCCACATGTGCCTGCTCATCAAGCTCATGCCACTCACCTGTTTCCCCTGCTATTTAAACTCCTGTTGGTGATTGCTTCTTTGGTGAATTGCTCCTTTCCTATGACTGTCTCAATGCCCATGTTTGTCTTCATGCTTGTTTTTGTCAATGCTTCATGTCCTGACCTTTCCAAGCCGTTCTGTGAGTTTTACATATTTATTCAGATATCAAAAACACCCAAGATTCATCTCAGTCCCTTTTCTCCGTGGCCTTTATTCAAAGTAATCGGGCAGAGATCGAGAAGGGTGGAAGATATACAACAGAGGTCCAAAAGCTGGCAATCAAATTCTGGACGGCTGCGTCATCAACTAATAACCTTCATATATTGGGTGCCCACTCTACTGCCACGGCACTTACCGTCCCCTCATTCACATTTTTAGGATTATTTATACTACAAGCTCCTAAAACATTCCTGTGTTGCCTAACAGATGAGACAAACCTTAAAAAGCTCACAAATAGCACAAGATACCAAGAGATTTTAACCCGTTAAAAAAACTGATCAAAAATAGCTTTTCTTGGATGAGTACACAGCAGAGGGGTAAGACAGCTACAAAACAAAAACAAAAGTCTGCATCAGATAGAAACTAGTTTTCAGGGTTTAGACTGCTGTTTAGTAGTAGTAAATCAGTTAACAACAGTGCAATTTACAAAAGTTACTTTTGTTTTTGTTTTTTTAATCATGAGTCTTTCTGCCAGTGGTCCTTGAATGTGTCCCTGAATGTGTTCCAAGATGGATTTCATTGAAACTCCTAAACCTTTGCTGACTTCAGAAAGTAGTCAAAGAAAAACTGTCTTCAATGCCTCTTGAGTGTGTTTTTACATCCGATTCAGTGGTGTTCAGACACAGTCAGATCACTCAGGATGAATGTTAGTGCCATGGGAGAACAGAACTTTGTTTCAAAAAACAAATTCACCTGCTCACATCAACTAGATGGTGGTTTGTAAGATAGGCTACATTTTGACAATAAATATTTTGACATTTTATTGCTGTAAAATGACATTTTGAAATAAATGTTTGCAATAAGCCATGTGAGTCTGTCGATTAAATATACAGCCTACAGCTGGTTTACCATAGGCAGAAGATTCATATATTGAACATACTTCCATTGCCTTGTTAGGCGTCCAATGTTACTTGTGAAAAGCTTTTTCTCTATGCCACTTTGTATATCTGCTCGGTCACTTTGTCACAATAATCAGTTCTAAACAGGTAATGTAATTCTTGCAATAATAAAATCTTTGTCAAAATAAGTAATTAGTGAAATTTACATATTTTTTAAAGTTTGTTTTAAATTACTGTTTTGTTACCACAATGCTGTAAAAACAGTATTTTTGTTTAAATTTTTTATGTGTCTGTATGACTAGATTGCATTGTATTAGTTTAATTGTATATTTCTGGAGATGAATTAAACATGATTACCTTGTAAAGTGACTTGAGGTGACATTTGTTTTGAATCATTGTGATATAAATAAACAGTTGAACTGTATTAAGTTTATTATACTGTCAGAATTTTATACCAGCTCATAGCTGAAAAACCTCTAAAATGTTTTGCTCAAACTGGCGAGTCATGTTTAGGATGTTGTACTTAATGACTCCATAGTAACTTGTACATTCCTCTGGCTTGTTAAAGAGATCTGTGCAGCTGGTTAATAAAAGCAGGGAATTTTGCTCTCATGTAAAAAAAAAAAAAAGAAAAAGTCTTATTCTTAATTTTATTTCTGTAGGGGTGTTGCGTTGTAATACCTTCTGCTGCCTGTGGTGGCAGTAGTTTATAGAGGCCTCTTTTAGTCTTACCTGGCTGAGTTGACATAATGGCCGGTTGGCCTCTATGGATCAGGGAGGAGTTGACTCATAGATGTGTTTGTTTGGTATACCACATTGATGTTGTCGGGTTTCTTGTGTAGCAGATATCACATTCCTTTTGGTTGCTTTTTTGTTGTGTGTTTCTTTTTTAAAGAAGTGTCAACACTACTGCACAAGTCTGTCAAATTACCAGTGCACAGGGTGTATTTAAGGGAGTCTACAGGGCCTTGTGTATGGCAGGCAGGCACGCGTGTCTGTGAGTGGACTCACCAGGAAAAGGAAGTAACTGTTTAGCTGCGATATTGATTTCAAGAGTGCTAAGGGGTTTTGATGTCAGTTCAGGGAAAATAGGGTGTAAAAGTGAGGGAAACAGGGCTCGTCCCAGGTTTTAGCATGCTCGGGTTTTCTTCCCTAGCCACGTTTGATTCAGTGGTAAAGATCTGTGGCTGCCCATTGAAGTTGTACAACTGCTGCATTGAGTACTGTATGGCTCTGTGCACTGCAGTCCTTTATTGATTGATGTGTGAAGAGGGATTAGTAGATAGGAGGGAGGGAGGGAGCGAGCAAGATGCTAGGTTGGAGGAAGTGACTGGAGGCAGAATTGTGGATGCAGCATGTGTACTATGAAAAGAAGCCAATGTCACATCTTTGGTAAGACACAAATGGGTAATGTGTTCCATTTGTTTATATTTTGATTCATAATGCATCTAAAATTAAGATGAGTTAAGCATTATTTCCTTGTCAAACAAAATGACCTTGAAGGACGAGCAATGAGATGTCAAGTCAAAGCTCTTGAACAATCCCAATGGAACACTTATAATGTCAGAATAAATCACATTAACAGAATACAATTAACTTTTTCATTTCACTAAATTCTTTCAAAAGAAAAAGCATACTTATTGAAGTAGGAGGAAAAAAATAACATTACCAGACAGATTCAAAACAATTCATCGAGCCTGACGTCTCTGACATTTCTTAGATTTCCTGTCAAACGGAATCCTGCCGACATCCATTTTGCCTCAACGGCAATTGTGAAAAGCAAGTGACCTGTATATCCATCTTGTTGAGCTGTTTGCACGAGGCATCCAGGTGGCTTCTCGCCGCTTGCCCATCACTTCTTCCTGCTCTCCTGTTGCTTTGTCCCTGACAGGTGGTGCTGAGGGTGGAAGCAGCCTAGGAGGGGAGTCTGGGGTTTCATACATAGGCAATAGAGGGGCTGAATGAGTGCTGGAGTGAAAAGATGGATAGGAAAGATGAGGGCAGGAAGGGAGGTGGACATGGTTGGATTTTGGTCGTCCAGAGTTAATGGGATCAGACATGGAAGAGAAAGGAATATCTGTGCCTGTTAATGTTTAATCCCTCATCCCCAACCCCTTTGTTTCCTGCCTGCGGCTCTGGCATCTGATAATCCTTGGGCTGCCTCTCTTCATCATCAAGGTGTCGAAGGGAAGGGCCCCTGTAAATATTTAATTGGCTGCAGTATGCCGGTGTTAATTATGCGGGTGTGTCTGTGTTTGATTTGTTCTTGTTTCCAGCAGCACTTTGTCCTCTCCACTTCATATTGATGGCTTTCTGTTGCTTCTTTTTCATTGCTATATATACTCACAGGCCACTTCATTGGATAAACCTTGCTAGTACCCCTGTTTTCTTTTGCAGTGCCGTAATATTTTGTAGCATAGATTCAACAAAGCTTTTGGAAACATTCCTCAGAGATTTTGGCCAATATTGACATAATAGCATCAGGCAGCTGTGCAGATTTGTCGGATGCACACTCATAATGTGAAACCCCTGTTGCAGCACATCCCAAAGGTGCCCTAATGAATTGGAATCCCGGTGACCAGTGTACCCATCCAAAGATGGATACACTGTGTTCATAAAGGGATGGATATTGACATCAACAATACTCAGGAAGGCTATGGTGTTTAAAATGTGCCAAACATTAGAAAAGGCTTAGCAGGGCAGTACCCCAGGGTCCATAAATTTGTTGGGGCTCATAAATTTATTATTGTTGCTTTATTTCACGAATTGTTGTTGTGCAAGCAGTGCATTTTATGTTTCCAGAGAAAACCTTTAAAGCCCATATCTATGCTAGGAGGTTTAAATTGTTTGTTATCCATGTTAATAACAAATATGCAGCTATAATGAGGTAACCTAACCCTTGACCCTATGCACATTGGACAGTTTTTATGGCTTGTTTTCTTTGTACTCAGAAGTTAGATATTCTGAGTTTGTAGTCAGAAATACAACAAGAACACACCCTGAAGTTGGGATTTGAATCTGGAAAGTTGGAGGTCTCCATGCAGCCTTCAGTTTAGTTTCTACTGTAGCTCCTGCACATATAAAATGCAGCACATTTTTTCAGGTATAAACTATTAACCTGTACTTTTATTGGTTAGTATCTCACTACACTAGTGGCAAACAGCACTGTACAACCAATATTTATTTCCCTTTCGGAGAAAAGGTCCAATAAATCAGCATTTTCTGAAATATTCAGACCAGTCAACTTTACCATGTGTAGATGTCTAAATACATTGAGTTGCCACCATGTAATTGGCTGATTAGTTAACAAGCAATTGAACAATTGTACCTGAAAAAGTGGAAGCTGAGTACACAGCTATTATGTCTGAATAGATTCCTATGCTGCTTTGACTGATGTTACCATTACTCTATAATACCCTATTCCATTACAGCTTTTCCTTCTTCTCAGTAACTTTCCTTTTCAGGTCCTCACCTCACCCTGGTTATCTATCTCCACCTCTACTTTTCACCTTGTGCTCTTCTTCTCTTTTTAATTTCAAAAACCACGGCAGCCCCCTTTCAAACAGATTATTAATATAGGAACCATTATACACTCTGCATCTTATCCACCATGACGCCAATCATGCTTTCTGATGTAGCGTTCCATTCTCCATGTGTTTACATGATCGTCAAGGTAAATGCAATACAGATAAATAGTACAAAGCCAGCCTTTTGAGGGGTTTGTGAGGTAAAGTTGTAGAGCTCAATACAGCTCTATGCACAAGTTTCTGCCTGTAGCAAGTGCAATTACAAACAGGCTCATGTGAAAGTCAAGAGAATTCAAATCATATAATAGTTGTCTTGTGGGTAGGGAGCAAGCAGCCTTGCAATACTGACAGATGAGAGACAAAGTGTGCTAGAGACAAAAAATTAAACAGCAAGTGACGGGATAATAGTGTGAATGTCTAGGCCAGCGACAGATAAAGCATTATCCTCAGTTGAGCCAAACATGTTTCTGCTACCGCTGTGTGTAACAACAGAGTTGAATAACCAATAAAACACTCGCTTTACGGCTGAACAGTAATCTGCATGATTTTCTGCATGCAATCCCATAGATAGGTCCATAAAATGTTTTTTTTTTCTTTTTTAAAAAATGTCAAATTTAGGCTTGAGGCTCATAACTTTGTGGTGATAAAAGGTTGAGGTGGTTGTTTGGATGGCATTTATGTAAGCGTTTTTGTCTACCCATGTGGGCTACACTAGTGGCGGTTCCATTTGTGTGCAAAGCAGGTCATGGCAAGGACAAGAGATACCAGTAGTCAAACCAGACTGTATCTGCTGGAGACAGCAGCAAGAGGGGAAATTCAATATGCTGGTGTGCAACAACAACATGAGAGGCCACTGCGGTGTTCTGCAGAAACATTCTCCAGCTCTGTTCTACATTGGTATTTATCATTTGTTGTCAGTGTTTTTAAATGTTGACTCACTAGGTTTTGCTTGCAGTTCTGTTTTAAGAGTAATAAAGTGGCAAAGAAAACAATCTTTTCATTTTGTGTTTCCTCATTTAGAGTGATGGTTTAAGCGTCTTGTTGGCATGCACCCTTCTTTCTGGTGGCCAATACTCCTGAATCATCCTGGTGGGTGTAGTTCAGCCTGTGTGCCAAACCCAGGAGGGAGCAGAGAAAATGAGAATTTGAGACAGTAATCAGTAAGACTAAAAAAATTACTGCTGAAGGTGACGGTAATGTTTTTAGTTTTGGATCTAGCCTCAATAATGTTTCACTTCTTATTTGTGGTTATTTTTTGGGCTACTTCATTTACAAATGAATCATGGTTTGGGTACACATTGTCATTGAGCTATATTATAATTATCTATTGTTTTACCACCTAGTTAGCGCTGCAGATGCACATTTCCTATTCAGTCAGAAAACCTATAAACAACTTTGGCCATGAACAATTATGCACAATTGTTTAGGATTCTAGCATCTCCTGCTTCCATATGTATAGTAGTCTTTCCACTGTATTTGTTGTTGTTCACATGTTCCAAATAAATGCAAACATCTGTGTCAAACTCAGTTTATTTACACAGTACCAATGCACAACAAACGTCATCTCAAGGTACTTTGCAAGACAATTGGTCCAATGTATGTGGAGAAATATGGAATTAAATCCGTCTAATCATGCAGACTGATTCAAATTTAATACTTGCATTTCAATTAGATCAATTTATAATGTCAGGTGGTACAACATTTTCAATCTAAGGAATGGCATGAGATGACAGCATTAACACAAAGCTGTAAAACAATAATATATAACATGATCCAGTTGCTTTTTATAAATAATGCTAATTGTCACTTTTATGTATTGTTTTTTTTTTTTTATGAAACCATCCATCTATCCATTGTCTATACCAGCTTGTCCTTGCAGGGTCGCGGGGGGCCTATCTCCAGCGGTCATTGGGTGAGAGGCAGGGTACATCCTGGACAGTTAGCAAATCCATGACAGGACACCAGAGAGACACACAGGACAAACAACCATGCAGACAGGCATTCATGCTCACAAACAATTTAGAGTAACCAGTTAACCTAACAGTCATGTTTTTGGGTTGTGGGATCAGGAATAGGCCGGGTTCTCTTTCAAACATTGATCGGTATCTCACAATGGCAAGCGCCTTCAGGTGTAAGCAATCATGAAAGCTCCAATACCACCACGTCTGTCATTGACAAACCAATCCATGCTTGGCACAGGGGCACTCTCCCCCTTTATAAGTGCCCCTGCTCTACACATGGCATTCTCGATTTTTTTCCACGTGAAGATCAAAATAGCTCTTTCAGCTGTCCAAAGCCTGGATTACCCATTTAACTGTTCACTGACTTAGTTGTCAAGGTTAGTCCTGAACGTGGGTTCTTATGGTTTTTGGACCTATAAAAAAAAAGAAAATTTAGTTTTTTTCATAAAGAAAAATGTTTACAGGGGTGTGTTTGCGTTGTGGCGGACATCCATTTTAATACTTGGATCATATCTCTGTTGTTGCTAGCCAAAGGGCAACCGTTGGTTCCTCTCAGGGAAAGGCGGGTGGTGGCAGGACTAAGGACATCGGGTCCTGGCCTTGCACAGCTTTCTGTGGACTGACCATCTCAGGGAGGAATCCTCATCTGCATAGTATGCATGAGGGTAAAGCATGCGCAGGAGTCGTTGGCTGACCCCAGCACATGCGACCACAGCCTTCTACGGAACCGCGTGAAGTCAACTAGTCATTGAGTGACTTGCATCGCAAGTTGACAGGGGCAAGGAGAGGGATTTGTATGATGTCTCATCACGGACCATCAAAGCAGTTCATGCCTGCGATTCCTGTTTGCATGAAGGAGATGAAGCGATATTGGGACAAGCCTTTTTGCCACAGGGTGCCTGTCAAGGGTTAATCAAGGCTAGAAATAGCTAACGGCGAGGCTCTGGGGCTCGCAGAGCCTCTGGTTGTGGAACAGTGAGTCACTTGTCACCTCCATCCCAGCCGCCACTCTACTCTGACAACTAAAAGACCCGTGCTTCTAGGCAAGATGGAGCAGTTCACAGCCTCCATGTATCAGCAGGTTTGAAGTCAGCGCCACAATATTTGTCGCAGACAGTGATGCGCCTAATTGCAAAAGTCCGTTTGATCATGTACACACGCAGGCTCAAAAACTTTTTATAAATCTCTTGCTGGAGTTTTCAGAATTATTGTTGTTTAGTGATGTAAAACAGAATTTTTGTGTGGATGAAAGGCCAAAACTCATAAACAGTTACTCGTTTTCCCAAATATCCGCCTACATGTGGACAAGGCCATAATCATGAGGTGTATGAAGATTTAATAATGTAAAGAGTCTAAAGGACAAAAGGTGGCAAAGAAACTGAAAACATAAGGCCACCCGACAATAACTAAATTTAACCTAAATTTGCACAAAAGTGAACAGAAACATAAGAATGTACAGAACAAAATTACAAGAACCTCCAGAAGTCAAACAAGTAAAAGAAATTATGACAGATATACCTTAAAAATGTAAACTGGCCGCTGCCAATGAAGAATTTTTCAAAATTCTTAAACTTGTCATAAATATAAATATATTCAAAGAGCACAATTTAGTCAAAGCAAATGTAAACAAGGACTGTATATGTACTGTTCCCTGTCCTTTTGGTCACCTGTGTGCATGAAACTTACCCATAATATGTAACTTACCCTACATGTTATGGGCTTCTATATTCTATTTTATATTATAATACTTCATAGTCTTTTTTTCTGTTCAATTAAAATATTGTTTGGGAATATGGGACTGATATTTTCAGAAAGATGAGTGGGCTGAGTGGCCTTAGTCATTTCCTGTAAGTGCATCACTGACCAACCACCATTTACTCACCAAGCACTGGTATGCAAGCAACAACTCTTGTGTGTTTATTCACTTTGGTGGGAAAAGAGAACATCAGCAAAGGTTACACTTTTGGTCTCACATCGTCTCTGATGTAAATATTCACTTTTGAATAAAGCTGCACCTTTCCAAACAATCTGACTTTAAGTTTTTTTTTTTTTCAGCCTTAATAACGTAACTTGAGGTCATTCTGTCTCATCAACACACCTGTAAAATCTGTCCTCACTGTACAGAAAACTTTTAAATGAATCTAATCTTGATACTGTACATGTATTTTCACTGTGGTCCTTCACCTGTACTGGGAAAACGTACAACTCTAAAAATGTAGAAGAAACTCTGTAGCTTTCAGGCTACTGTTTAATGTGGCAAAGCTGGTTTTAATAATGTTAACACACAGCAGCATGTTTATCCCTCTAGTGCAGAGGTGGCCAACCAGTTCATCGTCAAGAGACTGAATAAAATCCAGCAGCAAAGAGCTGCACAACAAAATATCCACACATTTTTAATAACTCACATGCCTTATGACATAAACCCAAACAGCTTTAAATATTGCTATATCAGATTTTCTTATTCCTTAACTACTAGTTGAAAAAACAAACAGCTGAAGCCTCAAAATGTTCTCAGGATCACACAGGGCAGTGCCCCATTTCTCAACTTGAAGCCAAGCTGCAAAGAAAAACGGCGCTCTATGTTCGAAGCTTTCAAATGTGACAGTGATGTCTGGCATAGTAAGCAGAAGGGTTTCCCATTCCTTTCAGCAAAGAAATACAATTCCTCCCACTCAGATAAAAATGTTCAATGCTCATCTTCATATTTTCTTTTAGATTTGTGCTTCTCTGACTCATCATGCCACAATAACACCTAACTCACATTCAAGTATATCTGGGCTCTCAATGATGGGCAAGTGGGAAAAGTTTGACCTTAATTGCGACTAAATCTGGCAAAATGTGTCTGAAATGAATGGCTAAATCTCAGTAGATGAGTAGTTGAGGCTGCATATGTTTTTTTCTCATTCTTTTTTTCCTTGTTCTGGTAGGGTAGGAAGGAGGTTTTATGGTGGATGTGTGCAAAAATGGCTCGCTAAAGAGCAATGTGCCAACTTGTGTTGTGAGGTGATAGAACTTTCTAGTGTAACTGTGCTCTCTCTAGTGGACTGGTTGAATTCACTGCAATAAAGATGGCGTGTGTAAAGCATCCTCGCAGTATAAATAAGTCAAACCCATGCAGTTAATATTAAGACTTTTTCAAAATAAAATACCCCACAAACTGCAGCTAAAGTGAGAACCATGACAGGTCAGTCAAGTTGCTGTGAGCTGCATAGGACAGGAAGATGAGCTGCACATTCGCTACTGCTTTAGTGTTCCATGACGTTAACAATTGCCCCTTTTCCACTGGCTCTGTTTTAGTGCAGCGCAGCTCTGCTCAACTTAGTTTTGCTCTACTCGGTATGGTACCAGTTGACCCACTGAAGGCTGAAGCTATGGCAGTTGAAGCCCCGCCTCCAGCAGTTATTGTAGTGCACTGTGCTGCTATTAATGTTACTGTGTGACATTTGTCACATTAAAGTAACCTGCGTTAAACAATACAAAATAAATAATTTAATAGACAATATTAACCCTAACCCATAAATAAACTAAATACTAATGTTTGCATTATTGTCTATACAAGAATGTCTTTATATGTTGTTTTTTTTATGTATAAAATGATCCAATGCGATAATTATATGGATCACAGCCCAGGAAAAACTTAACAATATTGAGGACTTTTGACCAGGGTGAAATTAGTTTTAGGTTGGATATTGGATATTTGCACTCTGCACATTCAGTGGGCTCTTCCTCTTGTTTGATCCGATGCAGCCAGTCTGATTACAGGCAGCTGTTCTCTGCCTGCTCCCTCCTCCTGCAGATGCTGGTTTGCTAAAGTATGGTCAATAAATTTCAGCACTAAACACGTTGTTTCATGGTGGTATTGTTTTGTGTGTTTTGGGGGAAATATCTGTGCATCTGAACAGCTGATTTTATGTATAATCAGCTGGTTTAGGATGCTGTTAAATATATCACCCCGCCTGCATAACATTAAGGAAGCTGATGTGTCCTCATTCTTTTCTTTCAGCCTTCAGACATGGTTTATAATTTGTAAAGAGTAAAATTATATTTCTGTATGACCCGCTCCAACAAATGTGTTCCTTAATATTATTGTAGTCGCTCTTGAGCTTTACTACCTTTGCCCTGCACTACCTCAGCAAAAACGTCATTTCTCCTGGTCCCATGGCCAATCAGTGCACAGCAGTCTGTTCACATCATGTGTAGTCCTGACTCAGCCCCGGTCAGACCAGCTCAGGAGCAGGGACCAAAAAAGTAGATACCGGTACGGGAAAAATAGTAATGGAAATACTCGCAAAGCGGGCTGATTGGAGTCGAGTAGACCCAAATTGAGCCAGTGGAAAATGGGCTAAAGCAACATTCATCTGCCAAACTAATTGTGATTATTATATAGCTGCTTTTCACAGGGCTTGTCACATGTAACAATCAGTTGTTTGATCTAATTAACTCTGATCATATCTGCATAATCGTCACAAGTATTTTCATCCTCTTGTATCAATGCATTGCACACAGTTGTCAGAATAGTGCAAGAGAACTACCCCCAAATTCTTCAACTTTACTTCTATCTATTAGGAACACAGTTAACATTTGACACAATTGGACATTCCAACAGGCCACAAACCACAAACCTACACATCAAGCCTCTGAATTCGCCCTGACACCAAACCTTTTTGAAAGTGTGTGGAATATTCCTAAAGGCCAGTTCCAGGATTGGAAACCAACCAAATTAAATAAACTCTACAAATTCTCCCAAGCAAAGGGATCATTATCAGGCCAGAATTATGTTATAAGCTTATTGATGGCTGCAAAAAGTGCGTGGCACATTTGGGCACATGTTAAAGAACATTTATCCAGATTTTAGTGAGGGTGGCTCTAAGAAAATCCACAAAAAACATTGAAGTAGTTTGTTCTGTGATCATTCTATGCTGAAAAAAATGGTTTAAACAATTCATTAAAGACTCAGTGAATACCTTTCATGCCCATGAGTATGTCAATTTCACAATTAAACTGTATGATACTTTACAAGGAAATCTCAGGTACAAAAGGTATTGAAATCCCAGCATTTTTAAAGGGCACTTTTGTGGGAGGAGAGAGGTGGTTTCCCATCGCTGAAATGCAGGTCCTGTTTCACTGATGCATTTAGAGAGAGCGGCAGAGGTCAGAAAGGGTTATATAGTGCAGCAGGTGAGTGCATGAATCATTGAGTGGAAGTTTTCAAATAAAAGCGTACATGTGTATGTGTCTTATTTATCTAAGAAATATGAAAGGAATCTTTTCTGATTTTGATGTCACAGTGAATTCCATCATGTGTGGCATCTTGCGTCATTTCTTGTGTGTATCCAAACGTGCTTGTCTGCAGTTTGTCCGGTGATTCAGTGTGAGGAAGAGGGAGGACGTGGCAGATGTGTTGACCTGGTTATCACGATACGCATTGCCTTGGAATGGGGACTGGGTGATGCAGGTTTTAGAATTTGTGGTGCCAATTGAGCTGCAAAGATGAGAATTAAGTAGGGAAATGGGAATAGCCCCCTGCTGGTTTGCAACCTTCACAATGTTGTTTGGAGCCTTTAGTGTTTCCATATAGCATTCATTTTATCAAAACAAGTGTGTGTGTGTGTGTGTGTGTGTGTGTGTGTGTGTGTGTGCATGTGTAGAATGGTTTGCCCCAGTGTTATATTTTACAATAGGGAGCATCTTCTCTTTATGTGTGTGGCTATAATTGCAATTGTGTGATGTTTTATGACAGCATGTCATACATGTCTCCAAGCTCCGGAACTGAATTAAATTAACCCAAATAAAGCCTGGTGTGTGGAGTATGAAGCACTTTAAAGGGAACAGCTGAAACACAGCTGACAACTACAAAAGAGGAAGCATACACTCTATTAAAGCAATGCAACATTGTTCCTCAGTGTTCAAAGAAAAGAAACCTAAAACTTGTGTCTCTGAATTTTGGATGCAGCAGCTAATATACCATGCCCCTCCTTCAAGGCTTTCATGACTGGAGCCAGTTCTCAGATCTTTGGCCGGCCTAGATAGCAGCAGCAGCAGCAGCAGCAGTGGCAGCAGCAGCACCCATTAATGCGATTACAGCTTTTAGTGGGATATTTTCAGGGCCAATTTTCTTCTGAGGCATCATTAGTTTGTCCTCTTTTCTTTCTGCCTGTTGGTGTGTCCACAAACAAAAACATACACAATCATACCCTGCATCTGTCAGGAGCAACACAGCAAAATGAAACACACACAAGTCATTACACACTGAAATATACAATTACACTTGCAAGTGTGTAGCCTTCAGTACCATGCTCTATCCATACAGGGAAGACAAACCTAATTTACATTTACAAAAACACAAAAGAGCCATAAAATCTCAACATAAAACCTCTCCACAAGCTTTTGTTTCCTCCGTTCCACCACCATTTTCCCACGCACACATCCCCTGCCTTTGTTTTTCCTCTGTTGACAGCATGACACTTTGGAAAACATACTCTCACTCACCCTGTGTTTTGAAAATTCTCACTATAGCAACGGAAAATGTATCTCTTGCCTCTTTTATGTTGATACTTTTAACGATTTTTTTCCTTTTAAGCATCTGCATTGTCTTGGAAAAGTATTCATAAGTTTTTCACATTTTGTCACATGACAACTAGAAACTGCAGTGTATAATAATATGATTTTAGGTTATAGGACAACACAAATAATGCATAGTGGTGGAATTTAACAAAGGGTATAGATATGATACAGATAAAATCTGGAAAGTGTGGTCTGGATTGGTATTCACTCCCCCCCCTTGTCAATACTTTGAACAATTTCGATGTTGTGAAATTACAGCTGCAAGGCTTTTGTTGTGTGTCTCTACCACTGCCCCAGTCTCAAGTCTTTAGTAGCCTCTGACAGGTTTTCTTCCAGGATTAACCTGTGATTAGCTCTGCCTCCCCTTCAACTCTAACCAGCTTTCTTGTCTTGCAGAAGAAATGCTTCCCCACTGCATGATGCTGTGGGGATGTAGTTTTCAGGTGTTAATATTTGACTGCACATAGCATACCTGGCTCAAACATCACATGTGTTTTGTGTTAAGTGGGTGTGTGACTTTTAGGAGGTTAGGTGCTGATACGATAGCATGTGTTACACACAAAACACCAACCAATGTGTCGGTTCACACACTTTTCTCCCTGCTCCATGCCAAATGATTTTTCTGCTGGCAAGAAAAGCAACAGAAGCGATTTGATGTTTTTCCTCCACTTCATTCTATCTTTTATTGGTCTGTTACATAGAGTCACAATAAAATACCTTGGAGTTTGTGGATGTAACATGGCAAATTGAGAAACAGTTCCAGGGGTGTGAATACCTCTACAAGGCATTGTACAGCAATTTTGTTTGTCCTAATGTCAAAGAATAGCTTGTATTTATTAAGAAATGATAAATTTTTCTTTAGCATCAGTAGCAGTACTTTTTATTACGCTTTTTAAGAACTTTTGATTACTGATGCAAGATGCCCATTATAATATGAAACCCTGTCTCATTATTCAATGCAATCAAATAATGATTCCTCAAAAGAACCATCTCCAATTTAAAACCCATATTTCTCATCTTCTTAGATGTGTATTGCCATCATTTCTGGCTTTCATCTTTAGCAGGTTCTCATCTGCCGTGCAGAACGTGTCTCTGACTTTACACATCTACTTAAAACCTTGAGGTGCTTCTTAGCACTTGAGAGCGGCAGCTTCATTTCATAAAGTCACCATTTATTAAACCTCCAGGATAGGTCCCAGCAAAAACCTATTGAGATATTGAGGTCATGTTACACGAAGAAGGAATAAAAGATTATCAGAGAAGGAGGGAGCATACGAGCCAGCATATTTGGTGTCCTGTTGTGTTTTAGCAAAGTTGAGATAAAAAGTGCCACCTGTCCTACAGGGGGAGCAGCATGCTTTACTATGCAACATCACATCCATCTTATAGTTTTTTAGCTGTAATTGTTTGCAGACAAACTAATTTAGATCAATAAGACGCTCGGAGATGCCAACTGTGTTTTTCCACTTCAGCTAATGGCTTCCACAAAGTGTTTGCTCTTGTGAGAGTTGGTGATACAGTATATGTTTGTGCTTTTGCACGCATGTGCTCCAGTTCTGTGTGTGTATTGGTAGGCAGAATGAGCATCCCTTCTGTTACCGTTGCTGTCCCTTCATTTCATGCTCCGGCAGCTCCGTGTGAATCCTCTTCCCTTGGCTCATTATCAGCGCTGTTCAATGAATGCGCATCCCACCAGAATGCTGGGTAAAACCGAATTATTATTCAAGTATGGAGGTCAGTGCAGACGTTATGACTCTCTTTTTGTTTTGTATAGTTATTACTTTTCCTTTAGAAGTAAGTGAGCAGGATGCAGGACACATCCCCACTGCAGATTACTTGTTGAGGTATTGCATCTTCAAACACCTGAGCAAAGATTGATGAGCAGCCGTGGAGCATCTGGTGTCATTATTGGATGCTCATTGCACTCTTCTCTCATTTTTCTTGGCAGGGTCCAGTGTGCTAGGAGCAGAATTCGGACACCTGCCGGACAACATCACAGTGCTGGAGGGCGAAAGCGTCTCTTTGAGGTAACTCCTGATCCTACACCTGCACCAACTGATTATATGAAAAACATGTTTGCCCTTCCACCACCTGTCACACAGCTTTATTTGCCAATTGTCTCATAACTTCAATTAGAAATCCTACAATATGCATTTAAGCATTTAAGACTTGTGTATGCCAACGTGTATAGCAAGATAAGAATTTGACAGCAGGTTCACCTTCCTGCTCACTGTGCATGGTTGCAAGATCAATATGAAACCTTATCCAGACTAGTCTAAAAGTTAATTCATGTATACCAATTAAGATTTTGTCAAAAATCAAAGATGGAATTTTTCCAACCTCTAAATTACTTTTCCTTACATTAAAGGCTGAATTTTGTTTCAGAGTGAGACTATGCTACTTCCATAAGAAATCATTTCCTTTACAGCATTTTGCCCAAGTTTTCCAGAGGAGGCAATAAATTTGTCCTCATCCATGGATGGGTGAACATCCTCTCTGTCCAAACCATACCTATCTGACTGTGCGTGATAAAGTAGAAAGCACAGCTTTTTCTGGCTCCCAACTGAGTAAAAAAGCTAACTTGCTTTTTTCCCCTGGATATGACCTCGCTTGGTATTACACTCAGCAATACCAAAAGAAAGTACAGTCAACATTGCTTAAATCACCTTTGCGTGTACACATCTCTAACAAATATGAACAAATTTGTCTTTTTGTCCCAGAGTTTTCCCTTGAAAGAGGAGTGGGCCTTCCTTTAAAATCATACATGCTGTTGTGAAGCCAAATACAACTCGGTCAATATTTGTCAGCATCAACAAGTCTCCACCAAAGTTGGAAACCAAAGAAGCAAGATCTATATTGTCATCAGGACGTGTTGGCTTAAGCTGCTTTATTGATGTGAAGTCAAATACATAGGGTTTCTTTTAAGCACAAACTTAAGCGGTAAAATCCTCTCAGTGTGACTTTTTTCTCTTTCATTCTAATCTATTCTTATTTTTAGGTTTATGGGTTCTATTCTTAGGTTTTTATTACTTTATTATCAAGTGCAAACTGCATTTCTAGTGTTGACGATTGCAACATGGATTAATCAGTGCAACTTATTACAAAAACATATCTGTTTGGTTGTAGTCTGTGTTGGTCAGTGCATAGCTGTTAAACAAAAGACTTAACAGCTTTCTTTTCATGCAAATTGCTTATGCCCAAGTGGCACAAATACTTCTGTTATGCCTTAGACAATGCTGTTGTGTTGGCTTTGATGCAGCCCATTAAGATGAGGCTCAGTTGATGTTATTATGGTGCTCATTTCCTCTGGGCACACAGTCTCATCACAACAGCATCAGTGCAGAAGTGATTAATTTTAAAAATAGATTATTAGACGATGTGTGTACATAGATAATGAATTGTTATGGAGGGATTTATCACTAAACGTCTCTCTATTTAAACCCACAAGCTACAAACAGGCTACTAATCTTTATCAGTATGATAAGGAGCACTTTGCTTTTTGGTCTTGTATCAACCTGAACACATCAGTGCCTTGCAGTCTATTTGTTGAAGACTTCCAAGCTCGCTTGTACTGTGGTTGTTATGCATTGTGCCACTGCCTGTAAGTTGGCAAGTGATCTACCTCAGAGATATTTATCCAGGTCATATCATTTAAACATGAGGACTTCAGAAGACTGTTTTCGTACTGGTTAAAGCTGGGTAAGGACATCTAGTGGCCAATCTAAGCATTTGATGTCAGAGCTTTGGCATTTTTGTCAGGTTTGCACAACACAAAAGTAAATCACAGTGCTCCAGCAGTGCAATTTTACTTTTCATTGTTTGGCAGATTTTTCAATTTATTGCTGTTAACTTTAATTTGGGGATAAGAAAACTTTCTTGAATTGCAGACCAAATAGGTTTTCAAAGTTTGCTTCCAGACAAAACAAATTACTAAGCTATGAATAATACAGCCTCTTTGCATGCAATGCGTTGCTTACAAGCAGTTTTTGGACATATGACTGATCTCAGCCAAATGTTTTATCACTTAATTTTTCTCTAAGAGTGGGGCATAAAAAGTTTGAATTCATTGCAGAAGAGTTTAAAGTCAAATTAAAGAAAAAGAGGTGGTGCAAAATTTGTGGCTAGACAAAGCGATGCTGATTCAGCACATTGGGTCATTGAATGGTTTGATGGGAATGATAATGAGGTAAATGATGTGCTGTTGCCTTTGCAGTCACAGCATTTTTCCTGAAATAAATAGAGAGCACATTCATTGTTAAACGTTTTGCACAACAAAATAACCACAAACGTTAACGTATTTTTATTGGGTGTTTTGTGATACACCAACAACAAGTAGCAAATAATTGTGAAGTGAAAATAAAATTAAACATTAAAATATGAAATGTGTTCCCTTTAACTCTCATACTCGTAAATAAAATCCAGTCCAATCAATTGCCTCCAGAGATCCCCTAATTAATAAATACAGTCTATCCCTTTTTTGTTATAAATACAGCTATAAATACAGACCTCTGAGGTTTGTTAGAGAACATTAGTTAAAAACATTTACAACAATGTTAGGTTTAAAAAAAATTCCAAATCTTTTAGGACCTCATTAATGTTTAATCTATTATCTGACCATGGAAAGTGTAGCTCAACTGACTTGGAAAGCTTTAACCAGAGGAGTAAATGTGAAAGAGCAGCAGAGAGCCTTAGCTCAGGTGCGATCATCTGTCGACAGGATAACTATTATTTATGCACTTCACAAAGAAGAGTGGTGGTAAGGAAGCCATTAATGAAAGAGGTAACATTATGGTGGCATCATCATGTTGTGGGGGTGCTTTTCATCAGCAGGGACAGAGAAGCTGCTCAGAGATAATGGGGTGACGAATGGAGCTAAATACTTGGCAATCTTGAAAAATTCAGAGGCATCTTAGATGCATTCAAAGCCCAGCCTATTTTGCAAAGAAGAATGGACAAAACGTTGTGTACAAAGCTGTGTGAGACATACCCACTAAAGACTTGCAGCTGTAACTGCAATGAAAGGTTATATTACAAATAATTAAATCAGAGGGGTTGACTAAATATGCACACTACACATATTTTTATTTGTAATACATTTTGATAATCATATTTACTTATACTATTACTTCATTATGCATTACTTTGTGCTTGACTTTCACATATAATTCCAATAAAATACATTTTAATACATAATACATATTACATATTTAAGTTTGTGGTTGTAATGTGACATAATGTGTAAATTGTCAAGTGGTATGAATTATGCTGCAAGATACTTCTTTTCACTTATATCAGAATAGACTGTCCGAGCCCACATTTTTGAGGTTGCCAAAACGTTTGCATTATGCTGTTCTTCTTTCTAACATGTAAAATTGACATAAACTAATATGTTGCTCAGAAAGTGGCAATAGATGTTTTAAGTTAAAAAACGAAAACTGGGGCAAAGCGGTGGTAAAACGCACGACTCATACTCAGAAGTTTCAGTCCTCGAAGCATCCCCTTGTGGGTTCGACTCCCAGCCCAGGCAACATTTGCTTCATATCTTCCCCATCTCTCCACCCCTTTTCCTGTCAGCTTACTATCGAAAAAAGTAGAAGAATTAATAAAAAAGAAAAAAAAGAAAACCTTATGTTTGTATCTGTTTATCCTCTAATGCCTTCTCTAATGCATTTTAAGACATGAAAAGATTATGATTTTGCCCCTACATGTTGTGCAGTGAAAACTCCTCCCACATTTTAATCACTCAATGTCATCTCACAGATGTCGGATCGACGAGGAGGTGACCCACAAAGCTTGGTTGAACCGCTCAAACATCCTTTATGCGGGAACGGATAAGTGGTCACTGGACAAGCGAGTGACGCTGGTCAACACCAGCAACAGAGAATTTTCTATTCACATCGACAAGGTGCAAGTAACGGACGAGGGACTGTACACCTGCACATTTCAAGCCAACAACAAACCCCGCATCGCCCATGTCTACCTCATAGTCCAAGGTCAGCCGCTAAGATGTCACAACTGAATTTTAATATGAATGAAGGTTCATTCAAAGCCAGCATTTTGGATTTATATTGGAACTTTAGAATTTATCTATGCAAATACTGTGCAAAGGAAAACTTTACATACATTCATCGTGTACGGTCATATTAATTTTTGACCTCTAAGATTGAATGTTAATTTTTAAAGATGGAATAAATTTAATGCCAATTCTCTCTAATTAAAAATAATCAAAATTATGAATAAAACTCAAACATACACACACAACTCCATTAGTATTTGGTCAAATGACCCTCAGCAAGTTACAGAAAAACAACACAGGGTTATAGCCATGAACAAAACTATATTACTGGTAGAAATCTGTCTGGGTGTTAAACCCGTCTTCGTATCAGCAATTGTAAAGTTTATTTAAACTAGCTGGGTTTTTTTTATGCCAGAACTCAGCTTTTATGCATAGTTTACACATTTTAATTTGATTTAAGGGTTGTTTTCAGAAGCTTATTGTTAATCTGCTTTATCCATTCTAAAATCTGTTTTGATAAATGTTTCTGATCAGTGTCCTCTTAAAACATACCAAATATCCAAGTTTCCAACATCTAGGTGTTAAGCTAAGATGAAGTTGAAGAATTTGGATCTGATCTTCCTTCTTCATTGTTCCAACCACTTCTAGCAGTATCAATAGCAGTTAAACAACCCACAGCATAATGCTACCATCCCCGTGTTTGAGAGACAGTACAGTATTTGTAAGTGTGAAATCACAAGCTTCACTTTTTAAAACCTCTTTCTAGTCATTGTGGCCAAATAGCTCAAATGACAACAATAAAACTCTGACAATTAAACGTTTCTGAAGAAAGAATTAGGCCTTTGTCTTTGGGCAGCTGTGATTTATAGATAAGCTTGAAGGTCAGATTTTAGGAAGTGTCTTCTCACTTGCTTGGCAACTTCACAGTCCACGTTGATGTGAAACTTGCTCCACTGTGGACGGTGACACTGGTGTTTCAGCCGCTTACACTTTATAGTGGGCCTGAGTCTTGATGATTTATAGATTGCTACTGGTCACTCTGAACAATTTTCTTTCATCTGAGGGTGACATTTTGAGTCAGATGCTTGAAACTAGGACACTTTTGAGTGTTTCTACAACAAAGTAATTTCAAACACACATTAATTTAGTTTTTAAATGGGAAAAGAAGACTGCATTAAACTTCTAGAAAGCCCCTTTTTTTTCAACCCTATTGAAAATCTTTAAACTAAACTTAAAAGTCAGGTCAAGACCAGGAAAATACGCATTCTGATAAGAACATTAATCAATTATCCAGCCAGAATTATGTGAGATGTTTGTTAATAGCTTCAAAATGTTGAGCTGCAACTTGCTAAGGGAGCTTTATCAAACATTAGATGGGGTGCATGTATTTATTTAAGCTTATATGTATAATTTTGCAATAAATTTAACCTTATGCAGCCAGTTCTTGTTTTGTAAATGTGTTCTTTGTTGCAAGAAAATAATCATATAAGTGCATCTTTAAGCAGACCCAAAATTATACTAACAATTATACCATTGTAACTGTATGTGGACTTTTCATTAAAGCTACAAATGAATGTTAAATTAATTGTTATTGTTAGGGATTGTTTGTGATATAAACATTAAGGTAGTTTTATTTCTTTGCAATTAACAAAAGAAAAGACTTTTGCAGGTCATGGAGGACAGTGAGGTTTAAAAAGACTTGAACCCATTTCTTATTTTTTTCTGTAGTCTGTTAAGTTTCCATAAAATGTAAACAGATTTTTAGGCATGTTTCAAATGAAAGAGCATGGGTGTTGAGTAGATTAAATGCACTGCAGGCTGTCCAACTATCTGACTAAATGCAGTGACTCTCAGTGCAGGATTGTGACTGAGGCTCAGTCATCAAGTCAGCTTAGTGAGTGAAACTGACTGTTCTTGAGTGACACAAAGTATTGATGCAGGATTGCCAGGAATGTCTCACACCCTGTATTTTCCCATTGTTTATAGCTTATAGTCTGGTTAATAGCTTAGTTATATGTTGTCAACAGAATAAAGATTTTTTTTATAGGTGAATTAGTAACATTTTACTGGAATAGAGAAGATATGGGTTGGTCACAGGTGACTATATGAGCCACTTTCCTAACACATTTTACAGCAGCCATGTCTGCAGGATCTAAATGTTGGCAGAGATGACCGCATATGTTCGGTTCCGAGTTTCCTGCAATTGAAGTCAGAGCTTGATAGTACACAAAATAATTATACCCTTAAGCAGTAGCAGCACTGCAATCTGTGCTTTATCACTGCAAGCTTTCCACTCAGGAAAGGCATAACATAAAAATCCTCAGTTCATGTTACAAATTTCTGAGCTAAACTAATTAAAAATATTGATACAGGGTCATTTTAATTCAAGGTCCATCATGTTGTCAGACTAAGAGCATATGTAGTGCACCAGTGCTTTGTGTTTAGGGTCACTATATTAAAGAAATACAAGTAAAATCTTCTCCAAGAAGTGAATAGCATTATGGATGCTCTTCCGAGCAAAAGATCAAATTAGATCAAGTGTTAGAAGGATGGCATTTTGATGTTCATTTGCAGTGGTTTAGGATCTATTGCATTTTAAATAGATGGTCAACCATATTGTTGCACAGTTCAGCAAGTGCCTTGGGTCAGATCATTAATCAGCTGATTGCCTGTCTCTGAAAGGCAAAGACCTTAACACCTTAATAAACTGCTAGGCAAAACCTTATCAATAATTTATGAAAGCGAAAGGTGATTTTGAGGTCGGGTTTTAATGGTGGAATCTTGTTTTTCAGTGCCAGCAAGAATCGTAAACATCTCAAAAAGCGTGTCAGTGAATGAGGGAGAGAACGTAAACCTTTATTGTCTGGCTATTGGCCGGCCCGAGCCCACTGTCACTTGGAAGGACCAGAAATGTAAGCTATATATTCTTGTTTACTTGTTGTTAGATCCACATATCTTATGTTAACACCCTCTCGTTCTCTCCCAGTCTTTACACTCATCCCTGTCCCTGTTCTGTCTGCTAAAGTCTATCCATGCTGTCTTTTTCAACCTGCAGGCTTATCAGCATTCAGCTTGCATCCATCGCTTTATCTTTTGTCGCAATGTTGTCATTCTTAAATCTAGCCGTTTATTCTGTCCTCTGCCTAAATTATTTTGTATTTCCCCTAATGTTTTGTTCTAAAAAAAACACATTACACATAATTATTCCCACTGCATCACCTATAATTATCAACATCTGTCTTCATCCACCATTTCAGTCTGCACCGCTATGGCCACACAGCTACTTTTGGCATTAAATCAGATCATTTTTTGCTTTTGTTTGAATTCAGGGTTTTTGATATGAATGAGATATTTTCAATCTCTCATCTTTGTCATCGGCAGTTCTGAGTCAGACAAGACAATCTTTCCATGGCTTCTGCTGAGTGCTGAGCCTAAAGACTGGTTTTAGAGCTTTAATTGGGAGCGCTGATTTAACTGCATCACACAATAAGACAGTTGTTGCTGAATGAATAAAGCACAATACCTTCAATTAGGCTTGTATGAAATTCTCCCGGTGTGACAGCCTTGTGTAAGAATAGTACATTGTTACAGTATGTACAGTACTGTGCAAACGTTTTAGGCAGGTGTGGAAATATTCTCTAAACAAAGAATGCTTTCAAAAACATAAATGCTGATTGCTTATTTTTATCAATTTACAAATTGCTAAGTGAGCGAACCCAAACGTACAGCCAAAGTCATTAAGAAATATCTTCAGCATACAAGACTTACTGGAAGTGATGGTATGACCCCCACAGACCCCTGATCTCAACACCTTTGAGTGTGTCTGGGATTACATGAAGAGACAAAAGGATGTGAGAAAGTCCACATCCACAGAAGATCTGTGGTTAGTTCTTCAAGATAAAAAAACTTTGCACAACTGTGCCTAGAAGAATTGATGCTGTTTTAAAGGCAAAGGGTGGCTACACCAAATATTGATTTGATTATTACAGTTCTGATACTTTTATCTGTTACATAAATTTACTGTTGTTTTAATTTTCATACATAAAAAAATAAGGAACTAAATCTCTTTTCGGCCCTTTAGAGTAACACAAGTAGAACAAGCTTACAACACATGACGCTCCAGATTGCAACTGCAGTTTTAAAACATTGTTGGTGATGGGTGGTGTTAGTTTAATTTCCATAACCATGGATTTCGGGTTGCCACAACCAGAAATAATGTTGCACAGCTGAATTTCTTTAGTCTCTCTTCTTTGTAAGCTTTGGTAAATCTGTTCTCTTCTCAGTCCTTCGCTTCTCTGGAGATCAATAGGGTTTTGCTCTCAAACCAAAATTATTCTCCATTTATATGCTCCACCTTGGCTCAATCTTAAGGTCATATCACATGTCTCTTTATAGTTGCACAGATACTCATTAAGTGTGAAATGAATTGAAACTAATGTATTATTTCATTGTACACCTAACAGAAGCAAAACAATGTAACTTTTTCTGGGATATACAGGTCCTTCTCAAAATATTAGCATATTGTGATAAAGTTCATTATTTTCCATGATGTAATGATGAAAATTTAACATTCATATATTTTAGATTCATTGCACACTAACTGAAATATTTCAGGTCTTTTATTGTCTTAATACGGATGATTTTGGCATACAGCTCATGAAAACCCAAAATTCCTATCTCACAAAATTAGCATATAATTAAAAGGGTCTCTAAACGAGCTATGAACCTAATCATCTGAATCAACGAGTTAACTCTAAACACCTGCAAAAGATTCCTGAGGCCTTTAAAACTCCCAGCCTGGTTCATCACTCAAAACCCCAATCATGGGTAAGACTCCCGACCTGACTGCTGTCCAGAAGGCCACTATTGACACCCTCAAGCAAGAGGGTAAGACACAGAAAGACATTTCTGAACGAATAGGCTGTTCCCAGAGTGATGTATCAAGGCACCTCAGTGGGAAGTCTGTGGGAAGGAAAAAGTGTGGCAAAAAACGCTGCACAACGAGAAGAGGTGACCGGACCCTGAGGAAGATTGTGGAGAATGGCCGATTCCAGACCTTGGGGGACCTGCGGAAGCAGTGGACTGAGTCTGGAGTAGAAACATCCAGAGCCACCGTGCACAGGTGTGTGCAGGAAATGGGCTACAGGTGCCGCATTCCCCAGGTCAAGCCACTTTTGAACCAGAAACAGCAGCAGAAGCGCCTGACCTGGGCTACAGAGAAGCAGCACTGGACTGTTGCTCAGTGGTCCAAAGTACTTTTTTCGGATGAAAGCAAATTCTGCATGTCATTCGGAAATCAAGGTGCCAGAGTCTGGAGGAAGACTGGGGAGAAGGAAATGCCAAAATGCCAGAAGTCCAGTGTCAAGTACCCACAATCAGATATGGTCTGGGGTGCCGTGTCAGCTGCTGGTGTTGGTCCACTGTGTTTTATCAAGGGCAGGGTCAATGCAGCTAGCTATCAGGAGATTTTGGAGCACTTCATGCTTCCATCTGCACGACCTGGCACCTGCTCACAGTGTCAAGACCACTGGTAAATGGTTTACTGACCATGGTATTGCTGTGCTCAATTGGCCTGCCAACTCTCCTGACCTGAACCCCATAGAGAATCTGTGGGATATTGTGAAGAGAACGTTGAGAGACTCAAGACCCAACACTCTGGATGAGCTAAAGGCCGCTATCGAAGCATCCTGGGCCTCCATAAGACCTCAGCAGTGCCACAGGCTGATTGCCTCCATGCCACGCCGCATTGAAGCAGTCATTTCTGAAAAAGGATTCCCGACCAAGTATTGAGTGCATAACTGTACATGATTATTTGAAGGTTGACGTTTTTTGTATTAAAAACACTTTTCTTTTATTGGTCGGATGAAATATGCTAATTTTGTGAGATAGGAATTCTGGGTTTTCATGAGCTGTATGCCAAAATCATCCGTATTAAGACAATAAAAGACCTGAAATATTTCAGTTAGTGTGCAATGAATCTAAAATATATGAATGTTAAATTTTCATCATTACATTATGGAAAATAATTAACTTTATCACAATATGCTAATATTTTGACAAGGAACTGTACAACAATTATTAGGATAAATAGAAAAAAGAAAATACATATGAAAAATAACAAATTAAAATGCATTAAAAATGCAATAATTAAAAGTATATACGGCTAACAGCAGTTTGGTGTTTTAACAGCTTAAGGCAGAAACCTGTGTAGCCTAGTGGTTCAGCCTTTGACAGTGCTGTGCCAGTTGGAGAGGTCATGTGGAGTCTCTGACAATGTTCCCGTTCCTGTAGTTGATCTAAAACAGATCCTGGATGGAGACTAAAGGCAGTCCCTCACTATCCCCTGCGAGGACCTAATGTCTGAGATATTGCAGCTTCATTTCTACAAACATACTACATGTTACCTTTCAGGGGCTAAAGCTAAATGTTTTTAATCTCCCTAAGTCATAAAAAGGACAAAACTGAAATAATAAAGTTTCAATACAGTGATACATGCATTGCCTCTTGTATAGATGTGTGTAGCCATTGTAAATGTAAAAAAAGCATTTTTTTCCCCTGGATCCTGACTTAATCATGTGACACAATCGATGGGCAAAATGTTTTCAATGTATTTATGTGTCACTCAGCTCACATAGATATACTAGTTGCTTTCTTTAACTGCCTGGAAGTCCACAGCGACACACAGTTATACTCTAAACTGTAAAACCAATTCCCCCTATTAAGCAAGCTGCCTGTTTTTAACGGTATTAATCTTCAATTCTGTATAATTTTATTGTGTCATTTTTTGTGTCAGGAATTTAATTTTTTGGGCATTTTTATTTTAGTGATTTGTTATTTTATGCATTGTACTTTGTTCAACAACAGTTGTATTAAATGTGCTTGTTAAATACATATGTCTCAAATTTAAACAAAATATATTTAATATGACTTAAATAGTGTTCCAATGCGAGTTCACACTCACACTGATTGCCTAGTACTGTACGTATTGTATAATTTGAAACTCTGTGCTATGCTATGTTTTGCTTCAAAAGCTGGAGTACTGTATAAAGCACTAGCAAGATAGCAATAATAAATAGGTCAGTGTGAACAACTACTGAACATACTGTAATTATACTGCAGGGCTAATATATTCACAAACAACTGAACAGGTGTATGTACAGTTAGCTATAGGCTTGTTTAGAGGTCGGATCCCCCTCCGCTCCTGTGTTCCTACCTGAGTTTGCCCTTCTTTGCGCAATTATTGTTTGTGATGCTGCACAGTAGAGTACAGTACCTCGGGCAGGGACAAGCCCAGTGGAGATCATACACACCCACAGAAACATAGAAGTATACAAGAGAAAAGGATAGCACGCATGAATGCACACCTGCAACAGACACATACAGACACAACTTCGCATCACAAACTCTGTGCGGTTATCCTCACTTGAAAGCCTACAGCATTTCTCCTCTGTCAGCAGTAATCCTCCCTCTCTAGCCGCCCCCCATCATCTCACCCTGCCTCCCACCCCTCCCCTACCCCCTCATAACCCCTCAGCGAGCAGAGAATGAGATAGCACCCACATTGCTATTCCATGGGAGTGTCTACAACCAAGCCATCAGTTGTAGGAGACCAGGGGTTGCTGAAGATAGGGGTTGGGGAGGTTGTTGAGCCCAAAAAAAAAACAGCAAGAAGCTGCTAGCCATCTGTCCCCATTACTCAGAGACTGCAGAGGAAAAACTGCATGGAGGGCATTCTGGAGAAGAGTCTAAGTTGGATGGAAAGTGTGTGTGTTTATGTGTGAATTTACACGCGAAGGCTGTGGATTAGGAGGAGCCGGAGCACAACAGAGGTCACAGGGACCTGCTCAAAGTCCCTGATACCTTCAGAGTGTGTCTTAGTTTCCTGAGACCTTACCTGCATGCTGCAGTGATACTGTGCTGCACCATTATTATTATTACTTGACTGAAGCCAGTACCCAAACAGCAGAAAACAGGCACTTGGTCTTATATATTGGCATGCAATTATTTAAAAAAGATACAGATGGCCTTCTGGATCAATCTACAATGATTCATTTCAGAGGTTAGAAGCAAGAACATACTGAGGACAAAAACAAAACCACAGACAGACAGACAACTATACTAAACTATATCTATACATATAAATTAATCTCTGAACATAATTAAATAGGAATGGAACAAGCTTTTCATAATTCTTTGTAAGCCCAAGCCAGAGGAATAAAACATTTTGTTACATTAAAGGAAGCAAGCTCTTCAGAAAAAAATAGCTTGTTAAGGTTATACCATGTTTTTTTAATACCTATTACAAAGATTCGGGTTATCCAAATCTTATCATTTTTCAAACTTTATACTCATAATCAACAGCAATGGGTTTTACTAAACAGCAGTTTAACATTTGAAAAACTAACCCTAATGAAGCCTGTTAAGGAGAACAGTGGTATTCACTTAAATGCCTCTGCTGCTAATGTTACAGTGCCTTGCAAAAGTACTCGGCCCCCTTGAACTTTTCAACCTCTTGCCAGATTTCAAGCTTCAAACATAAAGATATAAAATTCAAATTTTTTGTGAAGAATCAACAACAAGTGGGACACAATCGTGAAGTGGAATGAAATTTATTGGATGTGTCAAACTTAGTTAACAAATAAAAAACTGAAAAGTGGGGCGTGCAATATTATTCGGCCCCTTTACTTTCAGTGCAGCAAACTCACTCCAGAAGTTCAGTGAGGATCTCTGAATGATCCAATGTTGTCCCAAATGACTGATGATGATAAATAGAATCCACCTGTGTGTAATCAAGTCTCCGTATAAATGCACCTGCTCTGTAATAGTCTCAGGGTTCTGTTCAAAGCGCAGAGAGCATCATGAAGACCAAAGAACACACCAGGCAGGTCCGAGATACTGTTGTGGAGAAGTTTAAAGCCGGATTTGGATACAAAAAGATTTCCCAAGCTTTAAACATCCCAAGGAGCACTGTGCAAGCAATCATATTGAAATGGAAGGAGTATCAGACCACTGCAAATCTACCAAGACCCGGCCATCCCTCTAAACTTTCATCTCAAACAAGGAGAAGACTGATCAGAGATGCAGCCAAGAGGCCCATGATCACTCTGGATGAACTGCAGAGATCTACAGCTGAGGTGGGAGAGTCTGTCCATAGGACAACAATCAGTCGTACACTGCAAAAATCTGGCCTTTATGGAAGAGTGGCAAGAAGAAAGCTATTTCTCAAAGATATCCATAAAAAATCTCGTTTAAAGTTTGCTACAAGCCACCTGGGAGACACACCAAACATGTGGAGAAGGTGCTCTGGTCAGATTAAACCAAAATCGAACTGTTTGACCACAATGCAAAACAATATGTTTGGCATAAAAGCAACACAGCTCATCACCCTGAACACACCATCCCCACTGTCAAACATGGTGGTGGCAGCATCATGGTTTGTGCCTGCTTTTTGTCAGCAGGGACAGGGAAGATGGTCAAAATTGATGGGAAGATGGATGGGGCCAAATACAGGACCATTCTGGAAGAAAACCTGTTGGAGTCTGCAAGAGACCTGAGACTGGGACAGAGATTTATCTTCCAACAAGACAATGATCCAAAACATAAAGCCAAATCTACAATGGAGTGGTTCACAAATAAACGTATCCAGGTGTTGGAATGGCCAAGTCAAAGTCCAGACCTGAATCCAATCAAGAATCTGTGGAAAGAGCTGAAGACTGCTGTTCATGAATGCTCTCCATCCAACCTCACTGACCTCCAGCTGTTTTGCAAGGAAGAATGGGCAATAATATCAGTCTCTAGATGTGCAAAACTGATAGAGACTGATAGAGACAAACCCCAAGCGACTTGCAGCTGTAATTGCAGCAAAGGGTGGCGCTACAAAGTATTAACGCAAGGGGGCCGAATAATATTGCACGCCCACTTTTCAGTTTTTTATTTGTTAAAAAAAGTTTGACACATCCAATAAATGTCATTCCACTTCATGATTGTGTCCCACTTGTTGTTGATTCTTCACAAAAAATAGAATTTTATATCTTTATGTTTGAAGCCTGAAATTTGGCAAAAGGTTGAAAAGTTCAAGGGGGCCGAATACCTTCGCAAGGCACTGTATATATACAAAATGCAGAAACAACAGAGGTCAGGTTGAGGTCTGCACAAAACAAACCTTTTGCAAGAAATGTTCAAGGCTGCCTTTTTCAGCACAGAAGGGGTTAGCTTTCATTTACCCATACCACCCTAAAAAACTAATTTCATAGAGGAGCCACCAAAAGAAAAGCCTTCCTTGAAAATCAAGTATGTAAATTTGAAAGTTCACATTTAAATACTGTAAAATATCAACAGGAAAAGCATCAGAGAGATCTCAAGGAAGCACAAAAAGCTCAGACACAGCACATTTTTGCAGTTAAAATGGGATCATATCTTTCAAGCAAGAATGGAAGGATTGGGCTATATAAAGCATCAACAAGATGTGATGCCTACCAAAACTGGGTATCATATAGCATGACTATGAAATGAAGGAGCATGTCAAAAAGCAATGTTGACACATGTCATCCATAACTGTATACCTTGTAAAACAGACCAGCTCATACCTGCCTCCATGGCAGCAGACGTGGGATGTGTGTATTGCTCTTTAGTTCGGCACAGTACAGGTTAATGCCTGACCTTGGTTTTTATATTTTACTTTATCGCTGGTAATTACACTCTTCTTTGTTTGGCTTTAGTTATAAAATACCTCATGGTTTCCACTAGTAACCTTAGTACATCAATGCACCTTGAACTGTGGGCAGTTACCTCAAGCAAAGTCTTATTTACTGTTCACAGAAGGACATGTGAGAAAACACTAGATATTTTGATTCAGTTTTTTCTGAAAAAAAACTTTGCATGGATTCTCTTATCCTAATAGCAGGCTTATCTTGCTTGTTGCATGTTTCCTAAGCTTACTGCCATTTAGACTTTTAATATTAATGATTGCATACTCATAGACACCAAAAACAGCATTTATTTTAGTTTTATATAAAACCCACTGCTCTGTTTATTTAATTGCCCTTGGGGATGAATACAGTTTTCTGAATCTGAATTAACATGTGGCAGCAAGACAAATTAGAATTTATAATTCTGACACACTAATGATAAATGATAGATGCAGTCTTAAAGGTCCTTCAACAACAATTACAAACAAGAGCTATGGCTTTGTAAAACCTTTTTTTTCTTAGGGAAATAAAATGGCTCCAGCTTTGTCTCATCTTTCTCTTATAAGTAATTTTAATACATATGTACCAGCAATCTTATGCAGTACATTTTGCATCAGTTAAATATGTAAAGGTGAAGACTGAGATCAATACCCTCTCACTTTTCTTAAAGCAGTATTTTCAACAAGATAATGATGTATCTTAATTATCGTTCCTTAATAAATCTGCCGGTGTCCACCACCTGGTTCAGGGATTGCCGCCGCGACAGGCACCACAGACCTTACGGTCGCAGCTATGGGCAGCAGCTTCGACAATAGATGCGGAGAACATGGTCATCTCGGACTCTATGTCTCCAACATCCCAGAAGGTGGAAGTTGAAATACATCCCTGGCCGAGGGCTCTGCCAAACATTCCCAGCAGACCCTTACTATGCGCTTGTGCCTGCCAAGTCTGTCCAGGTTTCTCCTCTTCCAGCGGATCCAACTCACCACCAGGTGGTGATCAGTGGACACCTCAGCCCCTCTCTTCACCCGAGTGTCCAAAACATGCGGCCAAAGATCTGACAATATTACAACAAAGTCAATCATGGACCTCCTGCCTAGGTTGTCCTGGTGCCAAGTGCACTGATGGACAATCCGTGACTAGCACAGAAGTTCGATAACGAAACACCACTTGGATTCAGATCGGGGAGGCCTTTCCTCCCGATCACGCCTCTCCAGGTGTCACTGTCATTTCCCACGTGGGCGTTGAGGTCCCCCAGCAGAACAATGGAGTTCCCGGGAGGGGCACTATCCAGCACTCCCGACAGGGACGCCTTAGACCTAAATCCTGATAAAAACCATTGGGCCGACCTGAAGGGAACAGCACACAGGAGAGGACTGATCTAGAAAGACTGTGCAAAAAGGAATGGCCAAATACAGGGGTTGGACAATGAAACTGAAACACCTGTCATTTTAGTGTGGGAGGTTTCATGGCTAAATTGGACCAGCCTGGTAGCCAGTCTTCATTGATTGCACATTGCACCAGTAAGAGCAGAGTGTGAAGGTTCAGTTAGCAGGGTAAGAGCACAGTTTTGCTCAAAATATTGAAATGCACACAACATTATGGGTGACATACCAGAGTTCAAAAGAGGACAAATTGTTGGTGCACGTCTTGCTGGCGCATCTCTGACCAAGACAGCAAGTCTTTGTGATGTATCAAGAGCCACGGTATCCAGGGTAATGTCAGCATACCACCAAGAAGGACGAACCACATCCAACAGGATTAACTGTGGACGCAAGAGGAAGCTGTCTGAAAGGGATGTTTGGGTGCTAACCTGGATTGTATCCAAAAAACATAAAACCACGGCTGCCCAAATCACGGCAGAATTAAATGTTCACCTCAACTCTCCTGTTTCCACCAGAACTGTCCGTCGGGAGCTCCACAGGGTCAATATACATGGCCGGGCTGCTATAGCCAAACCTTTGGTCACTCATGCAAATGCCAAACGTCGGTTTTAATGGTGCAAGGAGTGCACATCTTGGGCTGTGGACAATGTGAAACATGTATTGTTCTCTGATCAGTCCACCTTTACTGTTTTCCCCACATCCGGGAGAGTTACGGTGTGGAGAAGTCCCAAAGAAGCGTACCACCCAGACTGTTGCATGCCCAGAGTGAAGCATGGGGGTGGATCAGTGATGGTTTGGGCTGCCATGTCATGGCATTCCCTTGGCCCAATACTTGTGCTAGATGGTCGCGTCACTGCCAAGAACTACCGAACCATTCTTGAGGACCATGTGCATCCAATGGTTCAAACATTGTATCTTGAAGGCGGTGCCGTGTATCAGGATGACAATGCACCAATACACACAGCAAGACTGGTGAAAGATTGGTTTGATGAACATTAAAGTGAAGTTGAACATCTACCATGGCCTGCACAGTCACCAGATCTAAATATTATTGAGCCACTTTGGGGTGTTTTGGAGGAGCGAGTCAGGAAACGTTTTCCTCCACCAGTATAACATAGTGACCTGGCCACTATCCTGCAAGAAGAATGGCTTAAAATCCCTCTGACCACTGTGCAGGACTTGTATATGTCATTCCCAAGATGAATTGATGCTGTATTGGCCGCAAAAGGAGGCCCTACACCATACTAATAAGTTATTGTGGTCTAAAACCAGGTGTTTCAGTTTCATTGTCCAACCCCTGTATATCTCTCTGTTTTTATTCCAACTCTAAAATAATATAGGAAAGGACTAAGAGCTGTCCTGTTGACAGAAGCTCTAGCATCACTTCCATTGACCATCAAATTGCACTAAATTGTAATTCCGAAAATAAATTTGCTGAATTGAAACACAGCAATTTGGAAAAAACTCCTGTTTTTCAATAATATGTTTTTGCGCTAGGATGAGGTGTTTTTCTGGCCTTATCAACATTGCTGTGTTTCACAAAACTGCAATGCAAAAACTTTATTTCGCCTTACATGAGTCACATGATCAATAACTGGATGTTATTACTGGAGAAAAAGACGAAAAAGATGACAGAAAATAGTAGGAGGGGGATGTTATCGCATGAACAAACTTATTTACTTATGATTTTAATAGCATTTCTTATTTATTAGAAAAACAACAATTGCAAATATGTGATTTTTTCCACATTAGTAGAATGTCTACAAAGTTTTGTGTACATTTGTAATGAAAACGCAGCTAGTGTGTGCCAATTATTGACAGTAAGGGTGTTAATAATTGTGTCAACAGGGATTTTTTTTAAACATTTATTTCTGTGAATCTTTTCCCCCACTGAAAAAATGTACTTAACTAAAAGGCTGAGTTTTTCAAAAAGTGTTCAGTGTAATATTTTACAATTGCAATAAAAAAGTAATTTACTTTAGAAACTATTTACACATTTTTACTAGTGGTGCCAAAAAATCAGATCAGCACTGTAGTTCCAAGTACCAAAAAACGAAACACAAACATGCATTTCCACCCTTTTACAGTTCCTAGTAAAATTCTTTTCAGTCTCTCCATTATTCTCTTTTTCAGCCTAACTTCAGACCTCTTTGTCGTTACTGTAGTTTTTGTAATGGAATCGGATCAGAGGAGCCCAGAAATCAAGCACCCTGAAGATCCACTCAGGCTTTCAGTGCCGCAGAAGAAATAGAGCACCATTTCACTGCCGGGGAAAGCCAAGAATCCTGATCCTTTTTCCCATGTTTTTTCATTCACACTCCCCCCCCCTTTCTATCTCCTCCAAGGTGGAATCCAATTATCTCTGGTGGTCAGGAGTTAGCCTCCTTCAAAAGCCTTAAGTGGTTGATGGAGCTGTATTTTACTGACCATTGTAGGAGTGCCAGAGGCCGTTTCTGCTAAGATATGATCTCCCGCCAAAGTGCAAAGAAGTGTGCAAGGCAGGTTTGCAGATCTCAGGGGATGGAGTAAGAGAGGGCTGTCATATTACATCATACAGTCTGTAGGAGCTGTCGATGAAATGTCAGTGAAAAAACCAACCATTTCAAAAACCCGACTTGACACCTCACTGCTTTCCTCTGTGTGCCATTTTTCCATCTTACTTATCTTTCATCTCTGCATCTTCTTTCCACGGTTGCATATTATCAGTCTTTTTGTCTGCAATGCACAATCTAGCACCTGATTACTCTTGTGTGTTATTTCATTTGTCATCTTTATTTCTTACAATTCATCTGTTAATGTCATTAGTGTGCAGTGAGTATAAGTAATCTACATGTCTCCTATTAAAATACCAGTTTCACTTATTTGTTTTTTTAATGTAAAAAGTTTGGAAAAAAAAAAGAGTAATTTTCTAACTTTTTCCACCTTTAATGTCTCAAATAAAAATGCATACATTTTTTTTTTTTTCAGGGTAAAAAAATAACAGCTAAAGAACTAAAGTAATATGGGTACATAAATGCGCATACTTTTAAACTAATACATTTTTAACCACATTTGGATTTTAATACCAGACGTTTTCAGGTAGGACTCAATCAGCATGGCACATCTTGACTTGATGATATTTGCCCAGCCATTGGAGAAACTCTGTCACATAAGGCCCACAGTGTACAGCTTTTTCACTAATGGAATGAGTAAATAACATTGCACTCAACCGACCGCAACACTTAGCGCCTGCCTGGGATCTCTTGGGTGGCACATTCAGCCGTCATCGCGTCAACGTTTGCTGCTCAGCCATGATGGATCGTCTCCAGCTCAGTAGCCGCACTAATAATCCTCCAGTATAATCTTCAATTAGAGGCGCAGAGCTAATCTCTGACAGGAATAATCGTGGCGTTTAGTGTTATTTTGGTGTGTATGTGTGTGTGTCTCTGTTGTCCTTAAATTCCCTGCTGCAGATCTGTTCATGATGAGAGCTGAAGGTCTACATGCTGACAGTAGTTTTTTTGTTTTGTTTGTTATCCTTAGAGGGGTGTTCAAATGGAAAAAAGTATGCAACAATTTATTAGCTGGATTTTCTAGCTAGCTGTTAGATTATATGTTATGCTGTTACACAGTCTGACTTCTTAAATTGGTTAAAGAGGAGGAAAAATAGGCCTGATGGTTTTAGAGGTTGAGAGACAGATGGCTGCTAAGGCTCACTGGAAGGAACGAGTGCATCGTCAGTCTCGTCCTTTGTTTTTTCCTGCCTCTGACACCGTCGAGCCAACGAAATCCCTTCCCCTCACATGAAGGAGCAATAACTCGCAGTCTATTCCCTCGACTCTCCACCTTTGAAGAGATGTTCGACGCCTGAGGAAAAGTGCTAGACTGACTAATTTGGTTTTAGCTGCACCTGGGAGTTTGTCAACATCAAATAACAGCCAAATATTCCTCTCACCATGTAATGTGGTGAATTAGCTGTTACACCCCAGCTCATCCAGTTTTTTGTTGGAATATGGCCAGTATCCCCTGGCATTTCAAAAGTTATCGTGCCATTTATGTCAGAGAGTGTTGGTTTTTCTGCACGATCCACTGCAGGTATTTTCTTTTTGTTGTTAAACCAGCTGCTGGCAAAAACTGCAATAAGATCAATTTTTCTTGATTACAAATGTTTCATTTGTGTCCCTTTTGATAAATTCAATATCATCATACACCACCATTTCATCATGTCGTTATGGCTTTAATTATCATGATATTGATTTCCACCACATCCCATATCTTTCTACATCAGTATTGCCTGGCAGAATTGAATGATGCTTCATTTGCAGTTATTTGCATGTTGGCCTTCTGCATGCTCTTAAACTGTCTTAAACTGGAAGGACCTATGCTGTACCTTAAGTAGTGAGCTATAAATCTGCACATTGAGTCACCTTGTACTTGATGTATAGTGACCTTTGACTTTACCCTTTCTGTAATTAGATGGGCTGGTGAGCGAGGGAGAGTTCTTGGACATCACGGAGATCAAGAGGCAGCAGGCTGAGGACTATGAATGCATCACCCACAATGGCGTGGCTCCACCTGACCAGCAAAAGGTCAGAGTCACGGTAAACTGTAAGTACCCCCCTGTTTGCAGGACACAAAAGCCCAGTGGTCATAATTCAGCTCAACCTCATGTGCATAATTATGCATTAATAATATATGTTAATGTTTCGAATGCATTAGTTTGTACACATTTTAATCTCATTCTCTGTAGGCATTTTTCAAAATGTATGCAACCCCTATTAGACCTCACTTGGCTATTCAGTAAAGGCCAGTGTATACTAATTACTGAACCAACTCTTGCTGATTTTATTTTCCTGATTTTCCTCACCAGACCCTCCAATGATCACAGACATGAAGAACATGCCTGCAAACCTGGGGAAGACAGCTATCTTGAGATGCGATGCAATGGCAGTTCCACCAGCCACATTTGAATGGTACAGAGAAGATCATAGGTAAGACTGCCAAAGTTTACAGGGATTGCAGATCAGGGTTGTTGAAATTATTTTATTATGACCACATTAAGCCATTGGATAAACTTTTAGAACCTACTTGGTTGCATTTTAATAAATACTCTTCATAACCGGACCCAAGTTTTGACCCGTAATTCTTTTTCACAAGGGAACTGTGGTAACATCGATCCACACTTTAGGTCTGTTATGAAAATGTGTAAAAACAAACTATTTGAAGCTTTGTTTGCACTTGAAAGGAAAGCACTTCACAACTTGTATATCTAGTAGAATTAGAGTGGCCCAAAGTCTCACCACATACAATGCCTTGCATTCTTTTTCATGCTGTTGCATATAACAAGCATAAACTTTATATAATGTATATATTTATATATTACAATTATATATTTTTTTTTTTGCATTTGTATTCACCATCCTTGAGACAATACTCTGTAGAGCCCCGTTTCACTGCATTTACAGCTGTTAGTTTATTGGCATGTTCGTCAACCAGCTTTACATATCTGTAGGCTGAGATTTATGCTCATTTTTCTTGGCAAAATAACTCAACCTTAGTCAGACTGGATGGAGAGTGTCCAAAAACAGCAATTACATGTCTGGCCACAGATTCTCAAATGGATTTAGGTCATATCTAGACCGTGTCATTCTAACTTGGTTGAATCTACCATTTCATTGTAACGCTGACTGTATGTTTAAAGTTGTCCAAGGTTGTTGAAGGTGAAGTTCTGTGCCAGTCTGAAGTATTTTGGCCTAACAGCGATTTACTTTTGGAGGATTGCCCTATATTTTAGCCCCATCTATCTCCTCATTTACCCTGAGCATTTATGACTCTGTTGAAGGCATGATGCTGTCATCACCACACTTGGGGATAGCGTGTTCAGGTTGATGTGCTGTGTTAGTTTTCTATGGGCATAAAAGTAACATTTTTGTCTCATCTGACCAGAGTCCCTTCCTCCACGTTGTAAGTTGAGCTGATGGCACATTCTCTCTCCTGAGCTGTGGATCTCTGCAGCTCCTCCAGAGTTATCGTGAGCATCTTGGCTGCTCCTTTGATTAGTTCTCTCCTTGCCGAGCCGGTCAGTTTAGATGAATAGTCATGTATTGATTGCCATATTCCTTTTACATTGAGATGAAGGACAGAGCAGAGAGATGTCCAAAGCTTGAGGTATTGTTTTACAACCCAACCTAAACCTCTCCACAACTGTTTCCCTGACCTGGCTAGTGTGTTCCTTGGTCTTTAAAAGGCAAATTATTTATTAATGTTCTCTAACAAACCTCTACGGCCTTCACAGAACATCTGTATCTATGCAGAGTGGCTCAAGTGGTAGGGGTTCATCCTGCAACTGGTGGGTTCGAACCCCCCACTCCGTCTGTCTCTTCAGACATTTCACCCGCCTTGGCTGCTGATGGTGGTCAGCAGTGGCACTGACTCTGAGAGAGAGAAACAGGAAGGCACACTTGAAGGACTCATATTGGTTGCTACGTGTTTAGACTTAAATAACTTTGAATAGTAGTCTTGTTTTTGAAAGATATGAGCTGATTCTGATAAGAATAAGTTGTTTTTGCCCAAAAAAATGCAGTTAGTCGTCGAAAGGAAGGCTTACCTATACAGATAGATATTTCAAAATAAACTCTGGAAACCGAGATGTCAAGCAGACCCAATACTGGTCGGGTCATTCTGTAAGTAAACAGAGTTTTTAGAGTCTCAATCTGGAAGTGTCATGACCTGTAGGAGTTTCTTTTGCTGGTATTTTGAGTATTTCTACATTGTTTACTTTGTTCCTTAGGTCTTGCCTTCTTTAGTTCTTTTCTTTATGCTTGTAGTTGTTAGGTGTTTTTCTTATTATCATTTTTTTTTACTACTGCCCTGGACTTGTGTTCCAGCTCATCTGTGTCATTAAGCCTCCCTCCATCAGTTGCTCTATATTCTCCCTGCCACAGCTGCTCCAAATTTCATCAGATTAGCTGTCTAGTTCATTGGTCATTTCTCCACCCTGCCTTTGTATTTAAACTCACTGGATTTTATTGCTCACTGTGGGATTCTACTGTTTGCCTGTCTGTTCATGCCTGGCTCATTGCCTGAGCCTCTGCCTATGCACCTATGTCCTGTTTTTTCCTTTCTAAATTTACCAGTTCATTTATTATTAAATATTTTAACTCACCCAAGTTCCTATTTGCACTTTGGTCCTGCAAGAAATCGCCAACACTGAAAGGAACTTAAAAAGACTAAACATGCTTGAGAAAAACTTTGTATTCAGATGTGAAATGTGTGGTAAAACTGTGTAGCATTTAAATAAGGTTTGCTTATCAAGAATGTCTAAAAGCTCAGTTGTTCTGTCTCAGTGTTGATTTCTTTCTGGAGTCTGCTGTTCGGAGACGTGCTGTGTGTTTTTACTCAGCAGCCATCTCTGAAAAATGTGACTTTAAAGGTTGTGTTTTTTGTAATAAGTAAAATGGCACATTTCGCCATATAAAAGTCAGGAGCTTGAGAATGCTTTTGTCTAACGTTTCTCAGAATGATTTGTTACTAATTCCCCAAAGGAGAAGAACAGATTCCACAATCTTCTATATTTTTCTACAAAAAATTTTTATTTTCCAGTCTTCCTCTTAGAACACAGACCTTAAGTAATCAATTTACGCATTTTGTGCTTTAAAAATGTTTAAACAATGAAACCATCCACTCTCAGACGGTAATCTTATTGCTGTAAATGAAACTCTATACAAGGTCTATGAGGCCCTATGAGGCATGGTCAACTGCATTATAATGAAACATAAGGAGGAAACATAGGAGTTTTAATTTGAATACAATCTTCTTAATAATGGCAAAAGTACAGTGTTTGAGAAAAGTATTCATACGCCTTGAACTTTTTCACATTTTTTATTACAATACAACCAGATTTTATGTGATAGACCATGATAAAGTAGCACCTAATGGTTATTATAAATAAAAATATTTTTTTACTCTGAAGATTTTTCTGCCCCATTTACTGTGATAGCCTTAAAAAACTATGACTAACAGACTAGTCAACCGACTGCCTTCAAAGTCCCACAAATTAGTAACTGGGTCTACCTGTTTCCAATCTGATCTCAATATAAATACAGTTGTTCTGTGAAGGTTTGTTCAGAAGCTTGTTGGAGAACATTAGTAAACAAACATACTAGACAAGGCAGGGATAAGGTGGGAAGAGTATGGCACAAATGCAAACCTAGCATAAAAAGTAGCTAAAAGGCCCATGGTCACTGTGGAGGAGCTGCAGAGATCCACAGCTCTGTTGAGAATCTGTCAACATGACACTTATTAGTTGTTGGGGTGGCGAGAAGAAAGCCATTGCTGAAAAAGTGCCAGAAGTAGTCTAAAGTCAAGTGCAAGTGTAGACGAAGCTGCTCCCATCAATAGAGTCCAAAAGTGAACCCTATTGGCCTACATGCAAAATGCTACATGTGGCAGAAACCTAACAAGCCTCTCTCATTGCAAAATACGGTGGTGGGAGCATAATGCTGTGGGGATGCTTTTCTTTAACTGGGTCAGGAAAGCAGTCAAAATTGCTGACACACACCTTGCTTTAGCGTGTACTGCTAACAAAAATTTTATTTATATTAAATGTAGTTATATTATAAGTACAAATCAGTAGAACTGAATCAAAGAACATAGATGGAGTGGTGTATTTTGGCATCAGTTAAAGTATTGTGTACTAATAGAAAGAACGCTTTTGTAAGAAGGAGCAGTAAAATGGGCTTCTTTAAATGCCTTTGTTGTTACAGTGAGATTAATGTTGGTACAAAGTAAGACAATGATTAGAGGGAGCTAATCTGCAAACCTGTCAAATGATAGACTGGGCAATGTACAGTATTCCTCTCTGCAGACTGAGTCAGGAGGTGTGATGTTATGATGTGTTTTCTATCTGTGTCTCTAAAAAACTTAATCGCTCCACTTCTTGTCTTTGTTTTTGCACACATAACCCAGGCCAGTAGAGAATGACAACACCTTGAGGATCAAAAACGAGAAGACGCGCTCGCTGTTGCTGTTCACCAACGTGACAGAGAAGCATTTTGGCAACTACACTTGCTTCGCTTCAAACCGTCTGGGTGCTTCCAACGCCAGTATGCTGCTGTTTCGTAAGTTATCACACACATCTCACACACCTGTGTGTACAAGTGCATTGATTTTTGTTCCCAAATATGCTCACATTTATCTTTTGGGACTATCTGGAGTTAGACAGGACTGTCTGCTGCAAAAATATTCTAAATCTGTTTTTGCTCTGCATACTGCACAGCCTTCATTCAGCCTTTTCACTCCGTCCTTCTTCCCATTTACGATATTCTCCGCCCCATTTAAGCTTTGCTTGCCTATATTACAGCCTCTTTCTCTTTTTGTGCGCTCACACTCTACCCTGCCATCGCTCGTCTGTTCGCACACCCGCCTGTACACACAGACTGTCGCTCTGTTCTGTCCTGTTACCCGAGAAGTTGTCATTTCTCTCAGAGCCCAATTCACATTAACTGTCCCCAATGAGCGATTTCCTACCCTTCCATTTCCCATCACCCTCCCTTTAGTGCATTTGGCATTACCATCTCAAGTGAGTCCTTCATCTATCCCTTTTCTTCTTCCATTCCTTTCCCCATTATCTCGTCCAGTCTCCCTTCAATGACTCACTGCTCTGCCAGACCCATACATCTTTCTGCTGTCTTTTTTCACCAACGCAGTTACTTCTGTCAGCCTGTCTCTCCGTCATCTGTCCTTCTGCCTCCTTTTCCCTCCTAATCTTCTCCTGCCATCATTAGAACACAACAAACCTGCTACTTTACTCAATCAGCTATGAAAAATCGGACCATAATTTGAACCCTTTTGTGGTATTTGTGTTCATATTCTGTCCCTCGCTGTCATCACCTCACCCTACTTTCCTGCTACTGTACCTCTTTTTTTTTACCATTTTAAGGGTACCACATGCAATATTTTAACACCAGCAGCCCTCAATCATGTCACAATTGGAACATTATTAAAATTACTCTGTTAGTGACTACATTGCGTAGGCCATTGGCAGTCACTGGTAGCTTTCACCTTTCATTCACACAGTACAGCATAAAATACCTGCTTTTATCAATATGAACTCTAAAACAAGTTCAAATAGGAAGACAGAAGGTTAATTAGGGGTTTTACAGTTAGCCATTTAAGCGTTATCCAGCCCTCTAGCTCAGATAACATGTTACTAGTGATATAATAAATAATCACTGGCTTTTTCAAGACAAATACACACACATTACACTAAACAGGGGCTTTGTGTGAAGGTTTTCAGGGTTACACCAGACACTGGGACCAAGAGAGTTTTTTATGTGAGATTTGCTAGTACTTATGGCCACTCTGTTTTAACCTCTGCTGCCATAAATAGTTAGTATTTGCGATTCTCTTTGGGTTATCTAAGACATCTTTTAAACATTTGTGTTTTACTTTTTTTTCTTTTAGAGTTTAAGTGAACCAAATATAGACCACAGTTTGATGTCACATAAATTACAGCATGTAAAGCATTGTGTTGTTAGAAGGCCGGGCTTCCTCTCCTTCCATTGAACCGAAGCCTGGTTATCAAAATCAGGGTGCAAGGTTTTAAGTGCAAAAAATGTGTCTTTGAACTTTAAAGTCTCCTTAACAAGAGGTTTATACCTTCACTCGAGACTTACTCTTACTAACTATTCTAATTTTGAACAGTAGACACTACAGATAAAAATCTGCTTTTATTTAATGATTGGTAGTAAATGGAGAATCTACAGAGGAAGTGCTATCCTAATATTGACCAGATTGACACAAATACTCACCACCTAAAACAATTATTAAATCAACAATGTAGCCCAAGCCCAATATAAACAGAAAATAATTATTATTACTTATCAACCTTTTAATATCAATTTAGTGGAACCAAAACAAAAAACTAGCTTTTAAGAATACTGCTAGTCTTGGACTCATTAAAGAGCTGAACTTGAACCACTCCAAATCTTTCAAAACTATTGTCAATCCATCACTGTTTGTTACGCCATTTTACTTGATAACCAGAAGTCACCATCAACTGGAATAAAAATACAACAATCCAGAATCTACATTTATATAAGTGCAACAGGGAAAGCAAATCAAGAATAAAAACAAAACTTATATTTAAAACATTAATATAACTATACTTATCAATTGGTTATGTTCTTTTTGTATCAGTAAGTATAACCCTACATGCCAGTGCATGCCATTAGATCATGTTATACATTTTTGTTTTAAACCTTTGCACAATTACCATGATACTGTGAAATTATAGTATTTTTACTCAAGATTGCTATTCTCTGAGAAGTTTATGTCGGACCAGGCCTACTTTTATTAATAGATAGCTAAGTCTTGTATGATGGACATCCCCTACATAATGATTTCAGACAACTTCACAATTATATCAAGTCAAAATCATCAAGAAAACAAGTTTAGCTGGGTGATCAGCTCTGAAGTTCTTCTTGCCTCCAACTGAGCTAACCAGCCAAACAGCTTTGCAGTGGTCAGCTGCATGTTTGTAGAGTTTTTATTTTTGCTGTATGTCTGACTCAGCATTGATCACATACTGTTAGGTTTATATCAGATTAACCAAGACACCCCCACATTAACCCCATCTGAGCTGGAATATAAATAATTCCTGTATCAGACGGTGTGCAATGCACTAATTATTGAACACTTCTGAGCTGGATGGAATGGGCTTGCTTATTCAAATGATGATCGCTGAGATACACTGACACCCATGTATTAGAAAAATAAAGTTTGAACAGTGAAGATCCACTCATGAGTCTCACAAACCACCAAATGGACCATTAAATTCCAACACATTTACATGTTTCATTGACAAAATTATATAGATACACATCAGTGGATTGAATTGATGTTTATTTATTCTGATCCACATACAGTAACATATAGTCACTCATGAGAAGGTTTATCACTGTTCCACGTTTTCTCCTAGTTGTGGATGATGGCTCACACTTCCCAAAGCCTTTGAAATAGTTTTGTCTTTCCAGAATGACAGATGTCAGTCACTTTGTTTTTTCATGAATTTCTTTATATTGGGGCAGTGTTGCTTTTTGAGTTTGTTTAGCCTGCTTCATGTTGTCAGACAGGTTCTGTTGAAGTGTTTTTGTGATTTTACAAGTCAGTCAATAATCATTGGTTTAGATACCTTTTTTTCTTCTAATAAGTTTATGTATTAGTTATCTTTGTCTGGTTATGGAGACATTGATAGTGTATAAGGCCTCAGTGGGATAACTAAAATTGCCACAGGACAATCAGTGTCGGTATTTTTTGACCGATGTCAAATGAGTGTTATTTGACGAGTCACAATAAAAGCCCTGATAGTGTTCACACATGCTTTCATAACACAGGATTCAGCATGTTCAGGTTATTAAATCAGGACATTAATGTCACCTTTATGTGTCTGATGTGTCGAACACAAATGCACCAAAGTGATATTAATGACTGCTGCGCCTAATCATTGTTATCAAATGTCATTTAATAAAGCAACAAGTAAAAATCATAATCTCGTTGGTTTTAAGCTTTACAATGCGAGAGATTTGAGTGATGGATGGAGCCATCTGTAGTTTCTCCCTGTGCAACATGTGCTTGTCAAGATTTTTTAAAAAAACATGAAAACCTAATAGATTAGAATTTGTGCAAGCCTGCTATTTATAGTCTAACATGATAGATATGTTCATATTTTTGCATTACAAGTGCACTAAAATGTCAATTATTCTGCACATTTGATGAAGCTCTGCTGGAAATTCTTGTTACATTTAGTTGCCATGTTTCAGTCAGTGACATATACAGAGAGGAAATTGGATACCTGGTTTTATCATTTAATAAATCAGCAGATAGTCAAAAGCTAGAAAAAAATGTATTTTTACTATGAATCAGATTACAAATCGATATGCATTAAGTCATGTGTGAAAAATCTCAGAATCTAGATGTAAATTGTGGTGGATGTGAGCGCTACTGATGTGGAGATTCTGTCCTTCAGAGTGTAAAAACTCATTTTCTATACGATAGTAACTTTGCTTTTTTTTTTCTTTTTCTCCCTCACCCCTCTCAATTTTCTCTTTTTCAATCTCCTATTCTTTTATCCAGGACCAGGAGCTCTCCAGGGGCGAGGGGCCGGTTTACATGCTAGAATGAGAGCCAGCCTGTGCGTTTGGGTTTCCCTCGCTGCTGTTCTTCTGGTGAAAGTGTGAAGCTCTGTTTGTTGGACTCGTCCTCAAACGTTCCCTGAAAGCCCCATTTCTTCCTCTGCTCCCTCTGTCTCTCCTCCCTCCCTCCTCTCAACGGAAGGAAAACGGAAATGAAATTCTTTAATTACGAACCCATCACTGTGAACAAAAAGAATATGCATTATTTCAGGAGCCATTGAATCACTGCATCAAACACGACTACTCCCTTGAACCCCTCCCCTACACAGCCTCAATTCGATTATGAATTCAACTTTGTCACAATATCCCTTTCTTCTGTTTCTCTTTCACGCATACAATTTGTCCTTTTAGCCTTGCAGACTCGTCTGACTTGGTACTTCCCTTCTCCACCCTTTGTTTTCCCCCATTACTCACACTGAGGTGAGGTTGATGGAAAGTGTATATTAACGACCACGGCGACAAATAAGAAAATAGATAATCTAACAACTGTATGGTCATTTATGTAAGATAAAACACAGACTATTGACTGACCAACAATGTTTGCCTTATGGAAATAATACATGAAATCACAATATTTTGGTGGTTATTTATGGAAATGATAGTTATGATGTGATACTGGCTGTCATGTGAAATTTCACCCTATGATCACACACTTAAACCAAGTGACAACACTTGTATGTTTTTTTATTTTACCAGTGTAGCAGTGAAGCTGCTATGAATGATGTCAAAATGTATAAAAAAAAAAGGATGGGTGGTGATGGCGTCAGTCAGTCCCCTTCATGTAATTCGGGGAGGTTTATACTAAGTTTTCGCATGTAGCCCTCACTACCCAGACCTTTTTTAAGCCCCCCCACCCTCCTTGCCTCTCTGTTAAAAGTGCTTTGTCTAGTTGCCCTTCATATTGCTGTAGTGTTCCCAGCTGTGCGTCGCCCCCACAACCATTGTCCTCCCGCTTTTCATTCCTGCACTGTAAATAAACGCAGTACAGAGGCCATGCTGGCGACATCAGGTTGCCCCTCACAAGATCTTCTGTAAGCCTTGACTACACTTAAGTCTTCTGAAGCAGCAAGAGACTGTCTATTGACAAAAAATATCTTCTGTTTCAAAGCTTCTGCTCCATCCTCTTTGTCGCTTGTTGATAGCATGTACTGGTTAGAGATGTTCCCGTTGTGAGTCCATATGCTCCCTGCACTGTGTCTGCTTTTTCTCTGCAAGGTTAGCTGCTTTTACTTTTTTGGTGTTAATACTACTACTACTTCTGATGATGATGATGATGATGATGTTAATAAGTATTTGAATAACTCTAAATAGTAATTCCATGTAAGGAAAAAAAAATGAACAAAATATGATGGTAAGTTGTGCGTGGGGGAAAAAAAGACACGTTTTCTACTTTGCTCACACACATCGAATGACTTCAATGAAGATAAAAAAAAAACAGAACAAAAAAATGTGTAAAGTTTTTGAAGTGATGTGGTCTATTTTGTCATGGCAAGCTTTTTAAAATCACATTTGAAACAGTTCGATGGGGTCATTTCATTCAGGCCCTGAAGCGGTGGCTGGTGATGTAATTTATAATTTGGAACAGTTTATGTATTTGACTTTTCTGTCATGCTTTTAACTGCATCAAACACACATTTACAGCACATCTGTCCGCTTGTCTTGGTGTGTCCTTTACCGACCAGCTAGATAAATGATTTGGATCCATGTCGGTCCCTGGCTATGGCTGTAAGTCAGTTCTTGTTCTGCCAGACCACGGGGAGATAAAGATGTAATTAGCCATTACCTGTGGCTGGCTAAGCGAAGGAGCCCGGGCTCCACCTGTCCTTTCCATCGCTCAGTTATGGCCCCTATAAATCAAGCTCAACGCTGCCACTGACAGGAATCCTCTTCAAGGACAAATCTCACCTTAGTGCACCACTATTCCCTCCAGTGTGTACCTGTGACAAAAAAAAAACCCTGTACAGCACAAACAGTGAGAGGAAATCCCGTATTTGATCATGGCTGCACCCATTTATTTTGTTCAGCTCACATTCAAAGACTATATGCAAATTTGCCATAGCAAGTGCGCACCGAGGGATGAGGTTACCCCAGCTGAACCCTGACTCCTAAAACACAACAGGGGAATTACTCAATACTGAATCAAATGTGTGAATGTGTTTTTGTGTTGTTTCTTTTGGGTTTTTTTTTTTCTTTTTCAAATCAGCAATAACCCCTAAGTTTACTGTGCAAGAGATTTCCATCATGGTCAAATCTGTGGTGTAATTTCAGAAATGATCTGCCATTAATAAGCTCTATCAAAAGTCTGTTGTTGTACTTTTACTGTGTACAGTCCTCTGAAATGATTGTGAAGCTCCGTTTAAATGGCCCTTAATCTAGAAAACTACATGTCGTTTCCTCTGCGATGTATTTGGGTGTTAAAGAACACATTTTGTGCATGCAACTACTTGCTCCCAAAACAATGATGGATTCCATTTCAAGCACAATAGCAGGTTGTTTGTTCTGTAAATCTTTTATTGCCATATTTTCAAACCCTTATTGCCTTTTATTACATTTTTATTTTATTTAGATTAACATATTGTCCCATGTCAGCTTTCCACTGAGGGTTTTTAGTGGTCCTTAACATCTGTATGTACATAATCTGTTGTTGATAAAGATAAAATGAAGATATAAAAAACTGTGGACAAAAAAACAACATACTGTCATGTTTGTCAGCGTGTGTTTGAAAATAGCATGTCAGTATTTGTGTGGGTGAATTTTGAAAAAATATATATAATTGTGTCTGTTATGTTCATGTTTAATGGTGAAAGGTCTTAAAAGGGGTATTGGTTGAAAACTGATTCAAAGCAATTGTATAGTCAGTTTTTTCATTGTACCATAGTACATCTCTCTTTACAAGTTATTTGGCTTCACAACTTGGAAACCTAACTTGACTTACTTTAAATTTTTTTCAGTTCTCCGTTGATTCAAATAGGAATTTGTTACCATTCTTCTAGATTTTTAAGTCATTTTACCACATTTACCCGGATACATTGGATTTAAGAAGTAAGAAACTAAGGTGTCATTAGCGGGTGATATCTTGCAGGAGTGACATTTAGTCATGCCAACAGCAAGTGGCTGTTTTGATATCTTTCAGTTGGAGAGTTTGACTTTTTACGGCACTAGTGGCCTTTATTTTTCTAATTATTTCAACAATAAAGGTGTAGAGAAAGCTTTTAAAAATAAACGCTTTGGAAAAGTTATGAGCAGTTGAAATATTTGAGTAGATAATTTTTTGAACATCTTAGTTTGGAAAAACAGAGATTATGGCTCCAATCCTCATTTCTCCCATGCTAAAACAATTTTAATCATTAACATTTCATGCCATTTTGAATTTATAAATCCCTACACCGCTGTCACATTTACTATAAACTCTGCAGTTATTTTCATTGAAGATCAAGGTTTGCAGTCCATTAACCAAAATGCTCCATGGGAAATAATAGTTGGAAAATAGAATGTCTGAAGTAAGGCCAAATCAGACTTAGATCTGATGTCTTGCTGTGGATCACTCTCTGAATGTTTTAGTGTAGTAAAACAGGGATTATGCAAAGCTAACAGCTAGTACCAAAGGCAGTTTTGACACCTTTCAACTGGCTAGTTTGGATTTTTCTGGACTGTCTTGAGACGAACAGTCATTATCTTGCAGGAGAGTTCTCTGCATGTCCTATTTCAGGCGAAACTGTAGAATTAGCTATTCATTGTGTGAATTAGAATTCATAAACTTTTACACTCCTGACATCTTTATTTTATTTATTGACACCAGAGATCTGGGAGGTTTGTGGGCTATCGGCCAAAATGTTTTAATCCCGTACTGGAAAGAGAAACGTGTTAAGAATGCTTCGCAAGACTAACTGGTGGATAAAGTAACAAAGTATAAAAATCAATAATCAAATCATTGTTTGTTGTTGCTTTTACACCACAAGAAGTCATAAAATCTTTGGGACTAGAGTTGTTTTGCCAATAAAGTGTTTTCACATCCTCCTGGTGAGTATGAATTGACGCATGGTCTGTGCTAAATCTCCCCATTGGTGGCCCCACTTCACACCCAAAAAGTTAAGCACAAAACAAAGTAATTTGCTCTTGAAATTACCTCCCTGTGATTAGGCATTAGTGCAACATTTCTTTCTGTTTCTACAAAATACTAAGTGCTCAAACCGTCTTTATAGCATCCAGTTTCAGATAAAACCTAAACCATTACTAAAACCCTTGCTTAACTTGAGGTGGCCACTCCTTTAGGTAGAGATCTTTGTTGTTTTTTTTTTGCAAACCTATAATTTAATATTTATTATCAATGTGTGAGCAACAGATTGATGACAACGGGTCTTTCTGTTGCATTTTGTCATAAATGTAATTCTATATACCCAAGCTTAGGGCTTTGCTTAAAGCCATACATGATTCACACTAGTATCATGACATGCAGAGATGGTTGTGGCTGGAAGAAGATCCCTGGGGTGTAAAATTTTAGGGCAGATGAAGTTCCTTCTGAGAAAGAAACCAGTCTAATGGTCCTGTGGGATGATACCCTGACAATACAAATCCAAAAGTTCAAAGCCAGAGAGAGATGCAATGACGCTAACCAGACAGTGAACTCTTCATTGAGAGGAAGAAGACAGACAGGCATTTAGATTGCATTTCCAAACTTGAGCACTGGGTGTCCCCCAGGGGAGGATGTAGCACGTTCTATTTATGGTTGCACCATGTAATATGAACATCATTAACATAGCCTTGATCACAAATGCAGTCTGGCCTATTTGGAGTAAATAACACCCCAACTGGGTTGCAATGAGTTTACAGTGATATAAACAAGACAATTCTTCAGTCCCTAATTACATTCGGCGTACCCTGATGAGAAAGTGTTGATTGGCTCCTGTAGCTGAAGGTTATGATGATCTAGTTACTGAGTCATTCTTAATAAGAGGCCTTGTTGTTTAGAGATCGCAAAACTTCAGCCGGTTTACAGTATGTAGCATGTTAATGCACTTTAAAATCTGTACTTTGGTTCTTTCACTTGTCTCATAAAGGTTTAGTCAAAGAATTTTAAATGAATGGATTAGTTTGATATTTATTTATTTATGTGGCATATCTTTAACATTGTAGAAAATGGATTAGAAAGTATTCAGAGGAATCTGCTTTTTACAAAAAGGGTTAAGTAATTAAGCTCTTAATACAAGTACTGTACTAAATACAAGTACTGTACTAAAATAATATATTTAACTGTAGAAAAGTTAATGTAGTGTAGGTTTAGCTGGAACAACCTTAATATAATATGTTGTTTAATATATGGCAGTAGGCTTAGACCACAGCCCTTCTTACAGCAGCTTTACTGCAAATACTGGAATAGACTTTCAATCCTCAACACAATAGTTAATCAATACATTTGACTGAACAGCTTTGAAATAGAGCAATATCGCCGCAGCCTCAGAAACTCGATTGATCAAGTGTCTATAACCCAGCCTTAGAGCAGAGAGCATAATTCATCATGCCTGACACAAGACACCCCTAATTGCACTTCGATTTTAGGCCCTTCTCTAAAACTATTTGGGCAAGCTGTAATGTCAGCTTGGTAAACTCTGTACTCAGAAGCACGAGTCACATCCAGGGAAATAATTAATCATTAGTTTCCCCTTTCAATTCAATTCAGCCTTGTATTTTTATTGTTTGTTTTGGTACATGACATTCCTGTAACAATGCATGTGCAATTTAGTGACAGGATCACTGCTATACAGACTTACATTTAGCTATTATGTCTATATGGAGAAACCATGCGCAGGAACAATAAATTATGTGTACGAGATTAGTTTAATTTGTGAGATATAGCAGGGCCTCACAGCAACTAGAGGCAAACCAAAAGGATATGCTACACCAGAGTGATAATTGGATATGAATCAATATCATTATTCTAAATCCCCTGCTCATGTCCTTTACTGCAAAGCACGCCTAATTCCCATATATTATCCCAATCATCCATTGTTTACCAGCTATCCCGTGGCCCATTCAGCTCTCGTGGGCAAAGTCAGTGTTGCAAGTTTATTAAGGCGCAATACAGTTTCATTACAGCAGCTAATGTATGCACCAGTATGGATGACTGGGTGGATACAGACGGACGGACAGACGGACGGGCAGATAGAGAGAGAGAGAGAGAGAGAGAGAGAGAGAGATAGAGAGATAGAGAGATAGAGAGATAGAGAGATAGAGAGATAGATAGATAGATAGATAGATAGATAGATAGATAGATAGATAGATAGATAGATAGATAGATAGATAGATAGATAGATAGATAGATAGATAGATAGATAGATAGATAGATAGATAGATAGATAGATAGATAGATAGATAGATAGATAGATAGATAGATAGATAGATAGATAGATAGATAGATAGATAGATAGATAGATAGATAGATAGATAGATAGATAGATAGATAGATAGATAGATAGATAGATAGATAGATAGATAGATAGATATGTGGCTACAGATGCAATCTTGTCAATCACTCCCCGCTCTATGAGCAGAAGCATCTGTCTAATTAACAGCATGCCGTACTCCACTGGCTGGGCAACAAGAAAATTCATGCGGGCCGCACATCATAAAGCAGGAATCTCACCCACCACGTCTTTCCTAGTCATTAAGTCGCCCACCTCGCATCATTAACATAGAGAGTGTACCATTACTTGGCCTCTGTGAATAACCGTCCCACGCTCTGCGTTTGCTTGTCAATCAACCGATGGGTAAATATTGGTTGCAGCACAAGGACTGACAGGGAGAAAAAAAAATAGATATTTTTTCACAACTGGTATTTTTGTGCTTATTAATATTACATTTATGCTACAGTTCTGTTGCAAACCAAGCTAATGTGAAGTCACAGCTGCAGGATAATATGACAGAATCTGGGATACGTGAGAAGATAGTATAGGGGCTGTGTGTCTCCGAAAGGAAATTACTGCTGGGAATAAAAAGAGAAAAATGTCCAATTGGAAACTAATAACAAATTTTACTTGAGGAGTCCCACTGTGTATAATTGCTGGAATAAACTGAATAAGTGTGGAATGTAAAACCCATCTCTCCTCGTTCCTCTCATTGCCCATTTCTCTATACACACATTCTTTGGTTCATGGGTTTTACCATCCGGGTTCTGTTTTGTTTTGCAGGATCTGCCGCCCCTCTTTCCTACAGGTACACCCACTTTTTTGCTTTTTATAGAGATGTATTGTGTATAAACTAGCACAAGTGCTGAAGTGATGCATGTTTAAATATGCATTATCCATTAGAAATTTCAAGGGCCTCATATGTGCGCAGTATGTGTGCATCTGTGTGCTTGTGTTCTCTCTAAGCTCCGCTGGGCAGGTTGTTTGTTTCTTTCATAACATACACCTGGAATGCAAGTTTTTATTACATTCCTAGAGATCTTATCAATGTAAACACTTAAGACAGATTGAAAGGAACAAAACATTTGTTTTCCATCCTGAAAGGTGTTGCTCTGTGCTCTAAAATTATGATTGTATGTTTTTTATTTAGCTGCGGATCTTGTCTTTTTTTAACCTTTATTTTATTGCTGTTGGTATTTTTTTCCTTTTTTTTCAAAATCCACAAAGTGGAAAATGATATCAAGTGGAGGGAGACAAAAAATAAAACAGTTTTGTTTTTAACAGACCAGTTTTGAGTGGTTTATTGCTGAAAATGGGGCCGCGTGTGTGTGATTCAAAGCAAAGTGAGGTCAGCTGGTTGCTTTACCTTGTTTTTGGCTTCCTGCTGTGATAAAACGTCTCTGCTTTTGGAGTGTAAGCAAGATTGTTTTTGAGGTGTTGTTGTCATTGTTTTTGTTTTTTTCTTTGCTTAAAGAAATATCTGACGTGTGGTTTATTAGTACTCTTTCATTTCGGGCTTGCATCAATTTGTTAACCAAAAACAACAATCTGTTGTGAAGTTATTGATTGACTCAGCCATCATCATTCATTTTTGATGTAAAAATTATAGCTGTCACTGCATGTGTGGTGTTCATTTCCTTTCCAGACTATTTAATTAATTAATTTGCTTTAAATAAATAGCTATTGTCCTGGCTAAAGGTCACTCTCCAACCCATTTTTAAGAATTTTACAGCTGAAATCTATACAGATTATTATCAGCACTTTAATTAATCAACATACCTGTTTTAAAGGCGTCAATATCAGTACACTGTTGTTAGCCTGGTGGGAATATCTCGAAATTAATAGGCCTTCAATTCTTCCATACAGGTGAACAGCCATCTGGAACAACCTAGGCATCCTGAAAACTAGAGGAGCTCTTAACATTTCAACATGGAACTGTAAAGGAAAAAAAATCATCAGAGGACATATTTGATGGAAAATGAGAAGAGAAGAGAAGAGAAGAGAAGAGAAGAGAAGAGAAGAGAAGAGAAGAGAAGAGAAGAGAAGAGAAGAGAAGAGAAGAGAAGAGAAGAGAAGAGAAGAGAAGAGAAGAGAAGAGAAGAGAAGAGAAGAGAAGAGAAGAGAAGAGAAGAGAAGAGAAGAGAAGAGAAGAGAATATGGACTTTATTAATCTCACAATGGAGATATTACCTTATTACAGCAGATCTTTGTAACACACAAGTAGGTTGCAGATAGTTAGGAAAACGTGCAAAGTAGAACAAGGTAAATGTGCAAAAACAAGTAGTAATAATAGAATAAAATAAAAGAAAAATAACTTATGTGCAAAAAATAAAAAGCAGAGGTGATTTTGCTAAAGTGACACTGATTGCAGGTATTTGCAAATGAAGAGGATATCACATGACTTATTATACAGTAGAACTGAACAGTCTGACAGCGGTGGGGATGGAGGACCTGCGGGAGCGCTCCTTCCTGCACAGAGGGTGTCTCAGTCAGCCACTGAAGGAAGTTGCTCAGCTCCTCTACAGTCTGGTGCAGTGGGTGAGAGGTTACGTCCATGATGGGTGTGAGCTTGGCTAACATCCTCCTCTCACCCACCACCTCCACAGAGTCAAGGTGGCAGCCCAGAACAGAGCTGGCCCTCCTTACCAGCTTGTTCAGTCTCTTACTGTCCTGCTCTTTGATGCCTGGGACCAAGCAGATGACAGCAAAGAGGATGGCAGAGGCTACCACATAATCATAAAATGTCCTGAGCAAAGGCCTGCACACTGAAGGACCTCAGTATCCTCAGAAGATGAAGGAGACTCAGGCCTTTCTCCTACAGGGCGTAGGTGTTATGGAACCAGTCCAGTTTATTGTTGAGGTGAACACCCAGATACTTAAAACTGGCCACAACTTTTAATGTTTTACAAGATTCATTAGGCATTTCAAAAATAAATATTCAATATTACCTGCTAAAATCCATTATCCTGTCCAAATGTACAATTTAGCAAACTCCTCTAGTAATAACTAGCTCCCTTAAACTCCAACCCCCAAAGTTACATATATAAAACTTTCAGAATTATATTTAACAGTTTCACTTCCTATTAGTAAATGGAATGTTGATTTAGGTTGATTTAGCGATTAGAGTAAAATTTGCACAAACAAATTACCCAAAATGCCAACATTCAGCTTATACAATACAAAATTCTACATTGAAAGCATTGCACAGGACAAAAGATGTTCCAAATAGGTTTCTCAAGCGTAACAAAACAAAAAAGTAATTGTCCTTCTTGCATGTTATATGCACCTGCACCTCTCCACTTTTGACGTTATTTAGAAATTATGTTGTTAAATAAATAGGGCATAAAATCTTTTGATAATTGACTCAGGAATATGCCAAGGGCTCAGAACTTTAGAACTGGGATGTTTTTTTGTTTAAGTATTTCTGCATGTTCTGTATACTGTGTTTATGATTATTGTCAGGAATATTCTTTAATTTTCCTGTTATGTTTATCTTCCTAATAGTGGAATATTGAAAGCATTTTTTGGTTCTGTTAAACTGTATAAGCTGTATATGTTTAATAAACAAAAAAATGTTTGGATAATGGTAAACCACAAAGGCTCTTGCAGCCTCTAACACAGTAGTGTCCAAACCCGGTCCCCAAGGGTCAATGTCCTGCATGTTTTACTTATTAGCTTGTCTTAGTACACATGAATTAAAGGAATGGGTAGTTCATGTGCTGGTCATCTTCTACACTGCCATCATTCAGTCTGTCCTGTCTTCATCCATCTCAGTGTGGTTTGGCTCATCCACAAAACAGGACAGGTCCAGACTGCAACGAATGCAACCAGGACTTATACAGGTCTAGGGTAAGGAAAAGAGCTGGTACAATCTCTGCAGACGTCACACACCTGCCTTCAGGCCGTCACTACAGAGCGCTGTTTACTAAAACCAGCCGCCACAGAGACAGTTTCTTCCCCCAGGCTGTTTCTCTGATGAACATTTAATAGAGTACCAAACAACTGCATACTGAAGTTGCAAATGCACCTTTGCATATATGTATATATATTTAAGGACATAAAGATATATGCATAAATATATCTTATAAAACTTTTTAAAAAACCCAGAGAGCAAAGTGTCCCGGAGTCAAATTCCTTGTTTGTATGTATGAATTTGGCAATAAAGCTGATTCTGATTCTGATATGTTCCTGGATAACTTGTTAACATGCTGATGAGCTAGTTAAGCCATTGAAATGCATTGTGTTGGAGCAGAAACATATCTAAGACATGCAGGTCACCAATCCTTGAGGACTGACGTTGGACATCCCTGCTTTAGCAAGTTAACTTCCAGGTTTACTCCTTATTTACCTCATTTCATCTTCCCATCACCTTTGACCAGCCTTCTCAATCCTGCAGTACAAAAGTATCCCCATAGAATGATGATTCCATCACTATGTTTTACTGTGGGGATTATGTTCAGGGTGATGCTTAGTAATTCCACACAATGTTTTGCATGTAGACCAAAAATTTAATTTTTTTCTCAGTTGACCAGAGCACCTTCTTACGTCCAGTTTTGTGTCACCTATATAGCTAGCGGCAAACTGCATTATATGACTTCTTATGATTTTGTTTTAACTGTGGCTTCCATCCTGCCACTCTTCCATTAAGGTCAGATTTGTGGAATGCATATTTAATAGCTGTGCAGTTGACAGACTAGCCCACCTGACCTGTGGATTTCTGCAGCACCTCCAGAGATACCATAGGCATTTTGGTGGCTTCTCTGATTAATGCTGTTCTTGCCAGGTCTGTCAGTATAAGAGGTCCGATATGTCTTGGTAGGTTTGCAGTCATGCTATATGTTTTTGCATATTTGCATGACGTGTTGAACTGTTTTACAACCTAACCATGCCTAAAATCTTTCCTCAACCTTATCCCCAGATCTGTATAGTGTTTTTGTCTGTCTTCATAATCCCTATTGTTCTTTAAGGCTGTCACATAACAACTGGTTTCATAGTGAGATTAGATTACACACAAGTGGGGTCTAATTTCTGTAGCTGTGATTTTTGGATCCAAATGGAACATTTGTTAAAAGAATATATATATGTACAAAGGAAAACCATGTATCCGTTTAATTTTACATCAAAAGTATGCACTACTTTGTGTTGGGCTATAACATTAAACCCAAATGAAATACATTAAAGATTGTGATTGTACTGTGACAAAATTCGAAAATGAGAAAAGGGATATTAATGTGTTGGCAAGCCATTGTTAAAGAAGAAAATCACCTCAGTTCAGCAAACAACCAATATATCAATGATGCTATTAAAACAAACAAATGTTTTTTTTTTTACATTTTTATGTAATTTAACAACAGATGCTAATGATATTTCAGTTTTTTTAAGGGAAATAGGGCAACCTGCTTCATTCTCAAACAATTTCTATGCATCCTAACATTATCCTATAAAATTCCAGGCAATTAAGACTCGGTTTTAACAGAATTATATTGATTTGTAACATATTACTGTTAAAATTTCAAATTCAATATAATCAAATGACCTAACTTTATGTGTAAATGCAGATGGGAGTTTTGCAGAAATCATTTTACTTCAAATCAAATTTGCTCAGGTTATTTTCAGCTTGTTAAACTTGTAGAGCAGTATTCATCCTTAACCCAAATACTGTACATTTAAATGAGTATGTGCATATGTTGAGTGCGTGTTTATAATTTATAGTAATTTCTGATTTTCAGTGTAACAATTTTTGCTATGTTTGTGACAGGTGTGTCTTTAACTGTCAGAATGCACGGTCTTTAAATCACTGTAAATAAAATGTTTTCAAGGAGTTTCTCGTCCTGTTTCACTTAAACAAATAAAGGTTCTAAGCAGACAGCTTATTCTTGAACTTGAAATGAAGTTGGTCCACACAGGAGACAAATTTAGGTTTTACTGTAGCTCATCAGGGCACATCACGCATTTAAAGCTGTTTTACAAGAAAAAACTCAGTGAGACCTTTAAAAACCTTTTGCACCTTCAGGGCTCTGATACAAGTGCTCTGCAAAAGAAGAAAATCTTGTTTCTAGATCATATCAAGGATTTTCTGTTCTTAAAAACATACAGGCATGTCTTGCATACAGTATGATATCCCTCTTGTCTGAAGGTGTCCAGACTAATCTGGAGGAAAAAAGCAACCTGCAGAAAAATAATAAATTGCTTACTGTTGCATTGCGGTTTATGTCAGCATGCAGACAAACTGCATAATTGTCTTCCAATACACTGACATATGTAATTTTTTACCCCATCGGTCACTGAGATGCAGGTTTGTGCTGAGACATGACCTATTAATGAACCATCAGTGCTAACTAAAGAGTGACGGATTAAAAAAGCTGAGACCATGAGAATTTAATGCTCAGCAAGATTCAGATTTCACTGATTCAAAGAGATTATTTTACCACTCAGAACTGGAGGGAGGAACAACAGCAGCATGACAAAACAAGCCCAAAGACAGGTCAGTCTGACTAAAAGCCAGTCATGTTCTAAAGTGTTTTTGTATTTAACTGGATATATTTGACTGGTTTTAGATTACAACAATATTTAATTAGATTTTTAAATATTTTTGAGGTCTGTTTGGAATGATTTTTTTTCCTACTTAAAATTAGTAAATACTACATTGCATAACATTCAATATTTTTAACATGTTTCAGACAAAAATTCTTGGTTAGCTGGATCACTGGATTAATGGAGCTACAGCTCAATTTCTCCATTTTAAGTCATACATATTAAGTGCACTCCCCATCCCCCACACCGCCATACTAAATATTACTATTTTGTCACATTAACTTGGAACATAACATGTTGGCTGATGTTAGCAACCAAACTACCTGTCTTTTTAATTATCTAGACAATACTTTTTTGCTATTAAAAACCAAAGCCACAGATCATGTTACTCAAGAACCCCCAGATCTCTCATAAAGAACCCTAAATAAGAACAATCCTCTGGTTTAATTCAGAGAACTTTGGATATAATGAAAAAATATATTTGTACAGCACTGATAAAAGTGAAGCTTAAAAACGATTTTAAACCATTTATCAGAATCAGAATCAGAAAAGCTTTATTGCCAAGTACGTTTTTGGACATACAAGGAATTTGTTTTGGCGTAGTCGGTGCAATATAATACAAATTAAACAGTATAAACATATCTACAATATAATATAAATATATGTGCACAGTTTTAAGTGAGTGAGAGTAAATATAGAGCAGTATTGGGTGCGAGAGCAGTACAACAGTGCAGGTGATCATTGTGCAAGTATGGCAGTGCAAGTAAAGCAGGAGTCCAAGCTGAGCGTTAATGTAACGCAGTTACAAGTTACAAGTGTCCTGTCAGCAAAAAAAAAGGGGGGGGGGGGGGGGGGGGGGGGGGGGGGGGGGGGGGGGGGGGAGAGTGTCAGGGTGGTGTCCGGGCTTTGTTAACCAGGCTGGTGGCAGATGGGAAAAAACTGTTCTTGTGGCGTGAGGTTTTGGTCCGGATGGACCGCAGCCTCCTGCCAGAGGGGAGAGTCTCAAAGAGTGTGTGACCGGGGTGGGAGGGATCAGCCAGAATCTTCCCTGCCCGCTTCAGGGTCCTGGAGGTGTACAGTTCCTGGAGCGACAGTAGACTGAAGCCAAACACCTTCTCAGCAGACTGAATGACACGCTGCAGCCTGCCCTTATCCTTGGCTGTAGCAGCGGCGTACCAGATGGTGATGGAGGAGGTGAGAATGGACTCAATGATGGCTGTGTAGAAGTGCACCATCATAGTCTTTGGCAGATTGAATTTCTTCAGCTGCTGCAGGAAGAACATCCTCTGCTGGGCTTTCTTGATGAGGGAGCTAATGTTTGGCTCCCACTTGAGATCCTGGGAGATGATGGTTCCCAGGAAGCGGAAAGATTCCACAATGTCAATTGTGGAGTCACAGAGGGTGATGGGGGCAGGTGGGGTTTTGGTTGCCAATATAGCATTTGTATACCTTAAATACTGTGACAAATTTCACTGCAATATTTAACTGATGCAATATTTGTTTATCTAATTCAAAAACCCTCAAAATATCTATTTTAATTTAAAAAAAATATTATTTATTTTCTTACTTCTAAGCAATGATATTTTCAATGTATGGGAATATCTCATTTCATGCTGAAGTCTAATAGAGGGTTGTCACCCAAGTGTTGGAAAATATTCATGCTATGCTTATAGGATTGGTATGGCTATGCTTAAGTATGTTTAATAATGTGTGAAATAAAATGTATTGTGTAACTTAGAGGCCTCCAAGCAGGCTTATATTTGTGTGTGTTGGACTTAGATGTCATCTGCCCAGTAACTGAAGATATTTTTGGATGTGTCTCTGTAAATCTTCTGCCTAACGACAAGAACATATTTCTGTATGTAAGACTTACTTTTGCCCAGTGACAACAAGATATGTTTATATTTCTACATATGTAAATAAAGGTCAAAAGTAGAAAAACAGGAAGTGTCAAAAAGTCAGCTGAATGGGTGTCAGACAGCTCCAGATATGAAATCAGACAGTCGATTAAAATGTGTGTTTTTTCATGTACAAGTATACGCCAGGCTTTTGAATAAAGACTGCTGTTTTTGGGGAAGTAATCAGACGTTTCGGAAGTTTCAGAAGGATTCGGACGATCTTCTCCCTGTACAGGCATCTAAAGACTGCAGTCTCCGTGTTTCTTTTATTACTTTGTTTTTTATTAATAACAGTATAGGAGGTCTTAGCTTTACCAAACAAACGAGCATGCAGGAGTTTAGGGATAACTCCAACATTTTTGGTGACCCCGACGTGATTTGGGAAAAGCGGAGACTTTCGGCTAAATCAGAACTTCACCAAAAGACTCTGACACCGGGGTACCCCCGCACTTCTTACGAGGTAAGCAGAAACGAGGTAAGCAGAAACCTGTTTAAACAAACTCTGCACTTTTGGCATTGTCGATGGGCCTAAATTCTTGGTGTCAGATGTCTGAGTAAGTGAAATGTTCTGCTAAATTTAACATGTGTAAAGTATGCATTATGGTACTGTAAAAGGGTTAGAGGCCTGTAGTTGAGATACTACAAATTCTGGGGTTAAAGTCCCCTTGGGCGTTCAAGTCCCCATAAACCAGTAAAAGAAGGTTAGAGTCCTTCTGCGGGGTTCGAGTCCCTATAAACCAGTAAAAGAAGGTTATTGTCCTTCTGCGGGGTTCGAGTCCCCATAAACCAGTAAAACAAGGTTAGAGTCCTTAAAATAGGGTTAAAAGTCCCTAGGTTGTGCATTGTATTCTGGAGTCAGAAAGCTAAGACCGGGCAAAAAACACAAAGGTTTGAATGCTGTGTTTTATTTGAGTTCTGTCTCAATAAAACCAGATTACAGATGTGGTAAATCTTAAAAACACATAGTCAAAAGTCCCGTGAAGCTATGAGCAGGCTGTGAGATCAGTGACAGTCAGTGTGAGTGTGAGTTATAAATAACATTTGTAACAAGACCAGCATGATAACCTATGAGCTGGATAGGATAATTCAGCAAGGCTAGTTAGAAACTGGAGCGCACAAAAATTAAACTAATCTCATGTTTCCTAAAAGACTGCATAGAAAAGGCCTTCAGAACTGTGGAGTTATTTTCCACCACAGTACCAAATCTTTTAAGCATGCTTTTTCTTTATTTTAAAACAGATCTGTGTTTTTTGTTTGTTTTCGGCTTTTTAGCATAATGTTTGTCTGAAGCTGATTATGAACTGGGTTAGGAGCAAATATGATTAATCAATTACAGCATTAAAAGATATGGCTGAGAAAACATATTCTGAAAAGAGATGGTTTAAAATGTCTTTGAATTCTTGAAGTTTCAAATTTGGCCATATGTCTGTCTTTGATGTTTTGTGTTTGTTTTGTTGGAATGAATGTTTGTTTATATATTGCATGACACAATAATTCCATATTTGGCACAAATTGTGTGCATTCTTGATTTTTCCTCTTTGAGAGAAGTTAAATTTCAGCTCTGTGAAATGACCTTGACACAGAGATGCTGCTGAGAGATAAAGATTGTAACTCTACCCTGCATGTGTCAAACTCAAGGTCCGCAGGCCAAAACCGGCCCCCAGAAGTTTAGTGATTCTCTAGAAGTAGAGCCTTTGATATGGTGATTGTGTGCTTGAATGTTATTTTGTCAATCAATAAGCAGTTTTGTCTACATTCTGCCACAATCTGCCTTTTGAAAATGTTTTGAATCTTGCTCTTTATGTAAAAAAAAAGAGAAATTGGGTAAAGTCTGCAGACACGAAATTAACCTGGATTGAAGCTCTAACTATGTTTATTTAATCTGAGATCTTCTCCAAATGCAACAGTATATGTCAGTCTACATGAGATACTAACAACTTCACCTACTGGTATAATATAAAGATCTGAGTGAATATGTGAAACAAACAATGATGAAAGTTTTTCAACAGGTGATGCTCATCCAGGAGAAAGACAGTGTTCCTAGGAAATGCAGCTCATTCATTAACAATCAATTTTTCTGCTATAGGTGGAAGTTTTGCTGACTAATCATAGGCTGGATGTATGAAACATTATGTGCACAGACCAAATGACCAAGGTTCTGACTGACTTATGAACCTCACTGACCTGACAATGATAACATGACACCCAACAGATAACACCTTTAAGGTGGACCCACTAAGACCACCTTATTGATTCTTGCTGAATAAAAAAAAAAGAATTGAAGCGTCCAAAACAGACCTAGTGGAAACAAAAGGGGTTATGAGGAAACGATGTGCATTTTAAGAATAATAGAAGTCAAATTATGTTCAAATTTTTGCAAATAAAATTACTCTGACAGAGAAATAAGTAAGTAGTGTGTGAATGTGTGTGAATGGGAATGACTGATTTCATTGTAATGCATCTTTGAGGGACCTTAAAAGCGCTAATAAAGGTCTAATGTTCTGATGATCATTGCCAAACTTATATCTTAATAAGGTTTCCAAAATATTTTCCGAAAAATCATATAAAGATAGCAAAGGTTCTACCTGTATTGAAAATATTGATAACCATAAGAAAGTTCATAGACCCGTCTTCAATTTTTCACAATTCTTTTACAAACAGGTTATTTAAACTTTCATGTGGCCAAATGTCTGTATTTGACTTTCTGTTTTTGTGAAATAAATGTCTGTTTCATGTTATGTAAAAATTAGAGTCCTCAACATTACCATAATAATATTAGGTTAGTTCTCTATGGTAAAACAAAAAAAATTTTTTACAGACGTTTAGACTTTTTCCAGTCAGGTTCAAAATTATCGAATTACACTCAAACTTAACACAAGATGAAATGAACCTTAACAGAATTACTGGACTGGACTGAAATAGAGAAAACTTGAGTTAATTGAAACAAACTTTAGTTACTTGAACTAAATACAAAGCTGACTGAAACTGTACGGTGTATCTATAAAACTGGGTAAGACAAACTAAGATATAATATGCCCTTCATTTTTTGTGTTCATCAGTGAGTGAGTTTTTATGTATTTTTTTTTTTTTATAAGAACTAAACCAAGCACTATTTAAATTAATAGCAACTACCAAAAATAGTGATCTCATTTTTAAATGTAATAAGGACTTACTTTATTAAAAAAATAAAATAAAGTCCCCAATAAAATAAAATATGATAAAAAAGAATAATAAGAATTTGGAGAAACAGAGGCTTTAAAACCTCTGCAGGAACAGCACTGACACTGTTGAAAGTAGCAAAAATAACTTTGCATATGTTTCCGCAAAAGGCTGCATCTAAACTTCCCCTCACACTGAACATGTCAGATTTGTTATTTATAGATGCGGACATCCTGAAAGACTCACACTGACACCAGCAACAGAAGTTAAAACTTGGCTGAACAGTGGACTTGTTAAACAGAATGACATCTATCAGATAGAAGATAAACCAATCCTCCCGAAAAAAAATTTATACAACACAGCAGCTACAGTGACACATTGGGAAGACCTACATGTCAAGGAGGGAATATGTTACAGTTAATCATAAAATATTTTTTGATAAATCTACAAAACCTAGTCATTCTTTGTTTAAAATATATGATGCCTCTATTATGAGAAAAAAAAGATTGATTCTTAATCAGCTTTTGAGACTGATTAATTTTAATTCAAATCAACCTATCAGTTGCACTACATTACAAAAATATATTTTAGCTGTAACACTATTGCTATAGAAAGATTTCATTATTTTCAACTTTCACTCTAATATAATATATATAGGTGTGACTTCCTTCCCCACAAGCAAACATGACAAATCCCAGATTAACCCTTGTCAGTTCACCTTAGAAACACATTTAAAGTTTTTGTTGTCAAAGTACCTTGTATAACACATTGTATTAATGGCTCTGTCTTTAGGCCTGACAGCAACACCCGAAGGACTGAGGGTTAGACAGTATCCTCCATCTCTCCCTGTCACACTGGGCGAGATGGCAACCCTATCCTGTCAATTCAACGTCAAGTCCCTTAAGTATGGGGTTCAATGGTTCAAAATGAAGCCTGAAAAGCAGCTCATCCCAAAGTCGCCGAGGCAGATCTTTGTGGAGAAGAATCAAACCTACTCTCTGGTGATCACTGAGGTGACACTGGAGGATTGTGGGTGGTACTACTGGGTGGTGAACATCCTACAGAAAGACCCAGAGCTGGGAAATGGGACCAAGCTGCTCGCCTTGGGTGAGAAACAAATAGTCTGTTTCAGAAATGAACATGGCCGCAATTTATTAGGCCTGCCGTATTTGGGAGATGTTACTGTGCTGGTAATTATGTCTCATTTGTATCCTCTGTGCACCAGTGCTACACTGTTTAGTGTGGTCCTGATGAGGGCCATGCATCACCGTGAAAGAACGGCATGGCCGGGCTCAATCTATAAAAATTCAAGTAGTGAAATTCCCTCAGAGTTCATCTTTTTGCCTGAGCAGTTTCATGACAGATCTAGAAATAATCACCTCGGCACCATTCGCTGTGCCTTGTATCGATCTTGCCCCGGGAATTGAAACTCACCAGAAAACAAGGCGAGGAGGGATGGCCAAATTATTATGTGGAAATCCTTCATGCGGAAGAAAAGCTTTCTTTTGATTTCCCCTGGATGTTGTCCCCACAGAATAGCCAACATGTTTTACACGTTTATATTGTTATTTTAATCCCTTTTCTTGCTGTTGTCTTTTTTTGTACTTTAGTTAGTTTCAATTTATGACTTTATTTGTTGTAGGTGAAGGTTTTGTTATTTATTGTTTGCCTAAAATGTTTTCAGTACTGTAGGGGTGTTAAAAGAAGAATCAGATACAAAGGCTTTCATACTTCTGTGAACCTTTTGACATTTTGTTAAATTACTGCCACAAACGTCAGGATTTTAGAAGACAGAGCAATACAAAATATAAATTGTAAAGTGGAAGGAAAAGGCTACATTTTTTACAAAATAAAATTTGAAACATGTGGTCTCCAGTTGAATTTAGCCTTCTTGCGATTAGACTTTGTAGAGCCACCTTTCACGTCATACCGTCACTGTCTGACAAATATCTTTCCGTTTTTATTCATTTTGTTTTATTCATTTTCTGAAAAGTTCTCTTTTTGGTGATACAAGCCTTTCTATACTTCCTTTGCCAATTCTGCCTTGCAAAATAGCTCCATCTCAGGTGGATTGAATGGAGAATGTCTCTAAATAACAAAGTTCAACTTCCTACCACAAATTGTCAATTGGATTTAAATCTGGACTTTAGGCAAGTCTGACACAGAAACATGCTTTCTAAAAACTGTTCCATTGTCCTCTGGCTTTAAAAAGGCTTTCTTCTTGTCACTCTTCCATACATTTCACTTGAAAATGGGGTATCGTTGTCCTTGCACTTCATAATTATGCAATGTGCCTAAATGTGAATGAGTACTTTTGAAAGGTACTGTGGATGAGACAATGCTGTTACAGTTTGAGTAAGAGTTTGTTTGTTCACCTGTTTGGTGTCTCATCAGTGTTTATGACATTTTGTGCATTTTAACTTCCTATTACTCTGTTATTTCCATAATACATAAAACGGATAATCTTTCTCACCATATACTTTTAAAAGTATTTTATTTTAATTGTGTGTACAAAGAAGAAAGGTTTATTATTTTACCTTATCTCACCTGTTATTTTGGTTTTGTACCCCTCTCCAAATACTAGCCTGACCTTCTGCTCCTAAACCCTACCTCCAGATGACTCCTTATACATAGGGCGATTACTAGGCTGAGCAGACTCTCCCTCACCTGGACGTATTGAGGCGCAGCAGTTGATATCGATCTTCTGTCAGATGCCAGTTTCACCCTCCCTGCCAGTAGCTTTCAAGGCAGCATGCCTGAGCCTCCTGCTGGCAGAGCCCTGCTGTCTTTAGGCTTGTCGGTGAACTCCATTCCTCCACGCCAGTCAAAGCGCTTTCTTGTGACAGACAACCCAAATCTGGAAGTGAAGCTGATTAGTGGTATTATCCTCCCCAGAACGGAGTCCCTAAAGGAAGGAATAACATTTATATAGGTTAGGGGCCACCTTGCCATGAACTCTACTCTGACTTTCCTTCACATTGGGTATTGCAGGCAATTTCTTTTTATTGAAACTATTATGGTAGCATAACATCACAAAAGCTTATATATGCTAGTCGCACCTGCAATTTATCTAACGATGTATTGTTTTTTTTTCATTTTAATATGACAGATTGCTCTAAATATTTTGATAACTGCTGCTTGTAAGGAAAGCTGTCAGCGGCATGAATCACGGCTTCAAACCTGGGGCACAATTCATTGCAATAAATGCCACTTCTACTTCATTTAACATGGTTCCAGGAAAATAAAACACAATGTGTTTAGGCTTCATGAAACCTATAAAACAGAAGGTTTTCTTTTACCTTCTCACTCAGTATTTGACCATGTTTAAGTTTCTATTGGTAAATCACTCCATAAAAACATCATGTCGTATCCAGCCAGTGTCTGTGTTTTGAGTTAGTGTTTTTGTTTATTTTACCCGGTCTGGTCTTGTATCCTTCTGTTTACTGTAGCCTAGCTTGCACCTGTTTCCTCTTTCTCCTAATTACCTGGTCTTGTTATTTATTGGTTCTTTCCTGTTTGTATTTAAGTTCCTTAGTTGACTTTGTTCCCCACTGTGTCCTGGTCGTGCTTATCTTTGTTCCTGGGTCGTACATCCTACGTCCTGGCCTGGTTCTGTTTTCCCTGCCTGGTCCGTGAGTGAGAACAATAAATCTCTGACTTACCATTATTCATCTGACTCCTGCAGTCTTCTCTGCACTTTGTTCCTACCCACAACCGCACATCATGACACATAATCAATAAAGTCATTTACTTCAGTAATTCCATTGAAAAACTCACTAGATAAATTGTTACACAGTTTTTTTTCAAATGCTTATTTCTTTTCATTTTAATGATCATGTGTTCCAGATAATGAGAACCCATAATTCAAACTCTCAGAAAATCAGCCAATTTATAACCACTAAAAATTATGTCTTTAACATTAATCTTACATTGAGGTCTACATGGGGATCATTGGGAAGCTAACTTAACAGTTGTCCAACAAACAGTCAATGAGATACAAGGAGGGTAAACCACAAAAAGTCATTGCTATAGAAGCTGGCTGTTCACAGAGTGCTGTGTCCGAGAATATTAATGTTAAGTTGAGTGGAAGGAAAAAACATGAGCTACATGGTCAGAAATATCTTACCCGGGCCAAGGAAAAACAAGACTGTGCTGTTGCTCAGTGGTCCAAAGTCTGCTTTTTAGATAAAATATAATTTGCATATTATTTCTAAATTAAGGTCCCAAAGTGTGGAAGAAGAGTAAAGAGGCATACAATCCAAGTAGCCTGAGGTCCAGCAGGAGGTTTCCATACTCAGTGATGATTTAGGAAGCCATTAAAGCAACCTGGACTTCCTTAACTCCTCAACAGAGCCGTAACCTGATCCCACACCGCACTGCTGCATTAATAATGTAAAAAGAATACCGACATTGTATGGTGTTCATTCTGTACCGTACATGGACATTTCAGTAGGCTGATATTTTTATATAAAACAATAGTTTTTTTGTCTTGTTGGTGTTATGGATCTTTATTAGAAAAAGAGACACTTGAAATAAATCATTCTGTCTGCAATTAATTCATTTAATTTGAGTGTGCAACTTTTTCATTATAACGTATTATTCTATGCCAGGTATTTAGTACTGCAGCTTAGTCAGACTTCTCAAAACCGGATAAATCAGCTGTGAGATTTCCATTTTATCCAATTAACTGAGGACTTTAAACACCCAGTCAATAAACTGGACATTTAGCCATCCAGTTTTAACCCATAAAAAGGTAATAACCCACTCTGCAAATCAACTCATTCTACACTGAAGTAGAGGTTCTGGTTGACATGACTTTACTTAAGCTGCCTGATCTATTTAGAGATTGATTATTCTGAGGCATCAGATTGCCTGAAATTCAACATAGTAGGGCAAATTAATGATTTTTACCCATCCAACGATTAAAACTGCCAGCAAAGACAGGAATGTGTGTCCACCTAATCCACTTTAGCCTCGCTCAGATATTTGTATCAGTCTCAATAAGTTGATGAAACAGAGAAATAAATGGCATGTTTTTCTTGCCTGAGCTTCCAGATGCCACACCAAATAAGTTGACTGGACAGTTGAACATACAGTAAAGTTGTGTTTCCTCTCTGCGATGGCTGAGATTTTTCCTGGAAGGTGAAACAACTATCTAAGAAGCAACAAAAGAAGAAACAAAGATGCTATTAAAGAACCTTGTTCAATTTGTGCAGTCTTGTTTTCCACAGTCATGTGATCGCAGCGTTCCTCTACCTTTGGCAAACACGGACGCACGTACATGTAGTGATATTGTCTCTCAGGGCTGTTTCTTTTATTATCTTATAACTGTTACTTAGCACACAGTGTTAGGAAAAAACCAACACTGACGGAATAACCAATTACTGTCTTCCAGGAAGCACAAAATCAAATAGGGGGGGAAATAAAAAAGGGCTGCTGGCATTCTGGGTGTTTTTTGTCAGCAGACCAACCTTCGACAAACAAATTCAAGTTGGAATACATCATAGGAAGAATATGATTCGTTCTGAGTTAGCAGTTAATATGATCTATAAAGCTACAATCACTCTTTCCCAGGGTGTAATGATTATAAAACATAACTACAATGATTCTGAAAAACACAATTATGTAGGAATCTTTAAATTTATTCCCAAGTTTGTCTCATCAAGACAAGGCTCAAAACTTTATATGCAGGCTCAAACCAGTACATAACCTTAATTATTTTTAACAACTTAAGTTTAGTTTTTAAATGTGTTTTAACATGACATGGCCAACTTATAAAAACTTATAAATTTTATTTGACAGCACTAATTGGATTTACCAATACTCAGAAAGGAGCTCAGTAAAGATCTTTAACGTCTTTTTATGACTATCAAGTCAAATGTCTTTGCAATAACAACCAAACCAAAACAAACACCTTCAAATTATGATACCCTGAGATAGAAATAATTACGACTTTCAGGAACAGGGCTGCACAGTGGCAATGTTGTTAGAACTGTTGCTTTACAGGAAGGAAATCCTGAGTTTGAATACCAACTTGAGTTCTATCTGCATTGACTTAGCATGTTCTCCTTGTGAATGCATGGGTTCTCTTTGGGTGCTCCTGATCCATCCCACTGTCCAAAACTATGCATGTTAGGTTAATTGGTCTCTCTAAATTACCCTTATTTATGAGTGTGCATGTACATGGTTGCTTTTCTTGTTTCTATGTTGCCCAGTAATAGACCAATGACCTGTGAAGGGTATAACCCAACTCTGGTGTACTCAATGACTGCTGGAAATAAGCCCCAGCCTTCCCGCAGCTATGATCGGATACGAGGGTATAGAGGCTGCAATCTATCAATGAATGTTCAGGAACTGCAAAAAGCATGTGGTCAAGGTAGAAGTAGCAAGGAGACATTTGGGAAAACCAAGAACAATTTAAAACCCAATCATTGTTTAAAAATAAACACACAGTAGTTTGTTGTATGTGTATTTCAGCCCAAAAACAGCCAAAAATTAACAAGACATTTACACCCATGATAACTGTTACACTTCTAATTTGAACTGTACACATTTGACTTGAAAAGATTCACTTTACTCATATTTGATACCGATTTCTTACACTTCTTACACATATCGTAACTCTTTCACTGCGCCATGCTGGTTAATGTAGTTTAGGATGTTTTTCCCTTGCTTTAGTGGCTGGTAGCCTGCCCATGTTTGTCATTCACTGGCATTTAGGAGTCAAAATGAATTCATCACACAGATTTTGTCATCCACCTGTCAACCAGATACAGTGATTAGCTTAACCTCCATGCTGTTCCAATCCTCACCAAACAGGATCACAGCTTATGCCAACATTTTGCTTGTGTCAGAGAATTGTTTCTGTTTGGAACATGTGGTGGCTCTCTTGATTCACATGTTGGAGGATCTACAGTATAAATATAGCCCTGACCACAAAGAAAAACTATTGCCAGAGATTGTGAACATTATATTAAGAGCATGCAAATGCATCTACAGTATAAGCAGATTAGTGACGTCAAACACAGGCTGTTTTTTAACTTGGTTGAATTTTGATTAATCATATTTAATCTTTTTTTGTCTTTTATGAATGCAAAAATACATACAAGTAGTGTACATCTTACACACCATGACTGATCTGATGATGGCATCTAAAGTGATGAGATGCAGTGTGTCCAGACAGTTGTCATGCTTCTCTTTTGCTTCTTTAAAAAACAAATTACTTGTTATCTCTACTTCCTCTTGCACTCACATACAGTGGCATTCTTTCTTGCTGCATGGTTATAGTAAATCAAATGAATTATTTTGTGATTTATTTATAAAAATTCAGTTTATACAGTAACCTGCTTTCTTCCTCTTCCAATCTTGTTGGGCACTCTCTCTCTCTCATACACACACACACCAGTGTTATATGGCTGATCTTCTCCCAAAACACTCTGAGTAACGGTTATGTAAAATTCTTTTTATAATCTTCATGTATAAAAAATTATGTTTACATTTGAAGTACACACTGCAAATATAATGTATAATCTGCATGAAAACGTCACCAAAGCTTGAAACATAATGAGCACAAACTGACAACATGTTGCTTTTTTGATTAAAGCTGGAAATAAACCCCTTCACAAAAAAACAAGCTTCATATATTATCACAAGAAAATGACAGTTGAAGCTATTGCTTAGATGCTGCATTTTTGCAATCTCTATGTCACATCTTCACAACAGCCCACTGCATTCGTAATGCAAGAAATGCGACATGAAATGTGACAGTTCAAAGCGGGCCTGTCTTTGCAGCTTTACACACTACGCTGCGTTTAAAAATTGCTGCAGCTTGCTCAGGCAAACAAAGGCTGCCTCACATTGCAAGTTCATCAGAGAGTCAAACAAACACTGCCACAGTGTACACAGCAAAGTCATTTTCACATGAGTAAAAACATAAACGTGGTATTAATTTCCTGCTTGCAGGGATGAAGAAATTAGTTGAGGGTGCTGCTCCCAGTCCCTTTCCTGTCAGCTGTGATAGCATTGATCTCCTGTTGTTTGTGTTCCTTATCTTTCTCAGTCTTGTTAGCACCCCCACACAAGGCCTGGAGCATGTGACAGGACATGCACCTGCAGAGGCGACTTTTAACCCCTTGCTTCAATTTGCTGACAGTTCCTCTCACAGCAGAGGAGGAGAAGTAGAAAATAAAAGGGTCAAGACAGGTGTTGAAAGTACTGCACAGCAGTGCTGTGTCTCTCCAAATGGGACTCTTCTTTGTAATGAAGCCAACAATGTGCGAGACATTGTAGGGGCCGAAACACATGGCAAAGACAATCAGTGTTCCCAATGCCATACCGATGGCCCGCAGGCGCCGGCGTCGGTCAATGTGTTGCAGCTTGGACAGAATCCTGATGAAGTTGATGTAGCAGTAACTGGAAATGAGGAAGGGGATGCAGAAAAGCACCACACAGAGCTCCAAACGCACAGGCAGGAGGATCTTCAGTTGAGCCGCAGTGAAATTTTCATAACACACGTCCTTCTTGCTTTCAGCAATGGCATAGGTGGAATTTGGAAGGGGTTCATCTCCAATAAATGGCACTATAAATACAATGCTTAGATGGATGAAGGTAAAGATCCAGAAGAAGATGCTGGCGGTTACAGCGTAAATGGGTCGACGCTTCAGGGTGTGCTTGATTGGGAAAGCAACACCCAGGTACCGCTCTACACTGACGGCAGTCAGGAAAAAGGTACTGGTGTAGATGGTCATGTAGAAGACAAAGCCAGACAGAGGGCAGAGGGCATACGGCAGGTCCCACTGCATGTTGTTCATGGCCTCCTGCATCTTGAAGGGCAAAAACAGGAGGAAGAGGAGGTCAGAGATGGTCAGGTTGAGGAGCAGGATGTCGATTGGTGTGGGTCTCTGCCTCACTTTCTTCCAAAAGGTGTAGAAGGCCAGAACATTGGTGGGGAAGCCCAGCACAAATGTAATGATGTAGACAGAGAGACACAGCCCAGTGTTGCACTCCTGCATGTTGTCTTCAAAGTTTTTCTTACAAACTGTCAGGGATTGAGATGTGTCACATTATTTCCTTGACTCTGACTCTGGGGATAAATGGGCCACTGCACAGGGACGTTTGATCATGCAGTCCAAAGCAAAGGACACAAAGGCTTTTTATTTGGTCAGTGGCCTGGAAACAACCCGACAAGACAAGGTGGTTTCACTGTCCCCACCAGTAACCTGGCGCTCATCTTTTCCTTGAGGGCTCTGAGCTCTGATGATAAGAAAGAATAGAAAGAGATTACTGCACTGTGCAACAAAGTGAAGTACTTCACCCTACAGGTCCATTGCTACTTCGTTTTAAAACACAGCTATACTATTCATTATACTTTTAATTTTAGCCAAAATCACCCGGATGGAAAAAAAAAAAATTGTGTTTTTATAATGAAGCAGGTAAAGGTAGATCATATCACTATAATATTTAAGGACCTATTTATTTATTTTACAAGTTCTTATTCAGGTTTTTTATTAATAGTATTTTGCTTTTTTCAAATAGCAGAGTGAAACTGATCATAAACACCAGTCTGTTACATATCTTGATTTATCAAAGCAATGCAAAAATCTCTGATAAAGAGAAATCTTTAATCTGAGTAGCATATTTTTCTGGCCTGAATGTTTCTTTGGATAATTACCCAGGCAATCTACTAGTAGGAGATATGCATGTGTGATGGGTTGGATTGCTAAAGGTTTTGGCACCCCAATCATAACTGAATACAGTTTTCAGTTGTATTGCATGACTTAGATGGGGGTAAACCTAAACACAATTCTTTGGATCATGGTAGGCCATGATATGTACGACAACAAAAACAAACAAATGCAAATGCAAAATACTAGGTTTCTTTTTAAACAGAGCAGCCTTGGAAGCCACATCTCAATCTTAAAGTAGTTACTTCAAAGGAAAAATGAAAATATGCTATAAAAAAATGCTATAAATCTTTAACTCTCACCTGGTATGACACTGTTTCAACACATGGCTGGGCTTCTTAACAAGCTAATTTTGACCCCTAAATTATAACTCAACACAACTAAATAATAAGGTAAGTTTCCATCTTGCTTTTTTATAGGTATGCAAGGTTCATAAAACGTTTTTAGGGATAGAACAAATTACAACAAGCCCAAATGGAACCAGTGGAACCAGAAGTTGGATCCTCTTCTAATTAGTTGTCGAAAATCAAGCATGGATGTGTTTCAGCTATTGTCAAGCTAATTTTACTTTGGGAAACATTTCCTTTTAAGCAACATTATTTCCATTCATTTTATGTCATTTAAAAAGTTGTGAAAAAAAAAAATCTTAAATAAATTAAGCATCACGGTTCCATACTGCAAAAACAAAATAAAATAAAAATTACCAAACTTGTATATTCTTATATTGTTTCGGGGATTTCCTTGTTAAGTTTTTTTGGTTGGTTTATTTTTACCAATAGTGCTCATGCTGTGAAACAAAATTACCGTCATTAACTACACCCCAGAAAATGGTCTTAAAACATGATGGCACCATTCTAATACATTTTTAATATATTCGAAACACTCTAGTATTATCTACATTCTGCAATTTTTTTAAAGATGTAAGAAAATATGAGCGCAAGTGCAAAAAATCTCAATGTTTTTAGATGTGTTTTATATTTAATTAAAAACTGGAAATCTCTTACCTTTTATTTAAACAGCTGCATCGATTGAAAGGTTTCCTTGTGTGGCTGAAGCTCACCTCTTATAGACTTATGATAAAGCAAGAGGAAGCATTGTTTTACGTCCTTACCACAGGTTGTGATGAAACCAAAGAAGTACACTAACTGAAGCAACTTGTAAACTTCCTCTTTATATGAGGTGGCTTTTTTTCCTTTCAGTTTACGTGTCCCACCACCACAAGTTTACGATTCAAAACAAATTGCATAGGTGGCTTACCTCCACTGCAGAGTTACTTGGAAGAACCCACATGCCCTGATTGCTCAGTTTTTTGTTTGGACATTTTCTACTCACCAGACTTCAGCTCCAATCTGCCTTCATCTGGCACAGCTCATTATTTACATGATAATCCAAACATTCACAGCTGATGATAGAAATTATTATTAGTGAGACACCGCCACAGTTTATCACCCACGTTTGCCAAACATGGTCTCCCTGGTAACAACTGGCCTTTTCGCTCTATGACTGTCACAAACATCTCTGCAGTCCAGTTTGATTGTAGATGGTTAAATCGTTTTTAGTAGCTCATGTCATCACATGACGCAGATAAATGAGGTGATCTGTAAGAGCTGTTCCTCCCTGCAACAACATGTAGTAAAGCCAGCTATATGGCTGACAAACAGAGGCTTGCAATCCCATGTGATAAAAGAAGTAAATAGTGCAAACTGAACTAAACTGCTTAAGATTTCATTTATAAGAATACATTTATAAGAACATGTTTATATTTATACTTTGCACCTGAAAGACTCTCATGCATGTCAGAAATCATCTTTGCATGTATTTAAAATTGGAGCAGCAGGTTTAGGTGATAGATAAGGCACAGGTAGTCCTGGTTAATTTTTACAAAATCACCTACGCAGGCTTTTGAAGTTATAATGACTCAGAGGAGTATAGAGTCCTTTTGATGTTGTTTAATGTACAGTAATCATTCTAAGATACATTCACTTGAAGTAATTCTTTAAACACTTGACTTGCAAGGGCAAGTTTCAGGTATTTTGCCAGACCTATCTATTAATCATTTTTAACTTTGCCACTCATGTCTAATTGCTGCTATTGATCTTCATATTTATTTTGTACTGCAGGGAAGGTAAAAAAACACACACTGTGTTTTTATCTCAGTTTTAGCATTCCTCGCACAATCCTGGACAGTCATGGTACATTATGCAAGCGGCTGTTTACCAGTGTAAGAAGTGGTTTTACAGAGTGACATCAGGGAATTTTAGAGACACTGTCTGACCACTAGCGTCTCAATCGTGATGGTGCGTGGTATTTCATCATCATCTTACGAAACACTGCTTCAGGAATTAGAGACAATTTGAGCTCTTGGCAGGAGGCAGAAGAGCAAATCAAAAAGAATTTGCATACAGGGTACCACTTTGGACTTTCACATTTTCTTATCTTCTTGAATGCCATCTGAGTCAGAACATTATTTTATTATTAAAGTTACCCCTACCAGCATTGGAACTACTTTTATAATGTGCTTTTTGTGTAATAAAGCAGCAAATGTTAGATCTGAGATTTTATGGTTTGTGAAAAAAAATTTATTAACCCTATCATTTGGATGTTATATACATGCAATGTTGTAAAAAAGTATTTGCCCCTTATTCTTTTTTTGCTTTTTTTGTCACACTTAAATGTTCCAAATCACATTTTAATAACCAAATCAATTAAATTGACTTTGATATAACCCAAGCTGGGTTTACTTTCACTATTCACCTACAGGCATGACCTATTGACTCAAGAAAACACTTAAAAGAACCTGTCTGACAACATGAAGTTGGCTAAAATATAAAAAAAAAAAACAGGCATAAAAAGCTACATTACAAGAAATCCTCATACAATCCTTACCTGTACAGTTAAGATTTGAGTTAGCAAAGAATGTTGGGAGTGCATGTGTAAAGTCTAGATGTACTAAACGTCAGAAAGATTGTATCCAACAAAGACTTCAACGTGTACAATCCTGTTGGTAGGTTGTTAAAATAACGTAAAAGTGTGTTTATCTTGCCAAAGAAGTTACCAAAGTTACCACATAATATAATTTTCCCTAATCTTGCTATAGTCTGAGCAATAATTTAGCTCTTTGAAGCAACTGTAGCTGTGAAAAACAAGATTTTATTATAAGTTCCTATGCCAAGACATTAAGAGTAAGTTGGTATGGAAGGTAGAAAAAATCTCTAAAGGTTACAACGAGAGAACTGCAACAATGAATTGATGTTGGTTTCAACAGGTTTACATAACGGCTGTTTATTTTAAACTCAGACACCACACTTCGTTTTAAAATCAATCAAACTCATGTCACTGCTGTATCATCAACGATAACTACCAAGAATAATCAGCAAGCAGACAGCCTGATGAGACGTCTATTTCGACCAGTCAGCCCTATCATGTTTGCAGCTGTTAAACACGATCCAAAGGTATGTTATTAATTGAAACAAGGAGTGAGGTATATTGCAGCGAGTAAACTAGGGAGCATTTGGAACACAGTACCCAATTTTGTTATGCACAATATGAAGTCCTCAGCTCTGTTTATGTACATTTGTATGTCATTATGACTGCTGTACCACCTGGTCACACATACAGGTGGGGTGATACTGGCAGAATTGCTACTCAACCAGAACCCAAAACGCAGCCAGACAAGAGAATGGTTAACCAAGAGTTTTAATATAAAAAATAATAATAATAATTGGGTAGAAGAGGTTCCACTGAAGCGGTCAGACAGGAAGGACAGGAATGGAGGTTTATCAGGGAATTGAAATCCAGCCGGGGAGGAAGGGGAAGTGGACAACAGGAGGTCTTGGGGGTTCCAGGAACAAACAGGAGACAGAGAATATTTCCACCAACTAGATGCAGAAGCGGGAGACAATCCAAGGTAAAGCACTGGAGGGTTTCAGGCAGGGATAGTCCAGTAATCCAGAGACAGAGTCAGAGACAGGCAGGTTTCAGCAACGTGAGGTCAGGACTTTTCCGAACAGCAGAAGGACAAGGCAGAAATCTGTGGTCAAAAAACAGGCAGGATCAGATAACCAGAAAAAACTCTTGAAACATGAATCAAGGCTTGAAAGCTGTGACAGAGGCAACAGACGATCTCGCACTGAGCCGGTGACGAGCAGCTGATCAAACAGGAGCAGCCCAGTGCAGGTGAAGGCAATGAGTAATCAGCACAGTCAAGGTGAGCTGAAGGGCTGGAATCATGACAAGAATACAACATTTACTATTGCTAAATGTGTGGAAATCAATCAAATCAACACCTTAAATAGGAATGAAAATAGATTTGTATCAGCTTAAGCAATCATTATCACGGTCACCACTTGCTTCAGCCTCGGCATCTCTTCTTGCAAAATTGTAAATTCCTTTTCTGGTTCAAATAAATGAGATTGAAACCCTTGCAGCTGGAACACTCCCTCTGTAATCTTTGCCAAACTCCATCTGAGTTGTATTCCTCAGGGAGAACATCTGTCTGACTAGATGAATTCAGACTGCTAACTTTTTAAAAGTTTGCGTGTCCAACTTATTGTTAACTATAGCCAACTAATCAAAGTCAAAGAAACAAGCCCCCTCCCAATATTCCCCCCATCAACTGTATGTGTGTGTGTGCGTGTGTGTTTGAGAGAGAGTTTTTTAAAGTATATTTATAGTATTACGGAACCCTTATGGTGATGCACTGCACAGTGGTGCTACTGTGTCCTTCACATAAAAATGCAATAGCTTCAGCTATCATTATGATCTGCAGATGTGGTTTAAAAAGGAATTGCACATAAATAAGGAAAAGCATTGTTACATTGTTAGAAATCCAAATATTCTGCTGGAGGCTTATTCCTATCAAAAGGAAGTCTTTCCTTTCCACTATCACCACATTAATGTTTAGTAGTTCAGGTTGCTACAATGTCAGTGACTCAATGTAATGTGCTTCGTTTCCATAGATAGCCAACTTTTTACCAGTTGGCATGATAAATTGAACTTGCTGTATTTACAATCAGGATCGAATTGGAATGTATGTAATAAAGATGATTTAAATTTTTTATTTTTTTTACACATCTTTTCTATGAGTGTTAATAATGCTAAAGGGTCTGTGAGAGGTTTTGAGTTTTACAAAGAGCACACTTCTCAGAGGAAATGAGAATTTAGAAGAATAGGACCTGAGTTTTGAGACCATTGTGACATCTGTACATCCTTTTGGATTTTTACTTTCAGCTCTGTATAATAAAGCTTATGTTTAAATAGACAACTCAAAGTTAGCCTTTGTTTCAACTGATGAAGGATCATGGTTTAAACATAAAGCAGTAAAAATCGCTTGTTTCAAAGATGTCCAGTCAACCAGAAGCCATGCATGTACAATAGTTTGTCTAATAACCAACAGATTTCAGTTGTTCTTGAAAGCTGAATGTGAGTCAAAGCCAAAATTTAATATACTCCCTTCATCACACACATATATTAGTGTACATATAGCACAAAAGCAACTGTGGCTAAAATAATAGGAATTTATGAGAAAATAACAACGTCATTTCAGACTGTGTGACAGTTTGTGGAATGTTCTGTTTTCATAAGGCATTATGAAATAAGACATGGTGATGCTGTTTGTGACGTAATAGGAACAACGGTGCTGCGTTACGCATGTTGACTACATATCCTTATGTAATACCCTGTTGTTGTTCTTTGATTTTGCATGGTAACATTAGGTCCAATTTGTCTTCTTTGCTGTAAATTTAACTCCAGCGAAGAAATAGCAAAGGTGATCCAAAGTGAGAAGTAAAGGTACATTTCTGTCTTTTTTATCTCTACTAAGTTTTAAAAATGTGAAAAAACCTTAAAATCTCTAAATCTGTCTTATAGAAGAACCTTTAGCTCTGATGTTGCATCTCAAGTAAAAAGTAGGTCAACACTTAACTTAGATGTTCTGTGTGGCGGTTCCATGACTTCACTGGTCACCACAGATTCAGAATCAGCACAGTGAAACTATTTAAAAAAAGGTCATGGGAGTAGGTGCTGTAGCAGAAATACAGTTTGTAAAAACCCTTGACCTTTTTTTTCCATTTTATCACATTACAGCTATAAATTTCAGTGTATTACATTGGGATTTTGTCTGATAGACCAACAAAAAGAAAGGTATAATTGTTGAGGGTAAAGGTTGTTTGTTTTTAAAGTTTTAAAATCTGAAAAGGGTGACAGGTACAGGCCAAGATATGGTAAAACGTCCTTTTGCAGCAATTATTCCATTAACTGTTTAAGAGTAGGCCTATGTCTCTGCTAGTCTTGCACATATAAAGATGAAATTGTTGCTCAATTGTTGCAAAATTGGTCAAGCTCAGTCAGATTGGACAAACAGCAATTGTCAAGTCTTGCCACAGATTCTCAATTAGATGTTGGTCTGGACTTAGACTGGGCTGTTTGAACACATGAATATCATTTTAATCAAACCTTCACAATTTAGCTGTAATGTATCTTTAAGGTTGCTCTTCTTAAACTTTAATCCAGGATTGTATTCCAGGATTGCTCTGTGTTTAGCTCCATTCATTTTTCCATCAACTCTGACATCCATCCTGTCCCTGCCAATAAAAAGGCCACGTTTGTAGAGTGAACAAGTCCTTGTTGTGTCAATAGACTGTTCCACCTGAGCAGCTCTCTGCAGCTACTCTAGAGTTACCACGGGCCTCTTGGCTAATCGATTGGATTTTCCTCCAACTTCACAATTATGCACTACTTTGTGTAGGTCGATCACATAACATGCCAATGAAATTGATTGAAGTTTGTGTTTGTGACTTGACAAAAATGGTTACAACCTCTGCCGTTAAAGAGGGTTGCTTCATCTCATAGGAGTGTTATGTTTATTCATACTAATGCAATAATAAAGATTAAGCTTCCAGTCAGCTGCTGGAAAAATAACTATTTTCCATCAGCTCTGGTCAGTTTGAAAACGGGCTATGAACAACAGCATCAGAAACCTGAGGTGCTCACAACATAGCTGGACATGGCTGATGCAATAAATTGATATTTGTGACAGAACGCAGAGAATAGAACAAGGACATGTTTCAAAAGTGATGCAGGGGTTCACAGAGAAAAGTCATCAGAGCAGCAGTCTGTGTGGTTACTGGAGCAGCAAGAATAAAATCATGCATTACAAAAGCAACGGGTAGAAAGTAATGGTGTGTGACTGTATCAGGCAACACTGATGAAAGACACAAAGATGCTCCCATTAAAATAATTTATGAAAAGACTGAAAGTGATTTATTTTTTTATTTTTTTTGCTAGGTCAGGAGTTTATTCTGAAAATTCTCTCTTAATTTTATCAAACCAAATGTGGCTGTTTAGAGATTAATTTTTTCTTCCCTAGGTGGTTCAGAGGTTAACTGGAGAGGTTGAGTTATTATGCTTAATGGAGCTGCTAACTAGAATTTAATTATACTAAAGGGGATTTTGAGGTGCTTTTGGAGTGTAATGTATAAACATATTTAAACAAAATGTACAGAAGCTGAAAAAACGTTTTAAAAAAATCAACCAGCCCTGTGTCTATTCCTCTGCACCCAACGAAAAAGGCCACTTTCGAGTCCAATTGTCATGGCTGTTAAGAGCAGAGAGTATGAGCTCTTGTGTTGTTAAAGAGCTCCAAGATGGTGCTGCTAAGACAAGAGCGGCTCTGCTTTGTTATCTGCAGCCATTTGTGGACAAACTGAAAGAGTTTGGAGATGACTGCACACTGGAATGACGCGGGAAAAACTGTGTGTGCTTTACCTATTTCATTTACTGTAAGTTGTAAAAAAATGAAAATAATAAAAAAAAAACTCAGCTTCCTGATCTCTTCGAAGAAAGGAGAAGGAAGTTCGAATAAATAATTTGCTGAGGTAGCCACCAGCACATGCAATATGAAACATTTTCTGACACCTCTCAGCTCTGCTGAGGATGTACAGATGCTCGGATCAGATATCTGTTTATTTTTATTGACATTTCCGTTGATAAAAAGTAATCCTCCCATGCAATCTTCCCTTTTTAAGTAACACTATCTTGTGTATTTGTAACTTTACAAATACAACTATTGCTGATGACCTAATTTAATTTCTGCATTTGCTAAGACTTCACTCTGCACCTCTTGAATGCAAATAGAAGTAAAAACTTCCCTCAGTTTTGACTGTAGTCCTTGCTTGGTCTCAGCTTTTTTAAGATGCCTGGAAGTGAAACTGTCCTGTGGTATGATGAATAGAAATTAAACATTTGTAAGGTACAGAGAAGCTGAACCATGTGGCTTGCTATCATCAGCATCTGTGATAAGGATGTGCTCTGGTGTGCATGATGTGAGCCAATCATTCCTTGGTACAGAAGGTGCTATTAATGAACAATGTGAGGACAACTGTCCTGCCTAAGAAATACCAGCTTGTCAGATCTTTATATTGTGAAATACGAGTTAATGGAACAGTGGTTGAGAGCTACCAACATTTATTCTTCAAGAAATTAGAAATTTTCAATGTATAGTATGTATTATAATATTTATAAATCATTTGTTTTTATCCATTATGGTTTTTGTTGGATCAGAGCACCTTCTTCCCCTTACACGCCTCCCCCAGGAGGTGTTCCAGGCACATCTCACCAGGAGGAGGCCCAGGTGACAGCCCAGGACACGTTGTAGGAACTGTGTATCTCGGTTGGCCTGGGGACACCTTGGGCTCCTGCCAGAGGAGGTGGGTCAAGGCTTTGTGGATCCACCTATCGCTGCAGTAACAGCTGTTAGTTTTGTGGAGGATGCCTCCATCAGCTTTGAATGTTGATAAACATTTTTTTTTCTAGTTTGCTTTTCAAAATATCTCAAGCTCAGCCAGATGCAATGAAAAGCATTTGGGAACACAACATTTTAAATCTTGCCACAGATTCCCAATCGTGTCCAGGTCTAGATTATGACTCAGCCATTCTAACACATGAATATGGTATCATCTAAACCACTCCATAGTATCGCTTCTCTGTATGTGCTGAAAAAAAACATCCCCCTAGGATGACGCTGCCACCACTATGTTTCAAAGTGTGTTCAGGGTGATGCGCCATATTAGCTTTTAACCACAAATAGCATTTTACTTGTACCCTAAAAAAAATCAACTTTGATTGTAGTTGGATTAAAGCACCTCCTTCCACATGCTTGCTGTGTCCTCCACAATGGTTGTTATAAACCAGTAGTTCTACTAACTTTCTTTCAGCAATGGCTTTCTTCTTACCACCTTTTAATAAAAGTCAGATTTGTGCATATGAGTACTTTTGAAAAGCACTGTGCTTCATAAATAACCAGCAGAGTATTATTTGTTTTACGTTTTTGCAGACATTACATACCATAGAAACTGGCAGGAGTTGCATTATGGTGGATTTTAACCACCAGTGTTAAACCAACATTACCAATTTAAAACTACTAAACAGGTTTACTACAGTAAATACTGCATAAATTGTTACCATTGTACAACGGAACCTATAGAAAGTTGTTAATTCTACTTTATAACTTCCTGTTGCAGCTATCTGTGCTGAAGAGCTTAACGCCAGCTTGCATTTAACCAACAATAATGAACAGGAATTTAGTGTCTAATATGGTATTGTTATATGTTAGTTTTCTTTAACATGTTTTGTCTTTAAAAATATTTCTCAGCATGAAAAAATACAATGTTTTTTGTTACTGTCTCTGTAACATTGCCGTTGACCTGCTACATCCTTCTCCCACCACAAGAAGGCAACAGTTCTAACGGCTTCCTACTTCTCTTACCAATTTTGGTTGTTCTATCTTCAGTGTTTTAATGAAGTCGAAGAGAAGCACTTGTTACGTCATAATGTTAATTCATTCAGCTTCACAGTTTATCTGACCCACATCTCTCAGAATTCAGGGCGTCTTATCGGTGCATATAGTTTTAATTCAGATTATAGAGCTATGACTGCTTTCTAAAGCAAGACAGTTCCTCCCCACATATCATGTTAGGGTCTCCCACATGAAAAATGAATGCATCTATAATCCCCTGCCATCTTGTTCTGGGGCGTTTGAAATAAAAACTTCATTGTGTTACATCAAGGAGATATCTCAACAATTAAGAGCTTGCTGCTCTGTGCATCACAGACTGGAGCATCCCAGAAGCTTGCTTCGCTAATCCCTCTGTTAATACCCAGAGCATGAACCTATAAGCTCCCTTATGTTTGTGGTGGAGGGAAGAGAATGACAACATAATTCTCTCAACCCAACAGAAGAGTTCAGTCAGAGCTAAGCTACCGTGTTGCTATTTGAAGAGTGATTTTGTGGCCAACATGGCTTGGGCTGATTCCATTCCCAGTGACACATTAATGAAATAAAGCTTGCCATGTTAAAAAGATAATCCTCCATGTTTTGCTGGCAGCTTTATCGAAAATGACCTGAGTCTAAAAAAACTGGACAGGGAGAAAATTGGGCGTAAAAATATAAAATATTTAAGTGCCACAGAGACAAAATTGATTTTCAGACCTTGGCTCTCCTCCCATTCCAAGTAATCACATTCATAATGATCAGATCAATATCTTTTCTACAGAATCACCAAAAAGAAATTCTCTAACTGACTCATTTCAAAATGCCAGATATGTGCAAACAGGATTGCTGTAATAATGTTCTCTTGTGAATACAGAAACTAAGACATTCCAGTGAAGGGAACAAAGCGTAAACCATGTACCAGTGCAATGGGTGCAGACGTGAGTTTATTTGATCACGTGCTTTTCTGGAAATACACAATCAGGACAGATATTAAGGCTGTTCCATTTGTTTTTTAGGGTGTTTTTTCTGTTTTATGTTCACCATCAACCATTTGCTTAGAAATACAGTTGCAAAAGAAATACACTTGCCAAGTATTGGAACTTTTGCACATTTTGTCATCTTTCAACACTTCAATGTTTCTTTTGGGGTTTTTTTGGATTAGATCAACACGATCTTGTGCATAGTTGTAATGTGAAAGTAAAGCAAAATACATTGTTTTAAAAATGCTTCACCGATAAAAAATAAATCTGGGATGTATTCAGACCTATAACTCTGATACACCTAAATAAAATCCAGTGCTAACTATCTTCAGAAGTCACCTCTTTAGTAAATAGAGTTCAAGGAAAAATGGCTGTTTTGCCTCTTTTCCATTGGCTTTTTTATGGACGGCTTCACTCCACCCAGCCCATTTTGCAACCGCTTCCGTTACTGGCTTTTCCTGCCTGGTACTGGCTTTTTCAGTATCTGCTCGGCAGCATTCCCCATTGGGGCTGAGCATGGCCAAAATGTGACGTAAGCAGAATGCTGGTTACTGATTGGCCTTTGGGTGGTCAGCCATATGAGTCTGACTACAATATTCAGTGGCAGCTCAACGAAGCGAGAGGTAATGAGAAGGTGTTTGCTGATAGCAGAGAGAATGACAAGTCACAGATTTTACCGCACAGAGGGACTACAAAAATATTAAGGACCACAATGGCTGGAGCGGGTAAAACCAAAACCCATGGAGGTGGTTCAGAATCATGGACTCTATTTATTGCTATCATCCTGTGAGTTGTAGATAGGAGGTGGTCTGGACTCTGCATTTTTACTCTTGTAAGAGGCCATGATGTGCGATGATGAGTGTTTTTTTTACTTTGCACATGACACGATGCTGAAACACAATACGTTTCATGCTCATTAGGGTGAGGTAGAGTGGAGTGGAGCCGTGCTGGAAAAGAGAATGGAAAAGAGTCATATGAGCTACTGATTGAAAGGGGGCCAATGCAAATGCATGTCACACTTTTTTGATTTTTACCTTGTCTTGGTCTGTCACAAGAAATTCCAATCTAATATATTGAAGTTTATGACACAACTTTTTGATGTACCTGAATTCAGCTATTCCTCACCTAATAAAATCTTTGATTCACACACAGTTGGAACTTAATGTATTGAATTCAAAGGTCTCAAGGAATTTGTCTTTCAGGATGCAACTTCCCAGTAAATATGGGTAAATATGCTGAAATGCACGACCTAGATCAGGATAGCCAACTCCACTTATTAAGAGCCTGTGTCCCACATGTTAGATGGTTCCCTGGTTCATAAAATCAATGGCTCCACAATCAGGCCTGTGCAGAACTTGATGACATACTGAGGAGGTATTTCGGCCCCTTGGTTTAGCAGCATTGGAGCAGTGACACATCTAAAACATGAACGATACCAGCGCTTGAAGATAAAAAATGTCTTGGAAGATCAAAAACCTCTGCACTTAAAATGCGTCTATCATCTATCATTATGGAGACAAAAAAGAAAGAGTTGAATCATTGATTTCATCAAGCAGCGGGTGTTTGGAGAGATAAAAGCAGCCTCCTTTTGGACCAGAGACACAAGACGGAGGCATCGCCCTCATTCTTGAAGGACAATCCGTCTTGAAAGTCACAACTCCTCTAATCAGAGTGTGAAATAGATGAACAAATTACAACTCTGTAATACTGTTTAATACAAAGGAGGCAGCTCTGTACCCATATTAAGGTGAGATGAAAGTTTAATGATGGCTGTGGGGAACATTTGACATGTGTTTGGGAACATTTGCATAGGCATTTCAGTTGCTTATGGACCCACAGTTGTAGCAGTAAAACCAATGAATATCTGATTTCTTTTCACAAAGGAAAATTAAAAAAAGAAAAGAAAGAAGGTTAAAAATGTTATGAAAAATAGCAAATGACCTCATATCTGGTCTCGTCTTGGAAGATTTACCAAATGAAACCTGCTTTACGGAGTTCAATATACCTTCAAATACCTGCAGTTACTTTAAATAGATTCAATGATTGAGCTAAATTCAATATTTATTTGCATTACATCCTGCCCACATGACTGTGAACATTTTGCAAAACAAACATAAACAACAACAAAAAAGTAGAGTATTTCTTTCAGTTTTTGTTTTAATGTTTTTGCACTGCATTTTTTAACTCACTGCCTGGAGTGTTCACAGAAAACTGAAATATTGAGAAGGAATGCTAAAGCAACCAAGATTTGTGCATGGAAACCATGGTTTTGTGCACTAAAACAACTCATTGACAAGAGATATT